>NC_090851.1:8327500-8647500 GCF_024217435.2 Syngnathus scovelli | reverse complement strand
AAAAAGGATAACTGGTGCTTTGAAAAATCAATTATTTTCATAATCTCATTAGTAAAATTTTAGCCAAATCTACCACGGTGTATGAAGTGGTGCATGCAGTGTCAAACGAGATGTCATCTTTTTTTTTTTTTTTAGGCTCAAACCCCTGCTATATAAAAACAAATATTCATTCTGACTGTCCCGGTGCAAATCTGGTAAACGTAAAAGTAAAGTGACATTTTCGAATAACCGGCGCGACCCGGAAGTAAATAGTATGTTTCCTGTCACATGACCAGAAGTAAAAACAGTTTGACGTGCGCGCTATAAAATGAAAACAAAACCATCTGTAAAAAAAGTAATAAATGTACATTACAAACATTGTCAATAGAGGGATGGTTTGGAATTAGTATGAGACACTACATTGATGCTGAAAGTCCGGTGAGAACGCAATGTATTTATTCACGACTTGCTTGATGCTATATTTTAGATGTATAGAATATTGAAATGTAAACATGGATGTATTATTTATTATTGTTTGTTTTCTATAATAGCACCCGCGGATCCTTGAATCAAACTGCAAGGGGCGAAAACGTTGGCGATCCGTTATGGATATTTGCCAGCGCGGATTCTATGCTGGCATATGTTCACGGTGACCAGTCAAAAAAAGAGTCGCAGTCATGAACGAGTCGGACCAGGACTTTGTTGACCTCTGCTCGAAGCTGTTGAAACGGTCCCGCAAGAAAGGATCCGAGTCAAAACGTAGGCGAATCGACCAGCAGGCATCTTGTCAGACCAGCGATGGGAACCAAAGAAACGAGGGAAGCTCTAGATCTCAGCTTGTCAGAACTGACTCACAGCCTGCTCGTGTCGAAGCACAACAGCTCATGGGAAACACGGGCAAGGTTGTTCAGAATTCAGGAGATGTTTTGTTATCTTTAGCACAAACAACTGAACTGGCCATGGGGGCAAAAGATAAATTACTCAACGGGATGCAACAGTTTAAGAGAGCCAATCAGCCGAAAATGGTGCACAATGTGGAGCATGGCAGGGATCCATCTCCTCCACAGTCAGGTGAGTTGACATGATGGTTCCCCCCCGCCTTTCCCTCATTTTACCATTCAAATATTCTGACACAATTTCCAAACTTGATTGGAATCTGAGTTTTGTACTACTGTCAATGCAATTAATGCACACCGATCTGTCCCTAGAAATACCGCAGTCCTCCACTTCAGAGCATCATCTAAGGCTTCAGGACAGCGATGAGGTTCTGGCCATGCAGATGCAGAAGCAACTTGACCACGAGACGGCAGAGGTCCACACACTGGACCTGGCAGCTGAGGGTCTCTTCTTTTGCCACATCTGTCACCGAAACGTTTCACACATGACACCCGAAGGGCGCGCGCAGCACATCAACAGGTCGGTCTTTTTACTAAGCAACAAGAAGTTACCAGTTGCCCCTCAGTTGCCCTGAGTAGTGCAGTCTGTATTCTGGCCTATTAACATTTAACATAGCACAAAAAGTAAGGAAGTTTTGCTGGGTAGATTATTTCTTTTACTGTCTTTTAAACAGTGTCACATTTTGATTTGGGGCTTGATATTTTTTTTCTTAAGAATATTCAAATGTGTATATATCTGCTGGTAGGTGTTTAGATGACAGTGAGCATCAAATGGCTGCCCCTCCTCGTCCTCCTCCTGCGGATGTCCCCGACTGTCCAATCTGTGGCAAGAAATTCAAGTCGCACAAGAGTCGCTCCACTCACTTAAAGCGTTGCTCGGCGGACATGGGTGTCAGTCCTATCGACCTGCTGCAGGCGCTTCAGAGGCAGGCCGAAGAGGCGCAACGTGCCACGAGCAACACACTGTATGTCTGCCACCTGCACACTTCACACCAGTCAAACATACACACAGTTGTATCTGTGGTTGAACACAATCCATTCCTCTTCAAGTTCTTTTTGCATTTTTATAAATGCTTTCTCAACCCAAATCGATTTAGCCTCAATATTTTTATAATTTTCAGCAAACAGACTGGAGGAGGCAAGAGGAAAGGCGTAATGAAGGCAAACCAGGCAGCAAAAAAGAAGCCCAGGAAAAAGACTGACCCCCTGGATGAAGACACCATAATGGCCCTGGCTCTGTCATCCTCCCTGTTGGAACAGGAGAGGAAGCAGCTAAGTCTGGCAGGAACAGAAATCATCGCCACTGATTCCTCCATGAATCCTGTGTTGAAGTGGAGGCCAGATGCCGGTACAGCATCACCTCCTTTTGCTTGTCTTGCAAAATTAAGTTAATTTAATTTAGTAATTTTACAGAGATGGTACTGACTATAGAGTTAAAATGATTCAATGCTCTAAGGAAGGAAGACAGTATTTTGAACTTTGATGCTATGAATGTTTAGTGTGTCTAATGACATTCCAATTGCTCATTTTATAGGTAAGGGTCATGGTAAGAGGAAAAAGGGCAGGGCCCCTCGTCCTCCTCCGATCCTCCTCATCCAGGATGCTGATGCGGCCCTGACAAGGCTGCAGGAACGTGTTTCTGCCCTGCTCCTATGCAGTCGAGCTCCATCTCCACCTACCCCGACTCGCTGTCCCAGCACCTTGTCCACCTTGAGCGACGCTGCCCCCCTCTGGCAAAAGAGTGCACTGCTGAATGGACACTCAACCAGCGTATTAGACTTCTTCGTCCCGGAGCTCAAAGACTTTCTCGCACCGTGGGAACCAGCACGAGTAAGATGATGAATGTATTGGAGATGTTTGAATTTGTGAAAGCTGCTGTCCTTGTTCACATGGTGATTTTCAGTAAGGCATAATGTGATATTTGTAATGGTGCTTATGAATTCCTTTAGATGTTAAAAAACAAATTTAACTGGCTGGTGACTGTCCAGGACGCGGCCCACCTCTTGGCTCATGCCAAGACATTTCATTAGACATCATGTGTGTTTTATTGATTGTTTTAATCAAGTAAGACCGCCATCGTCTATCTCCAAATATATGCATATAGTAACTCCAAATGAGTTCTTCAATGCTCACCACTTTTTTACGTCTGCCTGTAGATTCCCGGCGCTTCCACCCAATCCAACGACAAGGCTTCCATCTTATCGTCCTCCCAGACAACTGCCTGCTCCTCAGCTCCCTCCAGTCCGTCTACGGGGCATCTCCCAGCAAACAGTCAGGCCCTGCAAGAATTAGTGGACCTGTCCAACGATGAAATCGCCTGCAGTACCTACACTGCTCCTGGCCCTAGCAAAGGTAAAATAAATATACTTATAGCTCTGTACTCTACACTGAGCATTTTGATTTGTGTGGTTCAAAATTGTCGAGATGTGCTCTGAGGTTGAACTGCAACCATTCCAGTGTGTACCACTAAATTAGCTGTGGTAGGCTTAAATTGGACTTTTATACAGTATAGTTTGCATGCACTCTGAATGCCTCAGCATCTTGATGTTTGATATTGCTCATCTCAGGACTTGCTTATGTTTATTTTGAATGCAAACATAAATTAGATAACTGGTTTGTCAGTAAAGTTTTTAATACTTGGATAATTTCATCTGCTTTATTTTGTCACAGAGAATTTGTTGCCCGTACGTATTAGCAGCAGACATGTTTAAATTATTTGGGGGGTGCTTACGTACTTCCCAAAGAAACAAGGTTCCCTATTATATTATGTAAAGTACACCTATATGCATATGTATTGTACATTGCCTAGTCACTTTAATGATTGTGAATTGCTGTCACTGTGAAGTATAATTTTTTTCCAATGATGTTTCCACAGACAAAAACACTAGTTTGTACACAGACCTCCAAGTGAGTGGCTTCTTTCTAGAAGAAACTACTGACCCCTGTGTGAAAGCTGCCCCTGGAGGTGACCTCCAATGCCAAGCAGGAAGGTCTTTATGTCAACCAGAAGCAACGAAAGAGTGCAGCAGTCATTTATCAGTAAGTTAATTCTCCACAGGCCAAAGTTTGGAAGTACAGTAACACAATCAATGTGTGGCTTCTTCCTGATGAGAGACAATTTCTCTCTTGTGTCCTCTGCAGGTGGCGCTATCCACCTTGGCATCAAACCTGAGCATCATGGTGAATAACCCACTGCTCAGTGACTGGCAACTCCAGGTGGACAGTGGCCAAGTCTTCTTTGCTCATTCCTTCATGATATATGCACGATGCCCCCTCCTGGCAGAAATGGTAACTGCAACACAGTACTAAAAGGAGAACTACTGTAGGCACTTTTTTCACCAAACAGATTCCATTTGTCCAGCTGGCATCAAAATACCCCAAGAAGCAGGAATTATAGTACACTTTACACACTTTATTTTCTGTCTTGCCAAAATCAGATTGATTTTTGTCGTATTCAAATGAGCCAGCTTTCATCCCGTCCCATGTACTGTTGGCCAATGGGAAGCAGGTCATTTGTTATTTACCATTACGGGTGTGGGCAGAACATCATGTCATTATAGAGGCTGGAGGTATATTTATTTTCCTTAAAAGCGCTTACCGTAATTTCCGGACTATAAGCCGCACCGGACTATAAGCCGCACCAGCTAAAATTCAGGGATATTTTAGTTTTTTTCTTACATAAGCCGCACCGGACTATAAGCCGCACGTGCACATGAGTTTTTTACAAAGAAAGACAGTACACAGAAAGCCGTAAAAATCCATAAATATACCGCGCCGCCTTTTAAGCCTCAGGGTTCAAAGTAACCTTCTGAATAAAATGCATTAAAAGTTCACATTCATTACAACTTGTTTTTGGTGAGCACAATGTCAGAAGAATTGAATTTAAATGCTGATTGATTAGGTTTTAATACAATGCAGATGGTCCAAACAGCGCCACTGCTTTGTGTAATCTCTGAGTCACATGGCAGAGTATGAAAAAGGGTTTAGAGCCCTTTGACGCAGGTCACCTAGCGTGTATTCCTACTAAAGCTCATAATAGTCACAAGCAACACAGCCAGAATAAGCAGCGGCCATAGTAGTGTTTCAAAATAGTATTTTTGTTGTTGTTTTGTTCTTCAAGATACCGCACAACAGTGGTCCACAGCCTTTTTGCGAGTGTATAAAAGTGATCAAGTCATCACAAAAATCATGAAAAAAATCGTATATAAGCCGCACCTGACTATAAGCCGCAGGGTTCAAAATTTTGGAAAAAAGTCGCGGCTTATAGTCCGGAAATTACGGTAAATACTTTTTTTCCACACTCTGAACACCGCTTGCTTTTAAGCTAGTAGAAGCAAGAAGCCCGTTGCAGCGCACACTCGGCCACAAGGCGAGACAAAGACTACGAAAGAGTTTATAATTCCGGGGGCAGAAATACTTTTGTCTTATCGTAGACATTTTCAGAAGTCGGCTGATAACAAAAGAAAATAAATCATGTTCAGTTACCATCGAGAGGCTGAAAGCCTTTAGGGGCTGAAATATTGCGGTGTTTTTCTTCCAGATGCACGAAAGTGGAATCGGGGTGCATGAGGAGGGAATGCCGGCCGCTCAAAGGGTGTTGATCAACGATGTCCCAGGACAGGCGGTGTTGGTTCTGCTGCAGTACCTCTACACTGCTCACTTTTCCTTCTCAGCGTCATTACATCCTCATGTACTGGAGTTGGCATCCAGGTCAGTAAGCAGAAGTCACACATTTCCATACCTTACTAAACAAATTGAATTGATTTATTAAAGAGTAGGTGTATGACTTATCTGCTCCTATTTTGTAAGGTTTGAGCTACAGGAGCTGCAGCAGCTATGCGAGTGTCACACTGATGAAGCTTCAGCTCAGGATGATGCCGGAGCCGCCGCAAGCCCCGGGGAGCACCTCAGCAACGGCACAGACGAGGATTTAACAGCGCTCTTCAACTCCATGTGGTGCCAGGAAGACGATGCAGATCAAGATGAGAGCAATGTCCACCAAGCTACTGACGTCGCATCAGGCGACAAAGAGCTCCACGAGGAGCAGGTGAACGAGGAAGAGCTGGATGAGATTTATGAGTTTGCCGCCACACAGAGAATGAGGGATGAGGAGGAGGTGAGCGTGGGAGAAAGTGATGAAGGAGGTGAGGGAGAGATATCAAGCAAATTAAGTGAACCAGGAGAGATTCCAGGAAAATGTACAGACAAAAGCCCTCAGCATGAATTCGACCCTCTTCCGGACCACGGTCTTGATAATAGTTATAATCGCCTCTTCTCAGATTCTGAGACGCCCTCCAAAGAAGATCAAGGCTCCTTCAGTCCTCCTTCCTCGACTCCACCACAAGCACATACGCCTTATGCTCCCACGTTCAAATCATCTGGTAGAACCACGCTTCAGTCCTCAACAAGTTTACGCAGTGACATTCCCACCGATCCGTCCATCTTGCCCCCACACCGGAATGATAACTGCTGTACTGTTGGAGTTAAGGAAATAGTTGAACAGGAACTGCCGGAGCAAGGTATGCCTCTAAAGCCTCAAAGCCGTGTCCCACTACTTTCAAACTCACCCCAGAAAAAGGAGCCAGACCTGATAGTTTTGTCAGACTCCAGTGAGGACATGGAGGGATCAGTTTCTAATCCCAGTGCCCAGAGTCCTGTCTTGTCACATTCGCACAGCAAGCAGAACTTCACTCACTTAAAGCCGACAGAACCTTCTGCGGAGCAAAAGCACTCCAGAAATATGGAGCATAGTCTAGTTGATCTAAGTGAATCTCCTAACCAATGTGATCCTTTAGATTGTTCGCCAGAGCTCTTTTCGATCGTTCCCCCCACACCAGTCAGCACCATTCCCAGAAGAACAAGTTTGGAGAGTTCCACTCACACCAAAAGCAGCATGCGTAGGGCAGAGCTGTTCCCAAAAGAGTTTTGTAACACATCGAAGAACTCCAACAGTCCCACTTGTATTTCGACCAGCGTTTGCCCACTGGAGGAAAGTGGCACTTGGATGAATCCGGAAAAAGCAGAAGTGGACTCGCCAGCGCTTGCCGAGCCCAAATGTTCACTTTTCTCAGGTGTTTCCAATCACCTCCATGATTCGTCAAAGCGAGAGACGCCTCTCCAGCCCCGTTTTGAGCCTTCTAGCAGCACTCCTCTGCACTTAGATGTCCTCCAGCACCGAATTCGGCTCGACACCTCGCCGCTCTACACAGGGATTAATGAGCAAAAGTCATTTAGTCAAGAACACGAAAGCCCAGAGAAGATACAATTTGATAGCTTCCATCTCTCCCCCTTTTCTGACTCTTCACAGCCACAATCTTCTACCACTCACAAAAGTAGTCAGCACAGCACGGGCTTTAATCCAATGAGTGGAACAACAACAAGAGAAGATGGAAAGATTGCACAGTTGGATGATGATGTCACGGAAGAAGACGAAAGAAACAAAAGTTTTGAACAGGCTTCACTGTTCATGGACGAGCCACCGATTGCGTTCAATGACTCATGGGGCCTCGGCGGCTGTGATGACGTCGCTGGGAACTCGAGATGCTTTAGTCTGAGACTAGAGGACAGCGGAGGACGTAGTTGGCCTGTGGACGGCACCTCTCCGTCACGGCCATCCTGTCAAAATGGTGTGAATCGATACCAAGAACCCCAAAACCTGACTTCACAGCCATCTACTAGTAAGAAGGCTCAGACCTTCCAGACTTCAACAGCTGATGTCATGACTGATATTGCACCAGAAATGAGTGACAGCAACCTGGTCGCAAACATGTGGGACAGTTTAGAGGAGGAAGAGGAGATTCTGCCTCTTTCTCAAAGGCTGAAGCCTTCTGCCCAACTAAAAACACCATGTAAGTACTCTAACAAGAGAATTCTATTACAGGGACATTTTTTTGTGATAATTAAAGCCAATCAAGTTATGACCTTCCGTATCCATAGTGTCTTAAATTTATTGAAATCACAGTCCAAGAAAGAGCCACAACTGGTTCATTTGTGACAAAAAGTCATCTAAAGATGGAAAGCTAAAATTGATGCAACTGTTTGTGTCTTTACAGCTCCTCCTCGCAATAAAAAACGTCCCACTCTGCCTCTCGTGCCCATCACGCCAATGCCTCACTACTCTGATATGGATACGCCAGAACTAAAAAACAAACTGAACAGGTTAGTCAATTTGCATGAAAACAGGTAAGAAAAGGCAGCCTGTTCCTTTTCACTCATGGCTATTAACTGAAGAGCAATCAGTGTCGCTGTAGACCTTGTTTGATTAGGGAAAAAAAATGCTGGATGATACCAAAGAAAGCATTTGTGCAGAGGTATGCTAACTAAGGGTTGGAGTTCGAAATACTGTACTTTAATTTGTTCAACAATTGGACATTTTTTTGTGGTGGTAGGGCTGGTTATGTGTATTTTGATTCCTTTGCTTTCTTGTGACGGTTGTCCTTGGGCAGGACATTAGGATATAAAATTACCTATAGTGGGATTTAAATTTTGTTCATATCGTACAGCACTACACCTTTTGTACGTCTTATATCATATCACTATGTTGGTGATATCATACATTTGTATTTTATCATTCCCTCACCCAGTGAGAAGGCTTTTTTTCAATCGAGGCTTTTAACAAACAGCTGAATATAAAGATAAACAAATTACAGTTTCCCTGTGTTCTATTGATGGATAGTTTGGCTTTGCAGATGCCGCTCACTGTCATCTATGTGCAGGTTTGGTGTCCGGGCATTACCAAAGCGCCAGATGATCGTCAAGTTGAAAGAGATCCACCAGTACACCCACCAGCTGGTCAACTCTGACTGTGAAGATGAGGCACCCTGTGCAGGGCCTGCAGCCCGGACAAAGCCCGCTCCCTCTAAGTCTTTGGCTGCTGGCGACAGGCCCGTCTCCTTGGAACACAAAGTCCATTTTAAGGAGCCCAGAGTGGCCACTTCCATCTCTGCGGGGAAACACAACCGAGAGGAGGAAGACACAGAGCCGCTGTCCAACTCTCAAGGCTCCAATGTCTCTTCATCTACTTCAAGTGAAGACTCTGAGAGGTAATCCGTGCACTCACTATGTCACAGACACTATCTAAAAAGATCTGGAACAAGATCTGGCTTTTCAATGACAAAATAGCAAACTATTTTTTCAGTTTTTACATTATGTAAAACAGGAGTGCAATCCTCTTGTTTATGTACTGCAGTGTTGTTTCATTAAAATTGAAAGTTCAAGTGTTAAAGGCACAGATTTGTTAGTATTATTGTAAATCTGTAGCATCTATTTTGCAGGCACAACCCGGAGCTGTGTCTTTCATCCGGCGCCGACTCAGACAGTGATGGCGGGATATCAGCTTCCCAAGCGGCCACCCGCCTCCAAGATCGGCTGCAGGCCGTGCGCTCGTTCATCCTGTCAGACTCCGGCCTGTACACTCAGATCCTGCAATACCAGCCTCTGGTTCTGTCTCAACTCCAGGAGCGCCTGAAAGCGGCAGGCATCCGTCTCGGTGCCGCCAAGCTGGTTAACTTTTTGGACTCCCAGTGCATCACCTTCACCACGGCCAAACCGGGGCAGGCCGCACCCACTCGTAGGCGTGTCAGGAAACCGGGCAAGAAGGCAAAAGCAGCAGGGAAATGAGTGACTCCAGCAAATCCTCCAAAGCACTGACATCAGGCAAGTGAAAAAGCTATGAGTAAAAATAAAATTGTGCTTTACACTTTTGAAGACTTGAAACATAAGTTTTTTTTATTTTAAGTATTCTCGTATGTTTCTAAAAAAAACATTCACAATTATTGTGTAAATTAATGTGTAAAATGTGTTTATTTCTATGTCCAGTATGAATTATTCAGTGTATAAAGTCATATAAGCTGAACCTTTTGTTAGGAACTGAATATGAAAATTGTTTTTGATTTTTCCATAACTTTGAAGCTATTAGGTGCCATAGCCCCATCAGAAATGTGTAGCCCGGTTAGGCCCCTTCAGCATAAAAAAATTCCCGGGGTTTGACTGGAAAACTTTAAAAAGTTGGTTCATTTTTGGCATTTTAAAAGAACTTGCACACATAAATTGTTATGAACATTTTGAAAAACATTTTACTTGTGCTCTTCAGTAGATTTCCAAAGATGAGCCAGTCGCTCCATACAGCAGAGCACACTTGAGAAACGATGGAACCTCTTTTTGAACAAGAAAAGCTTCTATCAAACGTGTCATTCAAGTAGAGAGTGTGGCCTTTTTCGCAGCTACACATTAAATCTCGACTGTTAGGTGCACTCAGTTCTTAAAGCAGCGTGAAGCTTCAGCTTTCAGATCAAGCGCCAAAGGGCAGCCAACGTTTCACACGGAGCATCCTGAAGCCAGACGGGACTCTCCCATCGACCCCTTCGCTGATGGGGCATCGGCGCATTGTGTCCCGTTGTGTTTCAAATCCTCCAAACAATCATGACAGGTCTGCAATATTTGCAAGGAAGCGCTGAGCCCACCACTCCTCCAAGTCAATGGGAACAAAATCTGCGTAGAAACAAAGGTAAGGTGGAATGATGTATTTTGCAATTCGTGTTTTAAAATTTCCACCTGGGCTGCATGGAGAGGGGTCTTGTTAAAAGAAAAAAAAAAAAAAAACTCACATTACAAAGTCATAGGCTTAAGTTTTCTCACACCAAGTTTTCAGTAACAAGGAAAGTTTGGGAACTTACGTAAACACTGCCTGTATATAAAAAAAAAACAACGTAACACTTTCTTACACCCTCAGCACTGTGTAGACGCGTGGAGAAAAAAACGACCTGCTACCATTCGATCAAATAAAGACATGGTGCTTACTCTTCATGACAACATTGGGACTCTTCTCTGTGTACTGAACAGGCCCCTGGCTGTCCACAGACTCCCCGTTGTCACCTTCTCCCAGCTTTTGCTCCACCTCTCGCCATGCTGGCGAAGAAAATCAGAGCGCACCATTATGAAAATGCACTTTCTGGTCCGACAGGAAAGTTAGGACGATGTAGTTTCTTAGTATGCGTTTCCCCAGGTGACTACAGTGTGGATATGTGTCAGCTGCCAGTGAAAGCCTTCACATGAAGATAAGCTTCAAGGTTTTGGCTGCATGGGAGTGTTCAACCTTCAGCCAAAGACTAACAACAGCAAGCGGGATGTCAGCCAAGTAGCTTTCCATATTTGATGAAGGCAACAGCCGATTTGATCACATGTCAGACTGAAGAATATTGCTCAACTTTGAGTGATTGCTTTTTTTTGTTATAGTTTACTGCTGAGACTGTTTTTCATTTCATCAGTTAAACATTATCATATACAGTATATTCTATTTCATATATAACCAAACAATATTACAATTTAAAAAAAATGTGTGTGTGGATTGAAGGAAGTGTTACATTTCTAAATATTTTATATTGTTTTGACCAACAGTTTACACTCACTCACCTTCAGATACAAATTTGACGTTCTCCTCGTGTGCAGGAGTGAATCCCTCTGTTGGACTGTCGACCTTCTGCACAGACGCAACGTGGTGACGCTTTCCATTGAGGCGGTTGAACACGATTTTTGGAGGTGGAGCGCTGAGGAGTTGAGAACAGTTGAGTCAAAAACAGCGGACACGAGTCACTATTACTGCAAAACAGGAGTTCAACTGTAACTATTTATACTATTGTTAAACAATATTTTTTTTTTTACAAATGTGGTCAATGCTTCCCTTCAATGTTTGGCCCAGCCATGTGCATTATGCTTAAGTGTGATATTTAGTTTGTTTACTTTGAGTTCTGTATTTGAGAGCAAATCAGTGTCTCTATGCAACACTTGTTTGTGCATTTTTTTAAGGAGCTTTTGCGTACCCGTGTTGTAAAATCACGTTTTTCAGGGTGAAAAATGAATCCTCCCATATTGCTGTGGAGTTGCCAGAAGTTAAGTATAATACCTGATAGTTCACTTATCACTTGGCATAGCAATCCAATGTGTGTGAGTACTTTGACCAGATGTGACTTGATCCTATACTTGTTCTAAGTCAGTTTTGTTTGTTTTTATTTTGATATCATCGTGAATGCCTTAATCCGGGTTGACACTTGGCAGGAAAAGGAGGAGGTAAGGGGCCACAGCAACTCATTCATGTAATAGTACCTAACCCTCATGACGTCACCACTGTTGGCCAGGTACTGAGGTCTCGGGTGTCAGACCGTGAAGGCATCGCATGCAACCGGAGTGCTTCGGCATGATAAAAGAAATGAGTAACGCAGTTTCACACACACAAATGAGTAACGCAGTTACACACACACACACAAATGAGTAACGCAGTTACACACACACGCTTGCAACACAATGGAAAACTTACTTTGACGTGAGCCACGTCGTCGGCTTGAGCTTCAGATCGGCGAATTTATTCTCAATCTGTTGCGTGGGGCCTTCGGTAAATTGAGCGAGATTAGAGTTGGCCAACGTAATGTGACGCGACATTGCGTCACACTTTTGTAACACTTACCTGTCGTCCTCCGTTGTGTAACGAGTTTGCTGGGCCCTCTGGTGATGGTGTACATCATGGGACGACACCCGTGTCGAGTGTCCAATAGGAAAGATTGTCCACTCAAACTTTAACCTCTCCCCCGCTTCTCTTGATCGTGGGCGCAGTGGAGACGCAACTCGGGTCAGCAGCTCCGCAAGTCGGCCCCAAGTGCTGAGGGACGGTCAACACGGACTCTACTGCTCCTTCGAACCCGTGGCAAGGTGCTTTGCCCGCGGCATGGAGGTCATCCAAGGAGAAAGCCGCTCCACGTGCAGGCGACTCTCACGCTGTCCCAAGAACAGCAGTCCTATAGGGGGCACAGCACGCTTCTTAGTGTCCGAGGACAGAAACTCACAGAGCAGAGGACACGGAACCTCCTGCGGTATCGCCGCTGCGTGACTGCTGGACAGTGGACACAAGGACACGACTCGGTTAATATCTACCACAGCACGGCGGTCGTGTTTCCCTTCGGCGTCAAGTAAGTCAGCGTGCTGTCACTCACTTCCGGTTGTTAATTTCCAAAATATTTTGACAACTTCTATATCAATTACTACATTTTCAAGTTTAAATTATTATTACTGCTTGGACGCAGGAGTGATATATTTATGAATTGTGACTCTGTTTACCTGTTATGGCACATAAGTAGTAAAATAAGAGGATCACATTGCTGTCCATCAAGTAATAATTGGCAGTATGCATAGTAGATTTAGTGCTGTATGGAAATCTTGAAGACTTGAAGAGCTTTCATTGAAAGATTTTACTAAGACACAAATCTGTCGATTATTTTGTCAATTGGATCTGAAAAAAATTCCACCCTTTTATTTAAAAAAAAAACTACATTCTTTCAAACTATCAGTGCACAAACTTAATTATGATTCAGTAACTGGTTTGGTCAATATTATGCCAGAAAATAGACAAAAAGATCGATCATTGTTTTCCAAACTAAAATTAAATTTATTATTTCATTTAAACTCAAAGATAATCACAACTACTTTATTTTTGAAAAGCTGCAATTCTGAGCATTTGGGGAAAATTAAATAAAAAATAATGTTGATAATCATATTTTTATTAATTTGATAAGTGGTTGATTATTGATTGTTGGATTGTGTAATTATCACTGTAAAGCTATACTATATTTCTTTTGAGTTTGTATTGTCATAGCCTGTACGTTTGTAGCTTTGTGCATAACCCCCCCAGAACATTATTTTGAAGTTCAGTTACCTCATTTCCGTCCGAGAGTTTATATGGGTAAGCCCTCCGTGACGTCACTTCAGACCCGTTTTGTTTTGGGGTGGCGGGGAGAGTGGGAATTTACCTTTCACGTATTAAAGCATTTCACAGACTCTTGATTACATTGAATTTAAGGGAAGCACAAAATAATCTTTACATTATTAGAACACTAAGTGCACCAACACGCCGAAACACGGGTTTCTGATTCATATATTGTATTTGCGGTGCATGAATTAATGGGCAAAATCAACCAATTTCTATTAATCTCAGAGTGCGGCCATTTTGCCACTTGCCGTTGACGTCACAGTTGCTCAGGTAAGGACCAATCACAGCGCAGCTTACTAACATCACATTACCGAACAGGTGAGCAGGGCCTTTGGGGGACATGATGCCCTTTTCAGTCAATCGCAAGTGGCAAAATGCTACCTGTGAGATAAATAAAACCAGGAGGATTTTTGTGCTTTGATACATCTAGGTCGTCCTCAGCCAATTCATAGTCAAACAAAACACCGTGTTAAGACTAAAGGGGCTGCATAGAACATATAATTGTAAAGAAATATTTTTGGCTTGACCTTCCTTTTAAAATGCTGAAGACTGGAAACTAATAAACTCCAGTCATTTGGATATAGTGTACAAAATTATATCTAAACTGTTTTCATCTCATCTTTCACTAAATTAATAACATTACACAAAGGGATATTATACCATTTATTTATATACATGCAATCATTTGTCATACATCGTAATTTTCATATAAAGCACATTAATTTTCCTCTTGAAGATTAACTCAAGGGTCATCTGGGGGTTGATCCTCAAGAGCACCATGATCAAGAAGCTGCTCAGACAGGCTTATCCAGACAGATATCACCACTCCACTCCGTCTGCTTATCTCTTACTATATGGGTTGCTCACCTGAGTCCACTGGCCAAGAGCGGGAGTCCCAGTGTAACATCAAAATGGTTGACTGTGTAGCTGCATGATTGATTTAATTAGAAGCAACGTCCTAAGGTGACGTGCATATTAAACTCACATGTAAACAATGGAAAATGTATTCACACTGTGTATATCAAGAATCTATAAATTCCAACCATCTGAATAAAACCTCAGTTCTTTTCATGCGATCTGACAAGCTGTTTCATTGCAGATATTTAGCCGCCTTTATTGCTGCCGTTGACCAAGTGGGAGAAATAGTTGCCATCAGGAGGGAGTGTGACTTGAATGACCTTCACGGGCCTCTGACTAGAACCTCACGGCACACAATGTCACCCAGTTTGGTTGGGATGACCTTCAAATGGTCATACGATACCTACAAAAAGTTACGGCTAATCGGCGCTTGAGTGAAATTTCAGGACCTAAAATACACCATACACTTCCCTTATTTTGACTTTGTGTAAACTTCTGAAAGGGCATGTCCAACTGTTCAGTGTTTTTTTTTTTTTTTTTTTCTCACTACTCGCACTAAAAAGGAGCTGAATGGCAAATTCATTACATAATGATCCATAAATCGACCAATACATTTCTTGGTTCAAATGCAATTGGCAGTGAAAGTGTTCTTTTCACCATGCTGTTTACATTTTGACATTGAGACTAGGATAACAGCCTGACATGTGCAGTCAAAGGTTTACAGAAGTTCACCCATATAGGTTATATTGCGTGTATTTTAGGTTCATTCCAATATTGTATTTGTAACTTTCTGTGAGTAGTCTAGTCAAGGTATACATATAGACGTGTACGTACTAGAAAATGGCACCGAGGAGTTTGGAGTTTTTCTGTGAGTGCATTTCGCGAGTGTCAGTAGTGCGGGTCACAGTCCTCCACAAGGCTATCTGTGATGTAACTGACTTTCAGAAGCTCCTGGTAGTGTTGCTTCTCCACGCCGTTGTTTATGGTCCAGGCGACCACCTCCACCCCTCTCTGGCTCCAGTACTGCACATAGTCCCTAGAAAGAATTTTTTTTTTAAAACTCATATATTGGAAGTATAAGTATGACTGATGATTGTGTCTCTAAAGACTAACTCACTGCGAGACAAAGTTCTTTTGCACCAGGAAGGCGGAAATGCCACAAAGCTTCCACAGCAAGTGATGGTGGGCCCAGTCCAGCACAATATCCATTAATGTCAGCCAGTGGTGTTTCCATGGTGACTGGTAACGTGGGGAGCCATCGCCAAAGCGGCTCAAGCGCCAGGGCCTGTGGGTCAATGCGGTGATCACCTGAGGGTCAGTCTGCCTCATCTGTGCAAGGAATGAAAGTGGAGGACATTTTACAGAATCTTTATCATCATTGGATGACTCCAAATACAGTCAAAGAAGTTTCAAAGAAAAAATATAGTGTGAGTAATTACTATACATACTGTATAGAATCTATGCGATGTATGGTATGTCTGCCTTGAAGGGGTGTGGCCAAATGAGTTATGCAAGGAGCTTATAGCGAGTGTTGTCATTTTGGATTTGGGTGTTCGCCCCGTCAATAAACGACTGAAAGTACATCAGTCAATGTGGTTCTCCTTTGATTTGAAATAAGACTGAAAATAAAGTTCCCAACACTTGAGATAGCGCAAGGTAAAATTCTAAATGGCCTCTGACCTTGTAGATGACCTTGGGTTCGAAAGAACAGACAATGCTGCAGTTGTACAGGACTGGATGCTTGTTGTAAAGAGCTGAGAGCGCTGCAGCTGCCTACCGGGGAAACACACCACAAAGTTATAGTACCTCACTTTCATATTTCCAGCGCATGTGTGTGCTAGTTTGTAATTTTTTTTAAATCTGCATGTCCAACACTATTATATTATAGAATATTGCCAGGTGCAAAAGCAACCACAGCTACTTTACAGACCTCCCTGATTTGGAAAAAAAAGGGCAGAGTCATGATGAATGAGCCGGTGAACATGCTATAACTTGCAAAAGTGGTCTGCTGTTATTTCAGACTGCACCTCGTTTGGATGGCCTTTCACATCAAAGTATATGGTGAGCTTCAATTTGATGCATTCCTCCACTGCCTGCTCCAGCGTTGGGATCTTCTCACCAGCAAACTTGTCCCTGGAAATAGAAGACACTGGTGTGGCTGCCGTTGGATCGTTCCATTGCTGAAATACAGCAAAGTCTACTTTTCCTGGAGCTCATTAAGTACATACAGATGTACTGTACTATTGTCAGACAAGAGCTTGTCAGTGACACACTTCATTTGGCTTTATAGTAAGACACATGTAGAAAAAAAAAGAGTTGATAAAGAAGCACATAGTTGAATTTATGTCTTTATTTTACCTGAGTCGATGTTTAGCAGATGCGTCAAGTTTAGCCAAGTCAGCAAATCTTAATTGTCTAAGGGTGCCTGATCCATTTGTGGTCCGATCGATGGTCTCGTCATGCATCAGAATTGGGACCCCGTCTGCAGAGAACTCCAGGTCGAGTTCCACTCCAGAGGCCCCATTCTTGCTCGCCTGGTGCGTGACAGGATTCATCAATAATCAATTTCAAATAATCTGACCAATTACGAAAAGTATGTGTCAAGGAGACACCTTGTCCGCTCGAAATCAGGGGAGTACCCTCTTACCAGTCGGATGGCCGCTATCGTGTTCTCCGGGGCATCGTGTCCGCCTCCCCGGTGAGCCACCACGGACACATTCTCGAATCCGGCCGGATGAAGCACTTGTCGGGATCGGCCGGTTGGCAGCTGTGGGAAGCGGAACATGGCCAGGAAGAGGTAGAGGCAGCCAGTAAGGACGCCGGACCACACCGGGCTGCGAGTGGCCAGCAGGACCACCACGAATACGACAGAGTAGAGCGAGATGTCATCGCCCAGCTGCAGCATGTCGTGCCCTACGGTCCGGTGGATTGAAAGACGAGATTCGGTTCGAAGACGTGTGATATTGACCTCAAAGATCCGTGTCTCCACGAAGGAATATCTTTTTCTGTGATTGTATGAACCTGCGACAGCAGTTACTGGCTAGCGTCACTTCCGCAAGTCGCTTGTGACGTCACACGTCAGCGTTTGTTTTGGTCGCAGACGCCTCTGTTAATGTCGCTTAATTATGTTAATTATGTTAATTATGTGGCTTAGTCATGTTAGTCAGTTAATAATTGTAGAAAAAAATCTTTTTTAAAAAATAGAAAATATATAGAAATAAGTTTTATTCAAAATTATTCACTGCAGTGTATTTTTTTATGTTTTCATCATCATCATCATCATCATCATCATCATCATCATCATCATCATCATCATCATCATCATCATCATCATCATCATCATTGAGGTTAGGTGCAAAGTTTATCGGCAGGCCTCACACCAAATTTATAGAGTGTCAGTTTTAATATCACACACTAGATGGCGGTAATCAACCTGCACTGCCTTCAGAGCTGTATTGACGTCCAACGAAGGAACGGATATAAATACTTCCGGGTGTCTTTTCAGGTCTTTTCCTGTACCACAAAATAATGGAGTAATGACAGCTACCTTCATTTCATGTTCCTGGACAACATTTATTTATTGTGCCACTTTGAGTCCCGATGCCTGCCTTGGTGAGGAACTTGCTTATATGCTAAAATCTAATTCAGATTTAATCGTAGCACAAGTCAGAAGTATGGGATTTAATGTCACCTGAACTGCAGCCGCAGCTCCTAATGCTTTCCATTACAAGAAATTATATAATTAATTTGCATTTGAATAATCAACTTCCATGATAATGTTATGACCTCGTCATACAAATTGCATTTCTTGATTATGGAGAGACGTATCTAATATTTTGTTCCGTTTTCCTGACCAGATCTGTTCAGCCTTAGCAGGCAGGGGGAGGTCTCACCTCCTGTCCTGCATAAGAGGATCATGCCAGCAGCTTAGAGTTCCCTTGTCTTCTGGAGTTTGGCCTTGTGCATCCAAGCACTTAAACATCCATCAAGGCTGTCGTGGACCCCTTACTCCCCAAATCACAGCCTCTGTCAGGTGCTCAGATTTGTCCACACAGAAATATGACATGATTTATAAATTCCCTCACATAAAGCTCTTCAGAGCCGTGTCCAGGCTAAAATTACTCCAAACCGGGATCACTGTGATTATCCTTCCACCTGTGTACGTTCTATACCTAATGGGAGATGCCTCCCTTTTTCTTGTCAACTACACGACAGCAATGGCTTTGTTTGCTGGTGTCATGTTGTACACAGCTAGCCACTTCTTCAGGAGGGTTGTGGGAATGATGTACCTAGATTCATCCCATAACACGCTCAAAGTGTCCCACCTGACATTCTGGGGTAGGCGCCATGACATTTACATGCCCGTGTCTGATGTTATGACTATTGCGGACACCGGGGACTCTTCACACGAGACTGTACTGAAACTGAAGCGTTATAGCACTCCCCAGACGTTGTTTTTCTCCACACGTTTTGGACAGGTGGTGGACAAACAACGCTTTGAGAAGGTTTTTGGAAGTTTAAATTGATGTTTGCTATGTGTCATGTTAATTCTTAACATTTGTGTAGCCAGACGACATCAAGGTTAGAAGCACAGGAATTCAAATATTAAGATTATTAAGGCTTGTTTCACAGCACAAATCATTTTAGTCAGTGAAGAGTCAGTTTGCTCTGACCTCTGTAGCTATAATACAAAAAAAGGAATTAGGTGAGAAATAAAAGGAGCGTGAATATTTCAGTGATGCTTTGTTTCATTCTTTGACTCTTCATTTACATTCCCATAACAAAGACTCCACGCTTTGCTTTCTCAACCACAGTCAAGTATATAATTCTGAAATTATAAATATAGTCAAGTATTGTTTAACAACATTGAAGTTTTGTTAAGGTTATGGCAGTCGATGGGACGTCGCAGAGAGTCAGAAAACTACAGTGTATCCACATTCATAGAAGGTAACAGGCCGTGAAGCAAACATGGCGGTTCAGCTGACCTGAGTCTGCCAGTCGGTTTCATAGAAACATTAGAGGTCACGGACCTAGGCCTCTTGCACCTGTGCAACTCTGCAGTGCAGTAGATTGGAGTAACCTGAGGATTATGTTCTTCACAATCTCCTCTTCTATGACCAAACAGATAAAGTACACAGTTACTGTGCCTCTCTGGAGTTTTTGTTTGCAACACAAAGTGGGACTGGTGTCGAATATGCAGTTTCGTTGTCGAAGTAAATGTAATACATCGTGGAATCCTCTAGATGTCACTAAAAGCCTTTATTTTACGCCTGCTGTAAGGTCATCCACCGGAGTGGGCATTAACTTATTCATCGAGTTGAACTTGCTGTTTACTTCTTTCATGTTGCACTTGACATTAGTCTCTAGCCACGTATTTTTCTGTATAACTACTAATCCAGCATATTTGTCTTTCCCTTTTTATTCTAATTGCTTTATTTGAACATACAGTAAAAACCAAAATGATATACATGCGACAAAAAATTAAGAAAATAATAAATGACATGATTTAATACAGTTTAAAAGGTTACATTTCAACATCTCTAGTCCTACCCCTTAAATTATCATGTTAATTAATACTAATAGGTTATTCATGGTCTTGTACGTATTTATGTATCCAATTAATTTCTCTGCATAATGCTTTAAATGCAAAAACTCAAGCGCAATCAGGACCATGTACAGAGGAACAGACCTCTTGTAGTTTGCTGTTTACAGTACAGTTAATTTTAAATCCACTCAAACATCCTGCACCAGGAATAAACATTCAGTTATTGTGTCGTTGCAATCCCACTCAAAAGTTGTTGCCCAGTATCAGTTCACCTATGGGCTCCCAGAACACTTGAAAACAAGAACAAAGAATGATCCTGGACTCAATTTTTTTTTTTTTTTTTCCCCCTCCTTGCCAAACCTCCGTGTTTTGAAGTGGACTCTGGCAGCGCTTTCTCAAAGGGCCCAGGAGAGCTGTATTCCAATGTAGGAAAGCCCCAGAGCTGCTTGTTGCAATCTGGTTCCTAATAAACACGGCGACTAGAGACCCACCTCTGTTTGTTTGCTCATTGTTAATAACTCAGACGAGCTTCCTCCGATCAACAATATTGCATTGAACTTGAGTCGATAGCTACACAGGTGATTTCGCTTTTAATGTTCAGCCCCACTTCCGGTGTTTATGAACAGCACTGTTGCTTTTCTTGTCTCATTAGTCATGAACAATACTCTATAGGAGGGGACATGAAGAAATGGTGTGCAAAAATGGCAGCCCATGGTGTTTTCCCCAGAAAAACATTCCGAAATGCCATCGTGTTTAGATCACCTCTCATGCAGTAAATGCTTCAATCAGTCCATGATGGAGTATACAGTCATGGCAGATCATCGCGATCATACATCTATCAGCAGAGCCTGTTGTTCCCTTTTATTGTTATAAGGTGCATTCCGTATTGTTCATGTCATTACTTTTTGAATCTTTACAACACAAAAGGGAAACTCTCTCGTCTGCAGAGAATTTTCTTTTGTTTTCAGTAGTCTGTCTCACCCTGAAATAATCCACATTCATTGTTTCATAATTTTAATGTAAAACCAGGAGGATGTCTGTCAGGGGGACAACAATAACGGTTGGAATTGTAAAACTGTTACTAAACTAAGCGCTGTATGGGTATTTTAAATTTGCAAAAGAAGACATAACTCCTTATAAAAAGATCAAACTTCATGACTTTTTTGTAGTTTTGCATAGTTTTGTTTTGTCCTTATTTGCACAACTTTGGTTTATCTGGAAAAGTCTTAGCAAATGCATATTTTTATGTTTGCATTGATATGGACATCTGAAATATTTAAAGCTGAAGCAGCAAAGTTTTATATGGAAATCGTCACTCAGTCATACAATATGTGAAATAGGCCTTCATGTCAGGGGGGCCATGAAGACCAGTTTTTTAAAAGGTATTTTAACTCAGATTTTTTAATTCTTTCATACAGCTCACTACCTCAATCAAGGAGGTTATGTTAATATTGATATTCTATATTAATTTGTTTGTTTACCAATTATTATTATTTTTTTCCTTTTCAATTTTTTTGAATTGATGACACTTTTTTATGATTTGTTCAAATATGGTGAAAATCTACACATAGAGGACACCATTTATCATGTATGTATCCTAACCGAAGAGTTTGAAATTTGAATGTGTGAATGGAGGGTCAGAAGCCCAAGTTGATCATTAGGAAACTTGAAAAGAAATGACTTTTCTAAAATATTACAGAATTCACTTTTTAAGAGGTACTGCTGTCTTCTTCGTAGTGTTTCCTGGAAAAGTTATAGGAGTAGTACGACTAATTCCACAAAGCATGTTGACTTTATTTGACATCATGAAGGTTGAAGAACATCTTGGTTGAGATATTTTAAACTTCTTGTCGCTTTGTAGCCTTACTTAGGCCCTTTGTTAAGCCCCAAGGGTAAAACCTCTGTTAGGAAACATAAGTTTGAGTAGCCTATGAACTCCAGGTGACTTAAAGAAGACACCCAAAAATGTAGAATTTTGTTCCTTCCAACATCTCAGTTTGAAAGAGAACTGCAGCTACCAGTCATACTGTTTGATTTATGACCAGTAGAAAGTGGGCAGCTTTGCGTCCCTGGTGGGAGTTTGGAACTTGGTACCATAAATCCCCATGGCTATGGTGGCCTGCAGAGAGTGTGCTTAACCTCGGGCTCCGTTTATAATTAGAAACACACTCTTCTTAGAATCTATGGCAGGAAACAAGCCAGAGCTCCGTGTGTGCGAGGCCGTGGGCTAACAAAGAGAGGAAAGTGTACGCATGAGCCAGGCATGCGATTTGATCACAGTTTTGTCGCTGAGCGTGTTGCAGTAATCTCATTATAAAGTGCAGGTGGATGGGAAGCTGGGATGGAGAAAAACTAATGACAGTTTAACGTACTGACTCTAATCTTGACATTAACTGTACCTGACATATTGTATTGGAAGAACGCCAAAGGGTGAAACCAGGGGGGTTTCATTATTGTAAAGATATCATAATTCTCACTGAGTTTTTTTCCCCTTATCGGTGACTATCTTAATAGTTTCCGTAGTTCCGGGAGTATTCATTTTTATTGTTAGTTATTTTAATTGTCCAGCTGCTCACAAATCCATGCCCGAAAGTTGAAACTCTGCATTGTAGCCTTTTTTTCTTTTTTTCCACCTCACCGCCCAACAATCCCCTATCCCCTTTATACAGTATGTATGATCCCCTATGTCTCCAAGAAAATCCGAAACACATGTCCCCTAGAGATAAACCCTAAGTCTGATCACTAGCCTAAATATATTGTTGAGGGGAAATCCTATTTTGCAAGAGAAAACGATTCAGAGTGGTGGACAGGCCGCAGAAGACAGGAAATTCTAACGATTTCAGTCTTTCATTCAAACCGTTCATTGGTTGCTTCAGTGAGCCCTCCACCACCCAAACTGCATGCAGAAATCTGAATCGTGTATTTGTGACATACTATTGAATACAGCAACTGATTGGACTAAATCATCTAATTAGAAACAAACAGTTTAAATTCAACTTGAATGCAATAATGCATAAGAGAATTGTGAAAAATATTATTTTTTGGTGCAAATGAGAAATAAGGCGGAAAAAAAGAGGCCATGTTGTTGGACATGTTTCACATTTCCAACCTTTGTTTTATGCAGCCATGTGTCCCATCACTATGGAAACCTGGGCTTAAGCCAATCAAAGTACTCACTATTGGGATTTATTTGAAAACAAAAGGCGTTCAGAATTCACTTGTCCAATCGATGTTTTTTCCAGTAATAGTCAAGGGGACATGTTGTGGGTAACACAGGGTGAGGCTGGGAGAATCTGACAATGGACAATGAACTGTATGTATCACAACATCTATTGTGTTCTTGGGTGAAATATCTCCTTAACAGAATCCAAATATTGTTGCCTTTGAACCGCTAACAAATGTATCTTTTGTCCATTTCCCCAAGCAGACACATTCTTTCACTGGGGAATTCACAACAGATTATTTATTTTAAAGATAGACTAAATGTGTAGAGTGTTGACACAATCTTCACATTTTGCATTCCAAATGGTGCAGATGAAATATTTGATTCTGTTGATCTATTCTGCTGATCTATATTCGTAACCAATCGAGTATGTGGATCTAGAAGCTATAGCTGTCAGCTAACGCTAATATGTGCATTTAATATAACATTGCAGCTCTGCTTGCCTTTTGACTTTGACATTATGTTTCAGGCAGCGTAGTGCAGCTGTGGCTTGAAAGTGCTTGGCATGCAGTTGGTGGAGAAAGTTTGTGTGGGCTTGGATAATATGGCTGGCAGTGGGCGAAATCCTTGTACTTTCATTATCATCACTTTTCAGGTTCTCACACTGGACCTGTCGAAAAAGCCAAATTGGCTCTACTTCAAATTTAGATTCTTTGAAAGTGAAGCCTCACTCAGTCGGGGGTTCCTACAGAAAAAAAAAACCTCTATGGGACCAATACAGTACAGAGGGACAACTGCTTTGTTCCCAACATTGTGTTCCCAACACCAGTGGCCATGCATGTCGTTTTATAACTCCACAAGGGCACAACAACGTTGTTCCTCATCAGGGAGGCGTCATGTATATCCCAGCATGATTTATTGGCTGATTAGTCATGTTTACTTTGGCAACTCCCGTCAGGACAGACTGACAGGCGCTGCAGAGGATTTCCTCAAGGTCAAGCTCATCAATACCGAACAATGCTACAACGGGCAGGAGGAGTTTTGTGAGGGTGGTGTAGGTGCTAAGTGCCAAATGAGTGCCAAGTGATGTAATCTACAAACTTATTGTAGTGCTGCAGGCTTCCAGTACTTGGCATTAATGCACAACAATGAACAAGGCGGAAGTCAATGGTTTGTTGTGCAACGTTGATTTGCAGGTTTATTGCTCTGCCATGCTATTATCAGTCATTCCATTGTGAAAAATATAATTAATCATATGTGCAGTATGAATGGAACGAGAGCTGTTTGTGGAACTATACCGACAATGATTACAATGAAGTTATTAAAGTTTTAATTGCGCTGCTATTTTGCTTTAAAACCTTAACTGTTGACACGTAGAAACTTTCAACATCCTCCCACCAACGTCAAACCAATGATTAATGTTCCTAGCTGACACCTAATTCAAATTATACATCATTTTAAACCAGTGGGGCTGACTGAGTTTTTGTTTGTAAGCAGCAGTATAATTTGACCACCAAACAAAAATCAGGACACCTTTAAATTAGATTAGTCACCATGCCAAGAGGATAATTGCAGTCTTTTAAATGACACTATTGTTTTTACAAAACGTCTCGACAAAGTCAAGAGTTTCACAATGTTCATTTTAAACTGACATTCGGTGTTAGTTTATAGATCACCTGATATCTTGTCAGGAAATCAGATACAATCTTGCTATTTCTGTCTGGCAAATTGTGGGCAGGAAGTTTTGTCCAGATGTTACACACTCCTTGACTTTTAACTATAGCCTGTCACTTTCCTAGATTAGAGTGTATTTCTACATGCAAGCTTAAAGTAATATCTGTTCAACAAAATAAATAAAATTCTATTATATTGATATACTTGTCAAGGTCCAGTAAAAAGGCTTGCTCATTTACCTGTCTGTTGATAAGAAGCACCTCTGGCTAAAACCAAACAGTGGCAGGCTTTCTATTTTTTGGACCTGGATTTGACACTTCTGTATATTTGTGACCCCAAAACATACATCTGAAGTTATCTTAAGGCACTAAAGGTGTGATATTTCTTAAATTGCTTATTTTTGTTGGGGTCGTAGGTAAGCTGGAGGCTATCCCAGCTGATATTAGGGCAAAGGCAAGGTACCCTATTTTCCGGACTATAAGGCGCACCAGACTATAAGGCGCACCTTCAATGAATGGCCCATTTTACAACTTTGTCCTTATATAAGGCGCACCGGACTATAAGGCGCACCATTATTGCATCATGTCAGATTTTTAATCCAAATCAAATCATTCTCCATTTTATCTTTTTTATTTCAACTTCAGACGCAACAAATTACTTTACAATCACAAAATAATGATCCATAGTCTTTTTGATTCATGATTCATAGTCTTCAGCGGGCCACTTATGATTGATTTCATGACACAATGCTTCAGGCCAGTTTAAATTTAGGAATTTGGTCAATATATAAGGCGCACTGAACTATAAGGCGCACTGTCGGCTTTTGAGAAAATTTTAGGTTTTATAGTCCGGAAAATCTCAACTAAGTTAGCAGTGCTAACCACAACCCCACCGTGTTGTCCCGATACTTTGGTAATGTGTTTTCTTGGCTCTAAGTAACAATACATTGTGTCCAAAAATATCTCTGTCCCATTCCTTAAGACTTTGTGGCGCTCTGAGCCGCTCCCTTAAGGATTCCTTGGCTAATAACGGCACACAATCGGCAAGTGTGTCATTTTTCTCATATTAGGGCATATCAGAAAGAGGGAGAGAGAGTCCCGCCTCCAAATTCTCAGGGTGGCCTGCCCTAGTGGCAGAATGGCCGGTTCCTGTGTTTGTGCATGTTCCCGTCCCCTGCTGTCACCCTGAGGCACGTTGCCATTGTTTCCGTAGCGAGCACCGGAGATCACGGCTGCTCCTTCCATCGCTCGCTCCCCCGACTTGGGAAGGATGAGGAGTGGAGGCGCTGTACACAGTGGGTCACACCTACTGTACGTGAGTGGGAGATACGGGGAGACATCTGAGAGGACGTGGAGTCCACACACTTAAGCGTACACAAATAGACACGGTCCACTTGCACATGCACGTCCACCTTTTGTGTTCAGAAGGGAGATTCCAGGTTTTCTGGTAAACAGCGTTCAGGTAGACTCCCTGTCTGCGCAAGGAGACTGTTGGACTGAAGCGACTCTGGGAACACAGTCAACAACAAAATTATTCCAAACATAATTGCAACAATAATGTTAGTAGGGCTCCGAAAGGGAGGGCATTTGGCAGTATTTCTGGTAGTTCACCATGGGAATTTTTGGTGGGGGAATTTTGGAAAGATTAACTTTAATCCACTTTAATAAGATGATGATTTTTCTTAACTATTTAACAAAGAATGAACTGTTTAATGCAAACTAAAAAGTGTGCTTCAATAAATATTAACAAGCGGTACGGAAAATAGATGGATGTATCGTAAATATTTATGTTTCCTGTCTTAGACTACATCATCCATTTATCCTTTTTCTATCCTGTATTGCTTTGCCTGTTCCTGGTCACGAGTGAGCCGGAGCTTATCCAAACTCACATTTACCGCATCAGTGAGAAGCTTCACATACTCTGCCTGCAAGGAAGTCGAGCAAATGAACAATTACAGCATCATTTAGCATTATCAAATTACTCATTCACATGGAAACAGCTTTTTTTTCTTTTTTTTTAATACTGTTAATGCCCTTATAGCTTTCATAGCTACAAAATAATTGCACTAATTTTTACAGACGACCAACTGACTCACTCCCATATTTGTTTCCATTTTTACTTAAAATATAACTTGTTCATCAGCACGATGAAGATATGATTACCGTTACCCAAATGAGCTCAAGCGATAAAGAAAATGCAGGGCTGAATAATTTTGGACCTCCTTATCTCACTTAAATAATTTCATAATTGTAAATACAGCCTGATCGTATCATCTGTAATTTAGCAACAAGTTTTGATGTCACAGAGCAACAGGATGCTTAGAAGGTTCCAGATGGTGTAGTTGCACAGGCTTCTTACCTCACAGAGCATAAATTGCAGTAATTTAAACGTCCGAGGGCTATTTATATTGGCCTATATACAGGCATACCAGCTCCTGCACCCTAAATCCATCCACCCTAAAAATAAAGCCAAAGGGGTAGCTGGTGGGCCACGAGTTCTTGTTTTTCAAAGCGATCATCATGACAACTGTCTTAATTGAGCGTTAAGTGCTCTTTGTGATTGGAACGCTCATCTCTGTTGTAGATCAACTGGACAGCAGGAAGGTTCAGCACTCTCGTCCAATTCCAGCCAGGTTGCAATTAATTCATGCTTTTGTTTATGTAAGGAAGGTCTGCTCTCCATGCGCGCTTTGACGTGAGGTGCAATCTGGGAATGGTTGATGTTGTAGCAGCACAAGAATGTTTCTTTTTACCATATTCATTTGCCACATTTAAACAATTATTAGATTACAGTGTTTATAGAAGTTTCAAATAAATTAAATGTGCTTGTTTAATAAGCACACATTCAAAGAAATTTGTCCGGCGTCAAAAAGTTGGAAATTGGACTGGAATAAAATACGAGTATGAGTATTTTTCTGTCATACAATTGATGCTTAGGGTCACGCACGGGCTCACAAGACTGTGTGAAATAAATACCACAAGGTTAAGAGCCTGCTATGAAAATTACCGCAAAGCTGATGAATAATATGATAATAAACACCGTGGGGGTGCACATATTTCTTGTGTTTCCTCTCATGTGGCTACTAGACGTGGATAAGAGAGCATGTGTGATGCATTGACATCAAGTGCAGGTAGCTGAGTCACACGAGGAAACAACATTTGCTGTGAAATCCAACATTTTCCAGTGAAGATCAAGTTCTTAACTAATAGCTGATGGCATCTGGTCCTGATGAACAAAGGCAACACTCCTCATGCCTTACGTTATTTCACTATGCACAGGCTTTAAATAGTCCAAACAGAGCACGTTAGTAATAGATTCCAGTCTTGATAAGTTGGCTTCGTTTTCTGGACTCTGTGTGATATTGCCTATATCTCCTTATTGCTTGAACAGAAGTTGTAAGGTCCATTTTGTTATTCCCTGGGAAGAAGGCCAGGATCATCACTAGACATTAAATGTCAGCCATCAGTCAATGCATGTCATTAATTCAAAGCACATTTTGATAATCATCACCTATGCTTTCTTGTCAATGCCACACATAGAAGTTAATTAAAATCAACTAAATCAAGTATTCAACCAAGATGTGAAGGGACTTTTCATATTGTACAGCATAATTAAATCTTTCACTCATATTTGTTTTTAAATGTATTTAACTATAGACAGTGTTGTGTGTGTGCGTGTGTGTTTTGGTTTGGAGCCAGTACATGTGTAGTCGTGACGCCTTGAAACACTTTGCTGTCTTCGCCCAGACTGATATTGAACAGGACATTCTCGGCTGAGCTTGTATTGCCATTTTCAATCAAGAAAAAAATCACAAATATGCTGACAGCAGTGCCAAATGATGATTAATTCTTTGTGAGCAAACACAAGGGAGAAGCATATGCATCACTTTGCATTTGTGTGGTGGATCCACCTGTAGAAATGTTCTCATCTGATTTGAAACACTGTGACCTCAATGTTAGAAATCATATCTGGTTGTGTGTGGTTTTAAGATGGTTGTTAAAGTTTGGCTTTGTTTCACAGGGCGCAGCATCACAGGAGGACAGAGCAACAAAAGCTGCTGTGTGGATCTTGATTTAAGGTAAGGGGCTATTTTTCAAATCTGTTTCGCAGCACAGTTTTACGGCCTAGTATATCCATTGTAGAGGGATCCTGGATGATAAGTGAGCAATTTGTGATTTAATTTTCATAGTCACCAAGGCACTCAATGTGGCCAAACAATTGTATTTATAAATTTCTCTGTTTCATTTGATCATTAAGTAATATGACATGGAAATAAGTTTAAATTGGTTTATAAATTGGATGGAGATTCTTCATGGGGCAATATTTACCTTGGCAAAGCAGTAAGACGAGTGCTAAAATATGTGCATCACTTAAGAGGTTTTTTTTTTTATGTCTTTGGATTTTATTGACTTGATTCATTTACATCCAATTTGCTTTGTGCTCCTTTGATTTTTCTCTGAAGTCAAGAATTCAGTAATTGGATAACTTTGCAAATTTCTTTGTCATCTGTTTGCATTATATATTAGGTTTTATTTGGACAACACAATTTAGTTTGCAAAGTTGGCTTTGAAGTAAAAAAAAAAAAAAAAATCAAGATGAATGCCCTTTTAATGCAGCACCTCACAATGGATGAATGGTCTTGGATTCAAGCTGCCAACTTTGAGAGACACGCTATAGACATAGATGCGACACTCAACTCTGACCCAAAAATTACTGCTGTCAAAAAAGTTTGATTTATTCGTGTCTTTCCCACAAAGCACTGACGTGGAATCAAAGGCCAAATACAAAGAAATCCATGCAGAAATAACACTCCCATGACTGAATTGGATCGTTCAACAAACAAGAACAAGACTGACAGCAGTTCGTCTGTCTTTCATCATTGTGAAAATATATTCTTAAAAGTGGGAATTCACATGCTTGTTTTCAGACTATTGTAGGTCAAGAAGAAATGATGGAAAGGAACCATACAAGCTTTTCTCACCAAACGTTGTGCTTTTAGGGTAAAACACATTTATTGGCTTCATATAGTCACAGTGGATATTGACCTTGAGAATGGGAAATAGTTTTGAAATAATCAATGCAACATATCACATTCAAGGCGCTGGAGATGGTTTTAATTTTCATTGTTGAATAAATCATCCGTACATTTTTTGATAGTTTTGGTTCGATTTTCCAGAACATTCTTGCCCCTTGATAGTTTCCAGCTTGGCAATTGTGCTACCTTTTGATTCAAAACGGATGCTTCCCAGATGTACACACGTCAACCTCTGGCTATACAATCATTGATGTTTGCAATGCAACAGATGGAGAAGCCGCTTGTGCAATAGAATGCCGCTTATGTAATGTCGCCATGGAAGTCAAATATTTATAAATGTACCAGCCACCGCTTTAAAATGTACATTTGTTTTAGCAAAATTCTATATAATGGGAACGCCCCTAAGACTTAGAACACCTTCGACTGCATTGGCCTGCCCAAATTGGTCAATTTTTATCGTCTTTCGCTCTCAAGTTTCTAAAGACGCTTTGAATACAACACACAGCATTGCCATGTGAAATTAGTTACTCATCTGGATCATCCGTTCTGTCTGAATGATATTTTGGATGAGGTGGATATATTTTATTGTTCTGCATTGATTTCCTCACAAAACCATAAACTTGAGTTGTCATAAATGCGTGTCCTTTAACTGAGGCCAGACTTCTACAAGATGTTCATAATAGCACCCACTGGTTACAGAAGTGATGCATTCAAGTCTCTTCAGTGCTCTAAATGTGCACACATGCCTTTTGTAGTCCACAAGATGTGTTGGACTAAAATACTGTAGAAGTGGGACAGGGTCCACTGCTTTTCATTTTAAATCATGTCTGACACAAGTTGGCTTCCATGACTCCAACAGTCGCAATTGATAAAAACAACTATTTTTGCAGACAAATTTCTATTGCGCTTGCGGCGGCAGATATAACATTTTCTGGGATGTGGCAGTGAACTTTACTTGCTACGTTTCTTGTAAGCATTCTGCCAAGAAAATTTTCCTTTTTTTATTTCAAACCTTCATTATATTATTTCCTTTGGGTAAGAGAAACACAATACATATTTGGAATTTTATTACCAGAGCTGAATGCAGGTTGCCAGGAGCCCTGCCCAAAATGGCTTAAGCCCTGAATGATGCAATGAATCCCACCAGTCGGCTGTTCTAAATGTTTTTTATGAGCCACTGAGCATTGTGTGTTTTTCATACGACGCTTTTAAGTCAAATTATTGTTGTTTTTTTAGAGTCTTTTGCGAGGACTGCAATATTTGTGGCGCCTAGGCTTCAACCTGTGCTTTTATCTGGTCTCTCAATTGGCAGTGTGTTATATTTCAGGTCAAGCATCAAATCACTTTCGGCCACCGTTTTTCTTCCTGAGATTATGCTGAGATGATCATGTTTTTTATGGCTGCCTCATAGTTCTGCAGATCCAGGTCTATATATCAGCGCTCACCTTTCTTTATGTTCCTTTAAGTTGCATGCTTGCTGGGATTTCTCCAGAATAGTCTAACTTGTCCATTGGTGAATGGTTGTTTGTTTATATGTGTCCTGCTGTGATTGACTGAAGATCAGTCCAGGATGTAGCCCAAAGTCACATGGGATAAGGTCGAGCTCACCCTCGAGCCCCCTGATGACCTCAAGCAGGATATAAAATGGAAAATAAAATCCATTCCATCCACGTGGTTGTAGTTTACACTGGTGTAAAGCTACACTACATCATTTTGATGAAACCGTTTAAACATCAAAATGTGTCATGTTAAATAGTGTCACTACATCGTAAAAGTTTTCCGATTTATGACTTCAACAGAATATTTATTTTCATCACATTGCCATTTTGTTATCACTGGCATGGATCTCTGACAAGATTTTCCTTTACTAACCCACCCAGGCTGCCATGTGCTTATTACTCAATACATTTGTCATCCAAATCTCTCCTCAGCTGGTTTGCAGTGCACATGATGTGTAACATGGGAATAGCGCGTACATGTCAAGGCACAGCGGGGCATTGAGAGAGCAACTCATGTTTGTCGAAAGTCTCCTCATGACTCCCCGAGGGAGGATTCGGCAGGGGAAACCAAACTATGCCACCCAAGGTAGTTGGACAACCTTTGACCCCATGTGACATCCCTCATGTGACCTGTCTCGCTGTCGGAGGGAGTCGCGTCTCAGTGCTTTTCACTGTTCCGTTTTATTGTACTTTCCCACCCACGGTGAGCACTTACATCGACCAGCCAAGAATGGAAACTGCGTCACATTTCTACATACTTCTTCTCATGATATTCCGGATTTCCATGCTGTAACTCAAATAAGACCAAAAGAACACATGTCTCTTCACAAAGAACGAACCCAAATATTCCTATAAGTACCATGGATGCCATGTAAAGAGGCCAATTGGATATGTTAGATATCATAGCACCCTGAATGTTGGTAGAATCATAAAAGTACAATTTAGGTCAGGAATCATTGCATTAATGCTGGTGCCTGTTATGAAGCTTTCCAGAATAGTTCCCAGCAGAATCATCTTTCACTTTGAACAGGAAGATTCCAAAATCTTCAGCTTCAAAGCTCTGCCGTATGTTTTTATTATGTCTCAGTAGTATTGTGTCATCTCTACACATGAAGATACTGATTCTAGTTTTTTTTAAAAGAGAGTCCTCCAAATAAACTCAAGTTATATTTCAGTAGCATTCACCAGGCTTTGAAGGCGGGTATGTTGGAACCACCAAAAGTGAATGCGCAAATAGTTGTTAGTTTAAAAAAGAGCTCAAAACTCAAACAAATGCTGATCTGCTGTCATTGTGATGTCATCTGAAATTTTACAAGACTTTAGCTTACTGTATTTATCAGCATGAACTTTATAAGTATGCTTTGTGGTTTTCTTTGGATTTGGAAGTGTGACGATAACCTTTGAACCCAAAATGGACCAAAATTATGTTAACGTTCTGGTTTGGTGAAATTATTAAGATGATAGGCGGTTTTACGGGGTGGCAATAGAACTTCAGACATGACGTGACTGATGCCCACTTACTTTTGTTTTATGCCGACATCCCGACTGCAGAGCACGGCGGCAGGCCAAGGGTAATCCTCTTGATTATTACTACCACTCGATTGTTTTAATCCAATAGCTGCCAGTATATCGATATTTATATAATATCACTGGATTATGGTTTAGATGTTAATTATTGGTGAAGACAACACAGGACAAGCTTTAACAGGTCCTGTATGTTGTCAAAAAGGCCTGCAACATCCCAAAACTAATTGAAACGTACTTGTATGGGTTTGGCTTAGTCCTTTGACGTTTGTGTTTAGCATCACACCTACTGAATGAAGCCATTAGAGACATTAAGACTTATGAAACACATACCAGGAGTTGGCTATAACCTTTTCCCAAGTAATGTAAGTTCATGAACTGGAGAACGTATGAGAAACACTTCACCTCTTCTGGGCCGGGGAGAAAAAGTCCAGTTCAATATTATCCTGTAACCACCCCGAAAAAAAAATGTTGGAAGCTTGTTTTGTGTTCTACCTCTGAGCAGAGACTTACAAATTGTCTTGAAGGCAAAAGTCTACTGCTACTTAGTGAAATGGTGGCTTTTATCTGAAATGACACATTATCACTCATTTACTTTGGTTTCAATCCAGAGACTTCTTCCGGTATCTATTTCACTGTAGTATAACCCGATGATGGACATTCTGATTTGACACTTTGGTGGTTTTTTTTGGTTCGTTGACTTACTCGTCAATCATATCAGGGCTTCAAGTATAAAATAAAAAGCATTCAGCGTTCATATTACGTTCACCTGCAGATGGTGACATGTTTTGCTTGGATGTTCTCCTTCTGCTCTCTTGGCAGTCAAACTTTTCTTGCTGCGGTTCAGCTGACTTGAGAGAAATCCTTCCAGCTCTTTTAATACTCCGATGTGAACGTAAACTATAAAAAATAGTTTTGAATCAAAATCTTCAACATGTCACACACTCAGGTTTCAATTCTTGAATCACATTTTTTTATTTCATAGTCGCATATTGTTAACAAATACACAAGTTATAGCAGACATTCAACCGAGTCTTCTTATCACAATACCTATATAAATTCCTCATCTGTCTTGAATATAATCCTAATTTGTACAGCCGCCATCTGTGACCATGTGCTACTTGTCTAATGTTAGTCCTTCATGTGAGGGTGACATGTCTTGTCTGGAATTGTGATGATTGTTTGTGCTCATCACTCTGCTAAGCACTAACACAAGACACATTATACAGTGGAATGGTGCAGCTTGAGTGATAATTGCATGCAGGCCTTGTTTGCCTTTGCAGTGGAAAATATCTGGGAAGTCAACGCTCTGCCTAATGATGCTTGTCAGTTAAATGGCAACAGAGCACTCTGATAAGCAGGCAACAAAGACGCTCTGCGGAGGCGGGCATCAATGCAACGATTCATTAAGCGGGCATCATAGCAGTCTTTTTATCCATGCGACGTCCTCTAAAATGAGCCGTGAATGATGATGTCAATTTTCTCTTCTTTTTCACTAGCCTCTTTCTTTCTACGTCTTTTCCACAATATGCAAATAAACAAGGATACATTGCATGCTATTCTCTGCTGAGCTGAAACTCACAATACATGATTTAGGGTGAGATTCATCTCATGTTCTACTGACTTTGTCCCTTTGTTGCTTGTTCAAACAGAAGATATTTGGCTAGTATTGATCAACCTGTTCTGGAGGTGAGGGGACCCCTAAAAAGTCAGCCATGATGGACCTGAGGGCATTCTGAAGCCCTCTGCAGCTTTATATGGGAATGTGTTCTTTTGGTTTGATGGAGAAGGAATCTCATGTGTGAGAGAGATGTGAACTCTTTCATTCTCATTTCTCACCCTTTTTGTCTTTCTCTCAGGCTTTTCACACATCCACGGTCCTCGTCCGTCTCAGTGAGACACCGTTGAAGGCCATTGTGAATAGTTTGTATGTTCAGGCCTGGTGACGGTTGGCGGTGGGCGGTAACCATGGTTGGTATGCGTGCGGCGGGGTCACCACACAGGCAGGAGGACTGAGTTGTTCGATACTTACGATAGTTACTTACAAAACCAAATGTTATTAAATGTTGCCCACTCTGCTTTTATGGCATTTTTTTTTCTTAAAAGACTAATGAACACCAGATTCTTAGTAGAAGGACCCCAGGATGAATGTCCCCCACTAAATGTATGCTCCATCTGACCCTTTGCATGAAACCAAGTCTTCAAAATGACCTGCAATGCGGAGTTGAATAGCGTGTCTAAAAGGAAGATGAGCGCTTATCCTATCCTCAGAACACGAGAAATACAAGTTAAATGCACATTCGCAATCACAGTCTACAGTCAGTAGTGCAGTTCTACAGCCAACATGTTTCCTATTAACTGGTATTAAGTTGTTCAAAGATGTACAGTCGAGAGCCTCAAATCATGCCGGATTACACACAACCTCCAAGAGCAAGTCGGCCAGGCAATTTGCTGTCCAGAATGGTTACGATTTCTGGCTCAGGTGATTCAACCTGACGGTTCCTGTGCGCTCACTTTTTCTTTTCCATGTAAATGATTCACAGAAAACATTTCATTTTAATCCACCATATTTTTTCTGCAGGCGCAAAAGTTAAAGTAGAACAGGGGCAAGTTTACAGTACATAACTAATCAATTGTTTTTGTAAATTTTGATTATGATGCAAAAAAAAACTTGTTACTCAACATTTGAGAAAAAAAACCCGCCAAATATTTAATATTGATTGTATTTAGTCCAAATTAGCTTTATTCTGTATGGAGGTATGAAAAAGATTAGTTGTGTGATTATTGTTAAATTTTACATTAACTCCTGGATTAAAAAAATATTAGACATTTTTATTATGTAAAAAATAAAATCCCAGAATGGCTGAAAACAAAATATAGGCTCGTTGTTATTGATTAACTAATCGCATTCAATGCTGCGTTAAACATTAGGCAGTCTCAATCAAAATAAATTGAAACATTATTTTGCAGGGTTACTTCATATTCTTCATATTTAGTGCAGAAATATCACTTTGGATGTTTTTTGCTGAACGATGAATAAGCAAAGATCCATGCAAAGATTTCTTGCATGCATGCATGTGGGCACGAGTGTGAAATCCTAGTTGTGGATGATGTTGTACTTTTTTTTGTTGAAAAATGATTAGTTGGTTTCACCTGTTGGTGTCTGTGCTTTATTGCTCTCAGTTGGGCTGAGTATGCATATGAGAACAAACTCGAATAAGCCTACGGGACACATTTTATGACTCACAACTGATTTGTCAGTTTTAATGAGAACATTTCAAGGAACTGATATTGTAAAAAGAATAATCTCAAATAAACCGCTAAAATTCCTCAATTAAATGGAGCATGACTAAGTGTCTGCTGAAAAACATATTCAGAAACATCCCGTGCATATGTCCACCACCTTCATCATAACGCGGCCTCAGCTGAGTAAGCACAGTATAGAAATCATTTCTGACTGAGCCCAGAAGGCCCCAAACAAGCAACCTTGACCTTGGATCGCCCTTGGTCCACCTCCAAAAAGTGTCTCGTGTTGCTCATATGACTGGCCGCAGGTCAGAGGAGAGAGCAGCGCCATGAAATGAATCCGCTCAGCATGGCTCTGCTTGATTAGAGCTGACACATTGGAGCTCCGTGGGTTCCCTGGTGCTCCTGGGGAGTAATGAATCAGCACAAATGAACGCACGTCGGTGTGAAATCTCAGACAAGCGTGCTCATTTTACTAAGATGAATTCTTCATTAGTGTGTTGTGTGTTGGTTGGCGAAGAAGCTAAGCGGTCCTCCTTCTATTGTGGCTTGTGACAGGGCGTGGACATTCCCAGACATTTTTATTGATCCGTTTTATGAAGTGCTGAACTGTCCTCATTAGGGCTAAAGTTAAACTGGAGCCTATTTGGTCTATTCTCATTATCAAAAAAAAAAAGAAAGAATTGAAAACAGAGAAAGACGCAGGATCAGTGATGTGCTGTGAGGTTTATGGCTTTCGAGGCACTGACTCATAGCTACATTTTGCCAAGGAGTAAAACTAAATTTATAGCAACTCAAGAAAGATGCAAGAGCTTTTTCAGAGCAAGAGTGTTTTTGATTTGATATCCGTGAAAGGGTATGTTGCAGCGTGTACGTGGTCTTACTTCAAAATTAAATCTTTAGGCCTGCCCATCTGGACTAAATGTATTTTTGTTCATTGTAAATGTCCTCATTTTAGTGTCAGGGAGAATAAATTATGGAAACAACAACAACAACAACGCAATAAAACTAAAAAAATAATTTCATGTGACTTTATTGAAAAAGTGGTTTGCGTATGCTAGCTAAAATACTGTCTCATGGTTTACAGACAAAATACAAATGCTGCTAATACATGAGATATATTTAAAAAAATGTGTCATAAACAGATTACAAAGATTATTTCACATTTTCTTGGTGTCCAAATGATGCCCACTTATTTTTGCATACTAACAAGTAAATGCAAAACAGTGTTAAAAAAAATATACGGTAAGAAATACAAAAAGTGTCATTACAAACATTGTGATACAGCGATATATTGTAATGGTTAAAATAAGCATGTTTCTTTAATACATTATATTAGTAATTGCTCTTTGCAATATTAGTGAAATCTATGCGCGGCTACACTCATTTTTTTTAATGTATTTTTCTCTTTAAAAAGGGCACCAAATATGAACATAAGGTACTCACATTACCTCTAAAATTCACATTTTGTTATTGGCATTGTGGAGTCACGGATTGATTCATTATTGTGGTGCTGAATTATGACCTGAAATTATAGCCCATTCATATTTATCACACTTACTTTCTAAGAATGCTTATTGCACTGCTGGCTGCCACCTAATTGGATTATAGCCTGTTAGCAAGCAGCCCGCCAATTGTCAAACATAACAAATAAAGTTAACGAAGACCACAACCACCAGTTTGTAGTATGTGAATAGTTAAGCAGAAAGGAAAGTCTATGGGGTGCTGGGAGTGTCTTAATAGAAAGCACATGTTGGATCGTAAAACACAGTTTTTGCTCTGCTTTGCCTCACAGGTTGTACTGACACTAAATATAAATAGGAAGGGTTTTCAAAGCTAATCAAGTGTTTGGTGTGGCTGTGCTGAAATATGGCTTGAATAATAATATTGACTTTAATTCTCAATTTGTTGGACGGATTAAAACAAGATGCAACAGTGGAATCCTTAGATGGACACCAGCGCTGTTAAATGAATGAAAGCAGAGAGAACAAAAACACAATTGGAGGACAGAATTTAATTGGCTTGGCTGACTTTTAACATTCTAAGAAGAAATCTAATTCCTCTGGTGCAAGAAATGACAAATTGTATCCACAATCTAATGCATGACAGAAATATGACATTTTAGCCTTCATTTAATATTTACTGTACTGTATTCTGTATTAAAAAGCATTCAGTGAGTATTTACACAATATAAAAATAAAAATTGTAACATTAACAAGACATAGCACTTGATAATAAAGTGGCTCAAAAATATTTATTTTTATGCATGATAAAAGATCATCAAACCGTTCTCTTGGCCATCATGAACATTCCCTTTTTGACAAGCTGTTCAGCTTTTTGATATAGCCAACTTGCCCATCGATTCTCATCCAAGAATATTGCAGTCAATTTGCTCAAATGTCTCCAAACAGTAAAAACCTTTACCAGATTAGGAATTCTGATCTTATAGCTGAGGTTTCATCTTGTTGTGTGATGCACTGAATAAATATTTGGTCACTACTGATATGCTCAATCAGCAAAAGCTGCTTTACCACACAATACATACACCAAAACTCCATTGTTCCATTTTCTTCATCATCTTTCTCTCTTATTTCAACTTTACATCAGACCATTAAGAAATACTCCCAAAAATAAAGACATGAACTGATTATAGTTTTGCATGATCTAAACAGTACAAACCGTATGAATAATAAAAATGCTTCCTGAATGTGTAGCACCACATGAACCAGTGCTTTGCGGCATGTTTGTCATTCCTAAAAAAATGTGTTTAAAAATAGTGCCATTTTCACATACATAAGGCATAAAGTCGGAATATATCTACTTAGTGGCTAATTGACATTCTTGATCATAGCACAAATCAAGTATTTCAAAAGATCTTGAGAAAGTTGTGTTAGTGTGACCCGCCTATAAAAATGATACAAATTATAATCCTAAATGACTAAAGCACACTTGACATAAGGTGGTGGGCAAAATCATTACCCGTAAATCTGTTCAAAGAGAAAATTCAAAATGCCTTTTCCTACACACACTCTCACAAACACAAGTGACATTATTTGCATCAATTGTTGCAAGACAGGTTTTAATCGCACTTGGTGCTACCGTGGAGTGTTTGGGGGCTACAGGCGGGACTGTGTGGACATCCAGAGAAGCCTGTGGTGGGTGGCACATATTGGCGGTGAAGTGCTTCTTGTGCAAGCAGTCCAGAGAGGTGGACAGGTACATACAGCGTGTTTACATACATCCATAGCAGTGGAAAGGAGGTACACAGGTTGGACCCGAGGGTGCTTGACCAACATCCTTCAGACTTAGTTCCTCTTATTGTTGCGTCTTCTTGACTTTTTCACCCTGCGCACAAAGTTGGAAATATGTTTAATGGCAAATAATATGCTTTCCTTTGCAGAAACCAAAGGAAACAAAACATGATTTCATACTGCGACAAGAAATACATAAATGAGAGCTGAGGGTTTTTATTTATTTATTGGTATTTAATTCTAATTTGATTTGTTTATACTTATTTTAATATTTTTATTTTTTTTTATTTCCATTCATGTATAATGTGTATGATTTTTTTTTTTTATAAGGAATATACAGTTGATGTAATCTAACATGAAAAGAGCGATGTGATAAAGTACAGCCATGCTCCATGCAAGGGAACCAAATAAATGATTTTCTTCATTCTCGGTAGGGCACTATTTTGTGTTTCATGTCACATTCCGTGTTTTAGGTCATCTCTCACAGTGTAACAACATTGATGTAATATGAGACATTAAGGCTACCAGGTGGGGTTAGAAATGTGTATCATGGACACATGTGAAGTGCACTAATAAAAATAAATAATATGCATCTGTTCCCAGGCTGGAGCACAATCTTCTCATCTGACACACTGGGAAATGTTATGCTTGATACTATATCGCAACATGTGATGCCAAACATGTAGGGTCTCATGTAGAGACAGTCAAAGTCGACAGCAGTAATTCCCTCAACAATTCGGAGCTGCGCCGAGCCAAAATAACTCTCCTTGTTAAATCAGCCCCATATTTTTTTCTTTTTGTTCAAATCACTTGAGAAGTAGTGGCTGCTCATATTGGTTTAAAGGCCGGGCAAGAAACCAAATTAGGTGAATTCAGAGATTTGTTTGTAAACACATTAAACGTTTGTTGTTGTTGCTTTAAAACAAATGTTTACAAGGTATAATTAGCTTTATATGGTTTGCTTAATGCTGACAAATATTTTACTATTTAGGCAAGTCATGCATAAACAATTGACTCCTTGTACATCCACATGACTTGTTTTGTTTTCCCAACGTGAGCTTTTGTAGTGTTTCGAGAATCAGACATTCAGCCTGGCGATAATCACCAGCAGACACTTTTGCTTATGAGGAATGTGAACATTTTAACAACATGGCTTGTTAAAATGTGAATGCTCTGCCACTGATATTAGACCTTCCAAACTTTCCTCCCCCGGTGTTGCCCCGCGGCCATGGCAAATCTGCTGTTAATGTGCAATTTGTGGTGATGATTTTGCAGAGCATGCATTTAGTTTTGTGTTTAAGTGTATTACTAAGTGCGGCGGGCGTGTGAGCTGATGATGATGAACACAGTGATGACGCCTGTGATGCTCAGACACAAGGTTATGAGAAAGGAGGAAGCAGGCGCACCACAGACAGATTTATCAGCCATCTTAACTACATGCACATCATTTCACAGATAATAATTCAGGCGGCTTACATCAACCAAGTCATCGCTTTCAAGGAGTAATTCCCAGCAAGATGGTGAAGCAGCAATTTGTATCAGTGGTTTATTTGTTCTGTGTCGGCTCTAAATTGTAATTAGTCATGTCTGTCTTGGTCAGAGATGCGCAAGCCCACTCGAAGAGAGAGAGAGTGGTTTTTATTCTTACTTGTTTATGGCGTTCTTTAAGTACTGCTGCAGCCACTTGGTTTCTGGGTTGATGCAAACTTCCCTGTTGCTCTTCAGTTTGGCACTGTGGGGTGGAGACAAAAGAGGGTTGGATTATGAATAGGGTACAGCTTTGACTGCAATTTGCAATACCTGACAACTAATTTGATTTCCATAAAAAATTCAGAATTTTATTTTTACACTTTAAATTGAATTGCAGAAACATTTTTTTTTCTCAATGGAAGGCAATGGCAAATGATAAAATCCTGTCTATTCCAAATGGTTTACTTTATTAACCAGACAGTAGCCTGCAAAAAAAAAAACAAAAAAATAGCACCTCCCTCTAATCTGACATCATTTTCAGTGAACTAGTAATTGACTCCTAAGAAACTAAAGAAAAACTTACACACTCCAGAATTAAAATTGTACTTTTATTTTGGAATGTAGTCTGCTAGCAAGCAAAAAACACAAGATGATGCTAATTCAGGCAGCCATAGATAAAAAAAAAAGGAATACTGTATGTTCCCGTCAACCTACATTACCCTTCATGAAGGAGCATATGTGCCATTAATTTAGACAGACACATAATCATAAATAATGTCTTCTCTGCAGGCCTATGTGTTCCACATATTGACTCACTAGTGTTTATTTTCTTGACATAACGTATGCTCACGGAAGAATGCACATTACCGTCAAGTTTGACCCACAAAAAGGCCTCTTGACTTCTCCAATTACTTCAAGTTTACATGTGAAGTGTGTGTTTTTGATGTCCTGTATACGTAAATCAGGTTTATTGTTGACAAAAATTCAGCACTACATTGTCTATGGAGCACCCTCTGCCTATAAATTTGCAGTGAAGCCAAAAGAGATACGTTTTAAAAGCTTCTTTGGCAAGATCAACTCTAAGAGTTGGAACACTGAGATCCACAAATGCATAAGACGGACTGTTTTATAACTGCATTATGTGTGTGTTTTTTTTTCCACTTCATTACTCCCAATTGGATAATAAATACTATCATGTAGTGAGGTGATAAAAGGTAATGTTAATGACCTACTGCTGCGTAAACACTTAAAGTTTTATGTGCTGGTTCTGGGCATTTTTAGCTTATCTGTTGCTTATAAATCACAATATCTTTGACTAAATATGGAATAATAGCACCATTTCATCTTTGAAAACTCACATTGTGTAAAACCAGCTTCCAGGATGCTGTGACACCAAACTCTAAAGTTTAAAGTTTTTTAACAAAGTTTCTTCATTTGATAACAATTAATGTATTTCATTGGGGGGAAAGAAGGGACTCTTCACTGCTGAGACATATTTAATGAAAATAGCGGTCAAAAACACCTGAGCTAAACCTCAGCATGTCTTCTAACATATGTGAGCTGTAAATGTGATGCTCATTGAGCATGACAGGTTGTCAACCCTTGGCCAGCTGTGAGAAATTAACACTTTTCTGTTTCCACTGAAGAGCAGCTGCAGTAGAAAAAAAAAAAAAAAGACAGAGAAATATGTTCATCCAGTCCTGTTTCCATGACTGGCATGGACCGCTGCGTAAATCTACACGGATTTGTTTCAGACCGGGTGTTGATCGTATTTTGAAATGGGTGGTTGCGCTGCTGTGGGTGTGAACACATCGGCTCCTCTCATTCATGTGGCTCACTCACATGGAAACATTTGAGATGCAGCGATTTATGTGTGACTGGACCATGATTGCCCCGGTCAACTTTACATCATCTGCCCCTGGAGGTCTGCTTGTAGTTCCTTCTAAATGTACTTTTTGTGCCTCAAAGCTTGGTTTACCATGTCTCCTCGTAAAGGTGGACCACGCATAACAAGGAGTATATCTAATTCGTGCATGGCCTCATTAGGGTTTTGTATTTGATTAGCAACAATATGATATTAATATTTGAAAGAAAGTATGCCACTTCGCACCGTTTGGGCTCAGAAGTAGATCAAGTAGATGGAAGTGTGTGAGAAGATAAAAAAAAACTCTGTCGCATTGAAGTTTATTTTTTTTCTCAAGGCTTAATCTCCTGACTGCTTGCGTGATATTGCACAGAGTCGAAAACATCTGTGCACATTTGTTTGATGTAAACTTTGACTTTGGCAACTTCTTTTGATCTGACCGGTGGTTCAATTTAATTGTGATTGAACCAAATAATTAGCGGATACAAATTAGGGTCATTTAAAACAGTATTGTCGGAGAGTGCTCGAACCCAATTCTTTCATGTACCAAAAGAAGAAAAGGGGCATTTTCCTAATCAATACATCGAAAATATCCATCTAAGTTCTCTGTTATCTTAAAGATACATTTTAAGATTTACATCCTCCTACAAGGTGCGGTCCCAAGAAAACTAAAGTTCTGCAATTATTATTATTTTATTTTTATTTTGGTGGAAATATGTGCTTTGACTTTTATCATTTACCTTCAAATTGTGGCAAAAGAGAGAAATATTTTTTCTATCTGAGGTATTTGAACCAATATTACTATTTTATATAATCATCCATTTTCTGAACATCTTTATTCTTTTTACTATTGTTGTTTCTTCTAATGGTGAAATAATTGAACATATTGAAAATGTGAATTTAAAGCCAAGTTATGGACTGATATTTCTGGGACATCAATGTGTTCCCAGAGTATGATTGATTACCATTGTTGTGGTCCAAGTGTGTGTGTGCGCATGTGTGTGTGTGTGTGTGTGAGAGAGCATCCCCATGAGTGATGAAAACATGTGTAAACATTTAGGTGAAGATTTGTAGCAACACAAGTCGGGGGCAGGCGGCTCGGCTCTTAACATGTGTGTGTCACACCTTTGTGACAAAAGGTCATGTGTGAGAGCTGGCAACTTCGAGGGGAGTCTTTCTCTTCCTTCCATATCTCCATCACACTGCTCCACAAATGAAACACCATCTCGCTTTAACCGGCCACCTTCTGTGTTCCTCACCTCAGACGAGCAAATGGCATCTCACTTTAAAGAGACGAGGAGCATCCAATCCCTCAAACTAACATGTCAGCAGATCCGTAACTGGATCTGTGTTTATTTTCTCTCCTCTTCTTTTATTGGGGGGATGGCATGTCTATCCGCTTGGGACCTCCATCCTGTTTTTGATGTGTTCCTAGAATCCCTTCTGTCCTGTTTTATCTATCTGCTGGTCTGGGCCAGCAAGTCACCTCTAATTGACTTGGCTCAAGTTTGAAGGCTGGTGTTCCACAAGCAGCAGGTAGTAATTACTTCACAGCAAGTTAATACCAACAGCATGCTGGGATGAGTGGGACGGAGATGCGGGGGTCATATTGGGGAGCATGGCGGGTGACTGTCAGGCAGGGCGAGGGGAGGCGGGGGGGTCATAGAGAAGTATAATGTTTCTCTACGTGCTTTCATGTGCCTCAGTGGCGATATCTCAGGAGCGAGATGCTTTTCTCCTCTCCTCTCACCTCGCCGAAATGACTTTTTGACTCCTCTGGGCTGGTCGCATCTCTCTGTGTCCTCGGCGACCTTTTGCCATTCATTCATGCTCCATAGAGTCACAAGTCGCCTCCTCCTCATTTGGCAGCCTTTTCGCCTTTTGGCTGAGGCCTCTGCCACCTGATTTTCTATAGAAAACTAATGAATGAGGCTTTTGAGTTAATGTGTTCCAGATCGGTGACATTAGACTCAGCCTTGCTGTGCGGTCTGAGGCGGCAGATAAAAAAAAAAAAAAAAAGAGAAAGTGGAAAAGGGACGCAGGGGGTCAGCAGAAACACAAAGGTAATCACTTTGACCCTTAATTATTGCTTCCTTTGCAAAACATAAATAGCCCCCTCAAGCTCCGGCCGTCATTTTTTTCTTAATTCGGAGTGCAACACTTTGAAGTAGCCTCTTTATGGATGATTTAAACACCTTACAACAAATGAACCTTCAATAAAGAAAAAAAAAAAAGAAAATAACTGTAGATTAAATTAACTCAATTATTATAATTTATCTGGATCCACATTATTTTATTTGTGCAGTCACTTGGCAAAATATTTTTTTCAGTGTAGTATTATAGCATTATACATTAAATTACACATTAACAGTGTTCATTGCTTGTCACAACAATTTCTACATTTCAGACTTGATACATGTACATTGTAGAATTGTTTAAAATCTCTTGGATTAGTTGAATAGGAAAATATTTGGAAGCTTAAGCAAGAAAAGTTTATATTTAGAAAAAAATGATATCCTTTAGATATGGGGAAATTCACTACTAATAGTTTACTTTGTAATTCTCAAACTATATCTTTTGCATATTATACAAACAAACACACTTTCATCTGAAGTCAGCTGTGATTGACAACCTGGGCTGGTCTCCAGTCATTCGTAATATTTCACACTTCATTACATTTAATCGAGCATTTTTTCCTACATCTTCTCATGACATTATTTGGCAAGGACTTAAGTTGAATTAATGTTCCTTGCACAATTTAGACATCAAAATGCAAGCTCCAAAAATTGCTCGCCTGTTAAATATGTGACTGTTGTACATTTTTGGCATGGCAGCAGTTTGTGTAAGACTAGAGAATTCTCTTGGCAAAGCAGGAACGTGTATCTAGATATAACAACTGTTCCTGTTCTGTTTATCACATTTGTCGATATCCACCCAAAAAAAAAACAACAACACAAAACAAAACAAAAGCACTACATTTCTACCAGTATGTCCAAAAATTTCCCACCACTTGGCAACTTGTGATATAGCGCTCTTGTGTAATATATTTGAATTTATATATTCCAGCTTGTTCTGCTGGATGGATAGCATTTCCTTCACGTCGTCAGAGCCCAGCCAACTATTTTACGTTCACACATGAAAATCAAATCAAAGCAACAAATACAGCGTGTTTTGTTTATGTTGTTGCTTAGCTGCTTTAACCATTTACTTGAACTAAAACGACAGATCAATGAAGCTGAACTGAAAAACCTTCACAAAAACAAATATCTAAAGTGCTATACTCACATGACTTGGAATGGACAGTTGGGTGTGTGGAGGAACTTGAGTTCTTTGATGGAGCGCTGGGGAACCGTGTTGAGAGTAGAACGACACCAACACCTCTCCACCAGACTGATGGGCTTTGCTGCAAACACATCAAATAGAAAATTTGAAAATTGAAAGACAATATGCAAAGAACAATGCAGAACTAGTGTCTTCTTTTTAGGCAATCAAAACCCACTTTGTATTGTATGTCCCTAATAAAAAAAAAAATGACACTCCGTTAAAAGAATTAGGAATAAGGAAATTATAAAGTATTAATCTCTTAAACGGTGATGTCATTACATACTGACTTCTGTGCTAGAAGTGTGTTTAATCGACTCTCACATCTTTCCAAAGCATGGGAACATACGAGTTTACGTGCTATTGCTCTCGACAACATGTTCATTAAAAAGAGATTAGTCCCTTTTTGACCGCTTTCTTTTTTCCACACCCGCACACACCACAGAATTTTAGCTTTTCACTCAGAACGTATTCAGCCGGACCTCTCTCACTAAAGGGTCCTCAACACACAATTTCTGATGTCATCCTCTTTCATAAAAGAGCCCTCTGCAGCTCACACAGCCTCAGTGGAAATCACCCTAAGTACATTCTTAAAATGATTACAAATCACCCGTGTGCCACCAGCATGGAAGCTCGCGGGGCCCGGTGCACTACTGCAGATGCAAGCTGATAACATCAAACGTCAAAGTATGATAAGCGCATTCCTTAATACAGCTTGCGGATTGGTCCATAATGACGGCTTTCAAAATGAAACATTTTGCAATGTATTCCTTGTTTTTTTAACAAGGTACTGCACAATAAATTTAAATAAGTCAAATAAAGCAGGTGCACCTAGTGTAACTATGACCAACCAGATATTGATAGTGATAATTTACTTATACCAAATGTGCCACCACAAATGGCAAAGACCCAAGTAATATAAGCCTTATGCCGACACCCTATTCTAATGCAAACGAGGGGATCATTATGCAACACGCAGCTCTGGCGCCCGAAATGAGCCACCACAGCTATCACTAGCGTGTTGTTTAACCCTAATTAGAAGCTAATTAAAAGAAAGCAAAGAGAAAAGCCAAATGCACACACGTCTTTAATATGCAATGTGGGGGTGTTAGCAGGGAAGAAACAATAAGATTAACATAAGCGCAGGTCAGGCAGCTCAACAGTCTGATTTGACGCCTGGCAAGGGACATAAGGTGACACTAAAGCGGGGCCACACAGTTGATAACATGCAACTTTGTTAGATAACCATTTGGTGTCCTGTTAAAAAAAAAAAATCTAGCATGCATAATTTTTATGCAAAAACCTCAAAACAAATTGTGCGAGAAATTTATTGGGAAGTGCCACTCTTGATAAATGTAGCTTATGTGATTATATACATCATATGATGGAATTCATTTATTTAAGCCAAGAATCATGAATTTTAAATAATAATAACAATCATAATGATAATAATAATAAGAGAAAAGGATACAATTTGACCATCAATATTCAGACGTTAAAAAATACTTCACATTTGAGATTTTATAATATTCTTGAGGTATATCAGCTATTTCAAAATAACAATTATGAGAATAACAAATATAGTCTTATAAAAAAAAAAAAATGTCAAGTTCAGACTAACAAATGAAAGGTCTTACAGTGCACAGTAGATCGGTGAAATAATAATAATAATCATAAAAGCCTGCTTGATTCTAACTTACCGGTACTTGTAGGTCCATGTGTGACCACGGCCAAGAGAAGCATCAGTGGCAGAAGTTTGACGTCCATGTTGGTGCTTGCTCAAGCTGCTCCGTCTGCTACAGTCCAAGGCACTACTGAGGCCGCCAGCTCTGTATTGTGTTAAAACCTCGATGAGAGGGAGAGTCAGAGAGAGAGAGAGAGGGGAAGGAGGGAGACCCACTTTCTCAGAAGAGGAGGGCAGAGGGGGTGTCCCAGCATAGGAGGAGAGGAGAAGGAGGAGGGAGCAGTGGCGAGTCAGGAGAAACTTCCTCACTTGTAAAAGCTTGGCAGGGGTCAAGGAGAAAGTCTGGTGCAAATTCTTTGACTCCTTTTTTCCTTGCGTTCTCTTTGTCAGAATGAGCCTAAAATGTTCGATAATTTTTACAGGTGAACTTAATCTGTCCTTCTGTAACCTTTTGACCTCAGCAGGTGTTTGATCCATGAGTCGACCAATGAAGTTCAAACGTCTACTTCTGCGCCTTTATGTGACTCTTCCAGTCTGTCTGTAGCTCTTTTGCAAGCTGCTGAAAGAAACATCCCATTGTTACTGTGGATCAGCTGTTAGATGGCATGTTGGTACAAGTACATGATGAAGACAGTATACAATATAGTGCATATAAAAAATATGCAAGTGTTTATGCGATATAAAAAAAAATGAGACTGAGATAAATAATTTCACAACCTGTATTGTGACCTATGCAACTTAATAGAAAAAAAATCTGACTGAGGGGAGGTAAAAATAACATATAACTCAAATAATGCAAAAGTGTGCACACCCGCTTGTAACTTGGGATGTGGGTGTGAATAGAATTAACCAATCATGGTTAACCTTATGTTTATTGGGGATCAGCACACAGTTGGCACTATAAAAAAAAAATCTAATCATGATTCATGTTAATGTGCCCCTTTTATATTATTGTTGAAGTCTCCTCACCATCTGCCGCACACACGTCTATGTGACCTCCCTTTCGAGCTTCCTGCTGTTAGACTAATCTTGTATTCTGCATATCAGATGATGCCAATTCTCCCTCTCTCTCTCTGTCTCTCTCTCGCTCAATGGAAAGTTTGCGTGTATTGAAGTTGCAATGCAAATGCTGGAGCTCTGGATTATTTAAGAGGATAATAATGACCAAAGAGTTAACTTAATGTGCTCGTTGGATGAAGAACAAATGGAAACACTTTATTTTAGTGCTCAATTCTTTATACGAGGCTACGGAGGCCCATTGCATGAGAATACAACGGCCTGCTTTTCCAGTTTGCATTTTTCAGTGGAATCTTGAAGGCCACCATCATCAAACCTTTATTAACTGCGCAGGCAATGTTCAAGTTAGATGTTTTTACATTGTTAATGTTAATTGATCAACTTAGCAACAATGCACACTTGACAACAATAATAATTACACAAATAATAATCTCATAATAATAATAATAAATTGACCCCTTAAAAATAAGCACAATAAAATAAAAAACTTATATTTGATAATAAGTGGTGATGCGTATGTAGACGCTGGAGTCCTCGTGCTTAGTAGTGAAATCTTACCTTCACCCTTTGTTAGGTTGGATACCACTTTTGGTAAAAGCCATTTTCTGTGTTGAAAATGTCAAACATAGTTCTAAATTACATAAAATCAACCGACTGGAAGTAAGTAAGAGAATAAAACTCTTAGCAACACTACGCAAGTGCATAATTGGGTTTGTCTCTACAAGTCCATTAACATTCACATTACAATGCATATTGTCTGTAGTTCTCTGCTGGAACTGAAAACCAGTCTTCTTGCCAGATCATGACGCCCCTTTGGCACCCCCACCCAGCCCTTATCATGCTCAATAAAACCATACAAGCGCTTAAGAGTGGTTGTGAATTCATACGCCAAATCCCTTTACAGGCCCATGCTGCCGGTGGTGAAGAAGTGGCAGGTCCCGTTGTAAACCATAAACTTGAGAGGGTGTTTAGAATTAGCCAAAGTAGGGTGCACTAAAACTGACACCAAGAGGAGAGAGCTCAAACTGATCTGGCAAAGTGTAAATGTGCTGGCTGGAACTGACCTTCTCTAATGACACCAACAATGTGTTTTTAGTGTTTTATGGTGCAAGTAAACAAGCTGAGAAATAACGCAACATTTAGCCATTAAGACTGCAGTCCTCCATTGCAATATAATAGTCGTTTATTACCTCTGGCAAGGGAGTGTAGATTTTTCCAGTTTGTTTCTATGCAACTTTGACTCAAACTGTCATTTAAGTTAAATACTGCATATTTTATGATGGCCTTATATTTACAGGCCTACCGCATGTTATGTTTGTGTAGTAGAATGAAAAATAGTTCATGCAAGTGCTAGGATGTCACAAGACCATTTATGGTATTCAAACTGAAGTCATTATTTGAACGTACACAAGAACCATAAAAAGGAGACCACAAAATAAAAGTTATTCTGCATAGGTCTGAACCCTCTCAGTCAAATAATAAACTTGGCTTTGGGTACCAGTTCAGGTAAAATTCAACTCAACTGCTCAAATTGTTCCTAGTAACAGAAAGATCTTCTGCTTGCTGTGTCATTGGTTATCATTCCATGTCACTTATCACAACTTTGAGCTTTCCTGACATTCTTGAAAATGGTCACATTTCTTTTAGCCTCCTCAGCTCTAAAATGTCAAAGTGGCAAACACGCAAGCTGGGAATGTATTTGGCACGTTTCCCACCGACCCGTGGAACGACACCGCCACTTGTATTGCACGTGGGGTCAGAGTTCACTGTTTCATGTACCTGTGTAGGGTTACAGGCAATTGGACTGCCTGCTCTTTGTTCTGGACCCGTCTTGATTGACAAGCGTGCACAAATGGTTGCCTTGATGAAGGATATGATCGAGAGCAGATGAGTATTTGAGCAGGGCAAGTGTTCTGTGTCACCTGCTATCTTACACAAATAAAATTTCAAAGTCCATTAAAGGCTTGACCTTGGACAATTACTAAACATTACAAGACTTTTGTGGATTTTTCCATTTCTCTCCATGTGGTCATCCCTGATTGCTTGGCTGTAAACGATGAACAACTACAAATACTGTATGGCTCTTTTCCCATTAGAAGGCTCCAAGTGATATCTGATCACATGGTTATATTGAAACTTCTGAAGTAGTAGAAAAACACTATTTATTTTTCCTTTTTGTTGACACATTATGCAGTTTCCTGCCATGGCTGAAGTATTTTTGCCTTATAAATTAATCTTAACTGTTAAAATAGTTATTGAATAAACTTAAGTGGACTAACATAGCATATGTTCTGCTGAAAACTTCTGTCCTTTCGGCTAAAGATCTTACGATACGCATACTGCTGACTTTCATCACAACCTTCTTTCATCAGCGTGTGTGAAATAGCACTTAAAACTGGCTAACACAAACACAATATTAATTCTCCCCCATGTAAAAATGAACCCAAATAAACACAGACTAATCTTTTGAGTAATCTCACACAACAGCAGATCCCCGCTGTAAAGTTGTGATCTCTGTCAGGAGATTGCTCGGCACTCAATGGTTTATTGTGCTTGAGTCTGCTGCTGAGTTGCGTTTTATGGTGGCAGGACACATGGAGGCTTTTCCTCCTCTGTGCTTGGATAAACAGTAGTTCACAATCACACTCGGGTCAATAGAGGGCAATCATAACGTGCCATATAAACACACATTCATCAACGTGGAGATTCTCCCGAGGGTTGTGTATATCACTTTTTAGATCACATTAAGGCCAAGTGTTGATTAAAAGCTTTGGTCAGCTTCTATTGATCAACTTCAGCAGGAACAGGAATGTCAGTCAGAGTTGAGAGGAATATGGTTGGAGCTAAATACAGGCTGATTCTGGAAAAATAAAATGTTGGAGGCTGCATAGATTTGATATTGGAAACGAGATTCATCTTCCAGGAAGTTTGTTAGAGACATTCCCTGAAAACTTTCAGCTGTAACCGCTGTTAGGTGGCACAAGAAAGTATTGACGCAGGAGGCTGAATGCAAATGCACACCATATTGTTTGCCTAAAATCAACATTTATTTTTCCCTAAAATTAACATTGATATTTTGAGCTGGTTGACCATATAAAATGAGAATTAAAATATAGTTTGTAGATATGAATACTTTTTTTCAAGTCACTCTGTCTGTACTGGTTTTGAATCAATCAAAAAATATATTTATATAATTTTGCTTTCTGTGGTGGAAAACTACTTAGAGCAAGGAGGACCAAAATACATTTTATTTGTTTTACTGCCAGCCAAGGTTCTAAAGGGCAAAGGGTATAAAACTTTTTTTTTTTGTACTCCACATACAGTTAAAAAGCTACGAAAGGCGCCAGAGGGAATGATGAAGACATTTCCATCTGAATAAGAATTTGCTCACATCCTGAATGTGTTTGAAGTTCTCCTAGTTTGTGGCTTCTGCTAGAAAGGCTTCTCATTGACTAATCCAGTTTAGCTGGTGCCCGCCTGTGGAGGAGAGAATCTGGCATCCCACCAAGTGCAACTCAATGGATGCTTTTTTACACAAAAGCAAAAATGGCCACCCTTCTCCTCTTCTTCTGTCCTTGTACCCAGCTTGAAAAGCGCATTGATTCTAGCTCCTTTTTCATAGATTTGTCAAGAGCATGGTTTGCATTTGACCCTGTTGTCATGGATTCAGAACCTGTCTAGGGCAGGACGTGTGTGTACTGTATACTGTTGAGGATTGCTGAGAAAGGAGAGGGCTGGCTGGAGCACTGGTCCCCTCTTTGGTGGCACAATCAAATAAGGAGCTCACGATTCTTTTCTCACAGGAGGCCATTTAAATGGGTGGCAATCAAAACTCATTTTCTAATTGGATGAGCTGCACCATAAGCTCTCGTGTGCATGGGTTAATAGTGTGTAACACACATTTATATATACATATATACATACATGCATCAGTTGTAACTATAATAGACAGCACCATGCAGTTTTGCTGCAATGTGATATCTTGAAGTCAAGACTGATAAACGTTAAGAGAAAGGTCTTGTTGCAGCTCAATAATGAGCAGTAACAATTGTGTTCAAGGCAATTTTCTCACTGGAGCATTCTCTGCAAGTGTCAAAAGTAATCACATTACCAGCTTGGATGCACTTCAAAAGCACAACTTAATCCGTGAAGCTTGACAGGTTGATGATGTTAAAAACATGAAGCTATTATTGTACATTATCTAGTACATCTGAGTACAAATGTTCTTCTAAATACAATTTTAGATGATTGATGGTTCTCTACTAGTCAGACTCAAGCATGGCTATTTTTCCTTCTTTTATTTTCTTTACTTTAGAATATCCAGCTGAGAACTGAGACCTTGAATCTGTTGTTGGGTCAAACTGTAGTGGCTGCTGTGCTCAATGTGGGTCCCTCACGTTTTTATTTTTGGACTCTTCAATCTGCATCCTTCCAGTTCCCAAGCCAAGCGGTCACTGACTGAACCAACGCCATCAGAGTGGTCTCATCAGTTCTGTGAAGCTTGACTGCACTATGGTGAACACAACCCCCCCCCATCACTTATGAAAACATCAGGACGATGTCTGTCACAGTCTGCATGTGAAGTCTTCATCGGTTTGAGACGGTTTAATTCACCTTGGAGATTCTCTGCGGAAAGATATGAGGGAACCGCAGATGCTGTTTTCTCCTCCCTTTCTTACAGTCCCATGGCGACGAGCGATTGAGGGGCCGCTTTCAAATTGACAAGTTTAATTTATCTGCCAAAAGCCAATGTCAAGGAAGCCAAGAGTGCAAAAAAACAAAAAAAGGTAAATTGAAAACATCAGGTTAACATGGCAGCCTTTTAAAGAACATCTCCCTCTGCTAAGCTTTTCAACTCTGGCAAATTAAAGCTGAATTGGCTCTCACACGTTGTCCACATTTCACTCTTTGCTTGGGTTTGCTCAACATTCGAGGAATTCAAGTGTGGAAAACCTGCATTGGTCGCTGCTGTCTTTGGGATGTACATTTCTTGTAGACTTTGAGGCCTTAATGGGATGGACGTCTGGCTCATCAGCTTCAATTCTGTTAGCTTTGGAGCGCGCACACACAAATTTTCTTTAAGTACCACACAGAGGCGCACACATGCACGCAACATGGCTCTTCTGGAATAGTGAAGAAATCCTGCTGGTATGAAGATGAGGTCACAAGCCTGACACAAAGGTCTTGCTAAGCCTTGCAGGTGCTATGGTACGGATATAAATCCATCCTGCTACAAATTCTTTTGAGGTAACATAGAGTGTAACTGTTTCAATAGACAGCAAAAGAAATCTTGTTTAAATGATTCCATATTTAAATGGCTTATTTATTGGTCCACAACACAATTGTCATTCTATCCTGCAAGATTTCTGCTACCATTCAAATTTCTACTATTTGTTCTAAGTGATCTGTGCACAGCTGGACCCATATGACATAAGCGTGGATGTCTAAATCCACTTGTGAAGACATAAACAGTAAGAGGCAGAATACATTTTGTATGGTTGAAAACGGCAGCACAGTGCACTTAGAAAGTTTGTATCACAGTCAAAAGGTCCCAAGTTCCAATCTTGCCCTATCAATTTGTACATTCCACCAGTTCTTGCACAACTTTTTTTCTCCCAAAGATTCCAAATTGGCAATGTGCGTGATTATCTGTTAGTGGCTTGTGATTGGCTGGCGTCCGATCAAGGGTGCGCTCCACCTCTTGCCCAGTCAGCTGGGTTAGGTAGGCTTCATATCATATCAGCTTTGGATTTAATAAGAACACGTTGAAAGATAAATGGAACATTTTCACGGAGGCAGAAACCATGAAACCATCTGTCAGTGTGTTCTACTCGTGTACCTTTCCAGCTCTTATTATATCACTCACATAATGTAAATGTAAATGAGAATGTACTTACGCAGAGAATGGCAGTAGATGTCGTGTCCAATTGCCACAGAAACCTTTCCAAATATGAGCTGACTTTAATAAAAGCTCAGACTTGGTATTCTTCATCCAAGCTGTGACATACTCTATTTTGTCTCTAAATGTAATTTTGCTGTCTTGACAAGCTGGATTGATTGCATACATTTATAAAAACATGAGGCGCCATCAGTTGTAATAATGAAAATAATTTCAACCAAACTACCGTGTGAACCACTTTTGCATGCAAAGTAAAAAGACAACTGAAAGATTGTTATATTCGTAACATTCATCTTCCCATTTCATAACAAACGATTTAACTGTGTCTCCTGCTTCCATTTCTGCACCTTTTCAACATTTTTCTCTCTTGCACATACTTTGGCCCATTCGAGCCTTCCCAGTTATTTATTTAATCCAGCAGTCCCGTATCGAGGCTCTGTAATTGTCTCCAGTTACATTGTTTGACAGATTTGAATGCAATATACCGTCTTAATTTCTTCCATCATCATATTTATTAAAAACAGTTTATGGGTATACTCATATGGAACCTGTAGTCTTATGTTAAACAGCTCGGAAACTTGAACCATGTTGATCAACTGTCATAACAAGTGACAATATGTACTGTGATGCTTGAGTCTTTGTTGAAGCTGGGTCCAATCCCATGTCTGTCTCTTATTGAGGCTGGTTCTTCTTTTAGAATAGGTCTTGCATAAAAACATGGGAAAAAATCCAAAGGAAAATAAATCATTAGATTATTGAGAAATAATGACAACAACCAGTTTCTTCACATAGATAAACATTATGCATTATTCATAATAACACAATCTAACCAAATTTGTCAATTAGGAAATATGCAACAAAATGGCAGCCCTTCACATAAACCAGTACCCAAAAAGTAACTAACTCATTTTAGGAAATAAATCAAGTTTGCCCAAGTCGACATCGCATGTGTTTTATTTGGTTTTGCTTCACATAATGTAAACATCCATCATTAATGCTGCACTTATCTCTCTGTCCCACCAATGGGCTCCCCATCAAACCTTTATCTGTTGATCTTTTTACATTGACCTATCAAGTGATATTATAGGCCCCCTTTTTTCAAGACTGCCGATTTATGAGCCATCTGTGAAAACATGACAGGGTTTCTCTTGCCTCTCCACCGCCTCCTCCTTGTCTGTCATCTTCTCCTCCTCCCTGTCTACGCGCAGAGTCAACAAGAATCTGTGCGTGATGCTTCCCAGATGGAGGGTAGTCAAATATTCACGCTCAAGGAGATGGGACCCATCAACCTCAACCGAGTGGTCTCGAGAGTTGTGACACGAGTTTCGTTTTGTTGTTCTTCATTCTTGTGATGGAAGAAGAAGATATGAGACGAGAACTGTCACGCAGGTCCGTCTAATGAGAGACTTTGCTTTGAGGATTTTTTGTTGTTGTTTTTGAACGTATCGACAAAGTAGAGATGTAACTTTAATAATGTGTTATGGTTCGATTAGGATCGATTGAATGTTCATTCCTTGAATCCAGACATTTGTATTTTTGAAGACCTCTTATTCTTTTCAACTGGTGCAAAAGGCACAATTTACATAAAAGAGCTCAGCAGTCATGAACAATTCTCCTGTTTATATGGATTGATGCTCACAACAGAGCTTACATGGCACGCACAGCTCCCCCCCACCCCCACACGCAAACAAATAAATTCCAGGCACTCACCTACCACACAGCTTGAAAGATGCCGACGGCCTGGTCGCGGTGTTAGATCTCAGTGAATTGTTTTTGAAGTACGTCGGAAGGGGGTTGTCCGGTCATGACATTATCTACCGACACACAGATGCACACACTGCCTGACCTCGGATGGCAGGCCTTGGAGCACACTGAATAGAAGAGCAGATGGTAGCTGAGAGGTGGCTTCAATGCAAAAGGAAAGTGAGTAACAGAAAAGTTAAAAAAAAAATTAGTCAGGTGTGAGTTTGAAGTTTTCATGTAGAAAATCTTGTCTAAAGCACCCAGCAGCACTGTCGCAGTTTGAGGAAGTTCCCCACGAGGAAATTGTGTTGGTTATTTATTTAATTAACACATTCGTCAAGATTAACAGGGGTTGTATATTGATTGGCATGTATAATATTTATAAACTGAATGTAGTTTGCTGCATGGTTGCATGTATATAACCCTCAAAATTCAGATGTCCAGCACAAAAAAGTATTTCCAAGCTCTCTGAAAAGAAAATGATTTGCTTTCCAAACGGACAAATGTTCCCTTGTCTTTTCTTTGTTCTTGTGCCAAGAAGAATCTATCAACATATCCACCAAATCCAATTTACTGTACTTATTCTAATCCCATAGGTGCAGAGGTTTTATTCTCAATCCTCAAATTGTGGCCAGCGCTGGCCTTGGATCTGTCGATGTGTATCGATTTCCTTGAGTTAGGCAATCGGGGTGCTGAATACAGCCTCCCAGCTTGAGCATAGCAAAGCATTTCCACAACACAACTGTGGTTAACTGTTGAAAAGTGTTAAGAAGCTAAATTGTTTCTTTTCAACAAAAAGTATGAGTGACAAAAATGCTTGACTTTTTTTCTCCCTGTTTTGTTTCCCACAAACCTCCAATCAGTAAATTCTGACATTGTCAAAGTTCCTTTCAGTGATTTTAGAGTAAGTACAGGATTTGCCATGTTGGAAATTCGAGATGTTGGCAGGCGAGGAAAGTAGAAGAGCACCTGCATGCTGACGGTTCCAATATTTGGACTACCGCACACCCTCGTAAAAAACGTTCTTTTGGGAACAACTATAGTGCTTCCATGTTGGCTGTGGCCTCACACAAAAAGTTCTGCCCCAGTGGTGACGGCCAGAGAGGGAATTATTGAGGAATTGGCCCAAAAACGTTGCCTTTCCCCCGGCATATTCTATTTGAAGCCTTCCAGTGGAGGACTGTCAGATTCATCCAGTTTATTTATTTATTTATTTACTTACTAACCTCACCTCGCTTGAACATAAAAGATGGCAATCTCCAGAACTGTGTTTTAGTAGAAATTAATCACATTATGCCCCCCCAATATTTGTGCAGTGCCTTTCCAACAGCAGGTAAGTTTGCCATTTTCAAATCAAGAGCAATTTTGAAACAGAGCGTTGTGGTACAAGGAAGATGGAAAGTTTTGAGCAGTCATTAAAGTATCTCTTTTATATCTATTAGGTTATTTATATGAATTCCAAAAGGGTAACACAGGAGACATATTGTCAGAGTTTCATTTGCACTTTGGTAGATGGGTATTTATCATAATTATCTTTTAGCAAATTGCAGTTAACATTAATGATATGATTTTCGAGGGTGTGTTATGATTAATATCATAACAAAACCAATTTTTGCGTGTGTAATTTTCAATGGTGTCCTTTTAGGGCAGCTTCGACACAAATGCCTAGTACTGATGTATTTCGCTCATTTCACTTTTGTAATTAGTAATCTAGTACCCCGATTACTTTTTTTTATTGCATTTTTTTTTTTAATTAAAGACTATTTCTGCAGTTGCAAAATGCAATGAAAACGATCAATCTTATTGTACGATAGAAACTGCTGATGGGGGGTGTTGCTGGGGGAAGGTGTAGAAGAGGAAGAGGAGACACCTGGTTTGTTTTCCCAACTCGGACTAAATCAATACTCACAGTGTGGGCTCGCCCATCTGTTGACAGCTCAAGTAACCATAGTGGTGGGGTGTGGGGGTCTTCAACAGGAGAGTGTGGGGACTTGGGATGGTGGCGCATGTGTGAATGTAAACGCACTTGTCATCAATACAAGGGCATCTGCTCCCTTCGTTCCTCTTCCTCCATCTGAGAATCAAGCGGTTACCGTTGCGTAAGTGTTGTGTCGTGTTGAAATGTGTGCCGACATGCTGCCGTGCAAGTGTGAAAAGGGCAAGAGAATCTGGAAGACATTATCAGCACTGAATTGTGTCCACAATCAGGAGGCACTTAGAGGCGCGAAACAATGACCTCACGAGGGCTGGCAAAGGTCACTACGTCAACCTTGCAGCGGCAAACAAAAGGATGCCTGAGGTCGATAGGAGTCAGAAGCGCTGACTGAAGACACCACTTACACACATGCATCCTGAGGGGGGAAAAAAGAACATAGCTGGCGGGATTATGTGGTCCAGCTGAGAGTGCGTTTGCGTTGCGGGCAAGCTTTTCTACTATCAGTTTACAAAAGGGAGTTGAGAGCAGCAGGCGAAAGGTTAGAAGGATTAAATGGGCAGATCAATTATGAATGGTGGCACCTTTATAATGTATATGAAAAACATTTAACATTAGACAAACAAATGAGAAGTATTTGGGTGTTAGTGCATGAACATTTTCCAGCTTTGTCATGCTGTCATGGTTGTAGTGGTGTGTGAGTTGTTGATGGAATCTGGGCTCCATTGTTGGTCTCAGTGGTGAGATCATGTTTCACAAATCAAGTTGGAGCCAGAGCACTTTCTCCCTGTAGCGTGTCTTTGCTCAGGTTCACTGGGATAAATCACATCATGCCGTCTCATATTGAGCTTGTATGAAACAATAATCAAGGTATATGTTTCGTAATCCTTCGTCTTAGCAAATATATCCGCAAAACAATGCAAAGCTCCTGTGCTTTATATGTTTTTATTGTTTAGTTTTGTTTTTCAGCTTGAGGCTGTAGGCTTGTGTTTAGAAAGTGTTCATCTTTAGGAGCATTACCTTTTATATTGGTCGTTTATTAGAGTGCATCCAATGTGAGCATTAAATGCAATTTTTGCTAAAACCATAAAAAAATTTCAGCATCAATGCATTATATTAAAAGGCTTCTCTCTACATTCCACAAATGTACTGTATAATGTACGGCATTTGGCATTATCGAAAGTGAAGAGAAATAATAATAATGATAATAATAATAATAATATGGGTTAACCCAATTTAAAAATTGCTTCAATTATCAATAAATTTTGTCTGTGGATTTTGTAGCCTAAACATACAAATGTGATACAATACCGGAGCTGTGCCAATTATTCTGCTGTTAAAAAGATGCAAATGTTCAGTTTTGATTGACATTATCAACAAATATTAATATATGGATATGATTGTGGTAGATTGCAAATAATTTTTTATCTAAATTATGTTGGCACCTTGACAATACAGTCAACAAACTAGAGACTATCATCTACCAACTATCGTTGCCATTTTTACATTTTTGTAAATCTGTGCCTACGACTGGAAAGCACCAGTCCTAAAATATTGGAAATGCTCGGCTCTACAGTGCCGCTGAACAAATGATTGGAGTATACATTGGTTAGGTGATGACAAACTAACCACTGAGGCATGTGCCATGTTGTTCTGATGATGAACATTTGTGTCTGTATAAAAGCAAAAGATGTCTGTAAAACCACTCTTCCCATCTGTTTGGCTTCCATTAAATCCATCCATGCGCCATAAACCTCCTCTAAAGACAAACCCTATAAAAGGAACCACCTCTGAGCGTATGATCTTTCCAAAAACAAACCAAGCATTAGCCTTCAACGATCTGTTACGCGTGTTTACGCCAAAGCAACAAAGCTTCCATCCGCTGGAGCAGGTTAGCAAGTCAGGTGGAGAGGTGAGAATGTCTGTTGGCGGCGGGCGGGCGGAGCTCAGACTGACTTATGGCGGGAGTGGAAGCCCGACGGGGCTCCACGACTCGCTTTGCTGTTTATTTACTCTCCCGTTTAACAAGCATTATGATTCATATGTCAGCGTTAACTGCCTTGAGGGGACCAAATATTTATGTAAGTAAGACCTCTGCTTACTGGGGAGGAAACCAACACACACATGCATAAATACACATGCACAGACACACAAAAACACTCACAATGAACTGTTTTTCATATTATGATATGACATATGACCCTCACAACCCCTCAACGCAAAAACTAAGATTAGCACAATGATGAATGGATGTCTACAACATGGGCTGGCGTGTGTGGAAGTTTAGATCAAGCATTCACTAAGGCTTGCATGTGATTAGAACATGATGCTCTGCTTCTCATTATTCTTTCCTCACATTCTGTCTGGTTGTCACCTAAGCTGGGGCAACGCTGGGGCAACTTTAGATCTTGATTTAGATCTGCATAAACTCAGCGAAGCCAAGTTAATTGGCCAATTATTTCATTTATGCCGCTGTTGACGAAAGCAGCAGATCAACAGACGTGGTAAAAAAATACGGAAAAAATGCAGTATTCAGTACTCGAGTACAGCACAAACAAGAGAATTAAGAACACACATGGAGACTTGGTCACGTGTGAAATCTCTCACATTTGTAAAAATTGGTGAATGTGTGCGTTGTCTACAAACTTTAGGATGTTGACACTTTGACCCTGGAAAAGATTAATCTCCTGTCTGGGAAAATGTATTGTCCATTAAAAAAGGTCAACGAGGATCCCAGAATGAATTGTGTTTGAACAGATGGAAATTATAATTTTAAAAAAGTCATTTTATCACCACATTTTGTCTTCTCAAAGATTTTGTTCATTTTTCTGTCAGCACATGCTAACATCTTTTTACACTTTCAACAAAGACACACATTTTGCTAGACAGGCTTGGTAACTTCCTGCTGGGTAAACTCAAGCGTGTGGAATGCGAAGCGGTGTTGACTTGAATGTCTGCGTTAGCTAATCCTCAGATCTGTTTGTTATATACCTTTTACAGCCTTCAATAATCCCCGAATATAACCTGTGGCCAGAGCCGTCTTTATGGCCTTAATCATGAAGGCTGGGGTCAATCCACTTAACACCAATCTCGCCTCCATCACTTCCTCTTTACCTCCTCTTTCATCTGACCATCGTCAGGGCATAAAAAAATAAAAGCTCTCTCTCTCTCTCTCTCTCTCTCTCTCTCTCTCGCTCTCTCTCTCTCTCTCTCTCTCTCTCCCCCTCTTTCTCTCTCACTTCTCTCGCTCACTCATCATCATCAAATTCAGGGATTGAGACACAAAATAATTTTGTGATATGATTCCATCAATATATTTATCAGAAAATTAAACTACTTCTTCATGTCATGCATGTTAATAATGATTTCATGTTTGGCCAAAACAATCCATGAAATCATTTTAGTGGGAATTATTCAACTGTGATAAGCCAAAAACACAATGACCCCCAATTAAATTATTCTTAAGGACCGTCACAATGACGGAGATTGTTTTCAAAACATGGATATCATAATACAAAACTCAACTGCGGACAATATATTTTTTTATCAAAATTATTACGTAAAAACAAAGATATCAAACGTCTTGATATATATATATATAATTCATAATGTCCCAAGAATGAATATCCAGTGTTTTGTAAATGAACTCAGAGTTGACTGAGAAAATTCCCACAGAAATACGAGTCACACTTAAACACAAAATTGACACTGCACACATCTTAAGGGAGCCAACTTGGAGGAAAAAGGAGCACTCCAACAAAGACCTAATTTATACGTCTCAATCGGCGTGTCAAGCTGTTTGAGTTTAGACTCAGGACTGTTGGGACTCTAGTCATGCCTCCATGTCTGAGGATTAAGGCTTCTGTTGGCATACAGGCTCCGTACCCCTATAGTCCGTCCATAGTCGCCCCTATTATTTAACCACCACTATACCCGAAATTGAAATTCACCCCAGCAGCCTCTCAAATGTCTACATTTGCCTCTTTGCTACCATAATTTTTGCAACCTTGGTAGAAAACATCGGGGTCATAACAGTGGAAATGTTACTCAAACCGCATGCTGACTATTATCACTGCTTTTGGCATCTGGAAAAGAGAAGTGAGAAGTATGCGGTTTGGTTGCAGAAATATTTTGTGAAACAGAGAGATACAGCATAGATAGATTGATAGATAGAAATGATTCAGAAATTAAGGGATGTATGCATCACCCCCAAGCAACTACGCCCCTGCGTGGAGGCTTTCCAGCTGTTAGTATTGTGTCCCACTTTGGGCCGGTATATTTTAAGGCAGGTCACAGACCATAGAAGTAAGGCCTTACGGGAAATGTTGTCATCATGTGAGTGAAACATGAGTGTGTGTTATCAGCACTTACAGGAAATTTGCCCTCTAAGGGGCACAATATGCCATAAGTCATATTTCCTTCATTAGTCATTAGCATTAGTTTAATCTCCACAGCCAATCTCCCGACAAACACGGACGACTGCTACAGCAAAAAAACAACAACAACAAAATGACTATAAATACATGAATGACAAATTGATGAAATACTACAATATTTCCAAATAAGACTGGACTGAAGGTACCAAAATTAGCATAATAGATATAACGCTTTTGTAGCGATTACAGTGAACTTAGTTTAAAGACCAATGACTATGTTTGAACTGCCAACTTATTTTATTAGAAAGAAACAAAATTTACATACTGTATTTATTAACAGGCTCTGATATCACAAAGGAAATTTCAACCAGGGCTACATTTGCACATTTTTAATCAACCTTTTTCAGATTCTGGATAAACAAACAATACCTGTGAATTGTAAAACATTATGTAAACAGAAGAATATGGTCATTACATTTTGCCCTCTACTCTAAAAAAAAATACAGATTTGGTTATTTAAATGATTTCTTTAAATACAGTATAAACTGGAGCACTGTACAAACACAAAATGAACTGTTGTTTAAAATACAAGATTTGAATGAGGAGCATTCAGTTATTTTTGAAATTTGAAATTGGTTATTAGTACAGTATTGGCAATAGCATAGAAATGAGTGAGTTATTTACAATTTCTGAAACTGTTGTTAGTTAGTCAGTTGGTTGGTTGGTTGGTTGGTTAGTTAGTTAGCCTATGTTTCCTTCTTGTTGCTTGATTGTTCAAATGTCTCCACGGCAGAAAAGTAACGGCAGCAACACACTGGTACACAAACCCACACAGGCAGAGTCAACAAGAACCACTTCACTAGCCAGACCCACCAAGTGGAACCCAGGTTCCTTGAGGATCGCATTAACCCCATGACTTTCACACACAAAAATGTTGGCGCCTATAGAAAGCGCTCTATAGGATGTTAGTTTTGTAAAGTTTCCAAGCAAATGGTAAACAAGGGTTCTCCTTTGCCCTCCTTTTCACGCCAATGTTTTATTCTGCACAAACGGGCAGCCACCCACCTCGACCCAGCTGACGAGCCACAAAGGCTGCAAAGCTGCAATGAAAGACCAAAGACATTTTGTGAGAGGGGGCATTTTCGTCATTCCAAATCTATGGTCAGTTTTGAGCACTGAGGTGTGAATGAGCTTTTGGGACATTCAGGCTTTGGATGAACATCATTAAGAACGTTTTGAGCCACTGCAAAGTGCAAAGGCCGCACGCATTCACGTGTAATGATAAAGCTCCACAAGATCAGTAACCTCGTTCTGTTTCAATCCTCACAAATGCCAGTCAGGCTCAAAGTAGTTTGTATCAACACTCCAAGAAACTTTCTTCAATTTGTGGTAGCTTCCCCAATAAAGAAGGGAGATGAAAGATGGTGACACACTTTTCATTCCAGTAAAAGTCTTCAGAGTGGGGCCTGTGTTGAGGACACCAGCTCTGTAACACATCTGCTGCAGCAGTTCGTAAAACCAGTTCCCTTTGCTTTGTAACGGCTGAACAATGAGCCAGAAAATCCCTATAAACTGAAATGACCATGAAGCCCAGATTTTTTTTTCAGCCAGGAAATTAGAGAAAGTTCAGTCACATTACAGTTTTAGGAACATTCCCTTGGCACAAATTGCTCAATTGGTTTTTAACTTGAAATGGAGGTAAGACTTGGTAGTCACTGACCATACCGTTTTATAACTTTGAAACAACTCCTTGGTTTTGGGTGAATTTAAACAAATTAATCAGGTTAAAGATTATTTTTTCTTTGCGGTTTTTCCCATACGTTTTTGCCCTACTTTTGCGACAGAGGTCCTTTCCTTCGGCAATGTAGTCCAGTGTATTTACAATGATCATTTATTTCATGAGTGAAATATGCTGGACACAGTAAAGTTGTCAGCAGCATTTTTATTGTTTAGGTGGGAAAAAAATATTTTTGCCACTGGACTTACCCATGCAGTGTTGTTCATTGATGCAATTGCAATCCGCTAAAAAAAACATTAACTCCAGTAGTAAATAGGCTTCTGATAACTTGACAGTTTTCTCCCATTTCTTCGGTTGTTTATCTCTCTGTGTTTTTACTACATCTTGTTAGTCTGTGTCTCCTAAACCATTTCAACTCTCCATCAGCACTACACAGCGCCCTTGAGTCTCTGGGGCTGGCGACTCCCTCTTCTCCTATCAGCAAGTTCATCAGAGTGCTTTTTCGGTACTCGTTGACAAGACTGCGGTGGCGGCAATCGCTCAGGGCCAGTCCGGGTCGCCTTTCATGTTTGACTGATTTTCCATTTAAATTGAATTACAGAGAATTAGCAGCACAGCCAAGTCAAGTGAGAAACTTCTCAAACTGACACAGGATTTACAATCCAGCCAGAGACATGCTAAATGCCTTTTGGGATAAAATTGCTTGTCAATGCGATTACATCCTCAAAAATAGCATTTGTCAATTTTGACTTTCTGAATGATTTTTTCCATGCAATTCACTAATCATCCTAGTTGTGTTCAAGAATACAAATGTGTTTTTCATATTATGTTCACATATACTTGGCCACTGCGTGAGCGATTCGTAGCTTGATCCAGACTTAATACCCCACGAGAGGAATAGAGATCTCTCAGTTCCCTGACATGAATCACAAAGACAAATGGACATTCAGCAGACCCACAGGAAGACACAAGCTAATGCAGACAGTGTGCGCCGAGTCGTTTAACACTGAATGCACTTTGAATATGTAGTGAGTAATCTCACCTCCAGGAGAGAAGTCAGGCATATTGTTTTAAAATAAATGTTCCTGTATTGCAGGCCCGTTCTTATTTTCACAGCTGGGCGGGCAGTAGATGCTTGATAAAAAAATGAAATCACAGCTCTGGTGAAGATGTTGAACCATCCACAATGCAACTCACCTCCTGTTTCAGTTCAAAGTGGAGGACATTCATTTATCACACAAAATGTTTTTTTTTTGTAATGTTTCGCCATTATTATTTTTTTTTAATACTTATATTGTTCGAATCATCTTCTCCTCCTTTGTGCTTTAAATATATTTTGATGTTTGCCTGTCCTGTCTGTCTTGATAAATGATGAAGACATGTTGATTTTGCTTCAACTCTGCCATCTGTCCTGTAAACCATAACTTGGATTGTAAACCTGTGCCACTGACCTCAGCTCTGCTTTTATGGAGGACCATGACCACAGTTGAAGCTGTCGCCTCCAATTTGTGGCAGCATAGGTAAGAAAACAGGAGTGCTGATCTCTATTGATGGACATTATGACCGAACGCAAGGTCAGCCTCCATAAACTTTGACCTCGAAATCTCACAAATAGTCAAAATGTGTAAAATGCCCCGGGCCCATGTGCAAATATGCTTTCTGTGGAAATATTTGACATAAAATGGCAGTAAAGTTTTAATTTATTGTTTTCACTGTTTTGTGATTGTACCGTTATGTTGTATGTAAAGCATGTTGTTACAGCTGCAGCCGGTATGGAATGCACGATATAATAATTATAATAATTATATTTGTATTACATATTAATATTTTATAAATACATTTGTATTGTATCGTACCGTATCGTATCGTATTGTAAAGACAGACCAGGACAGAAAAGGTCATGTAGTAACAGGAGTGTCATTTAAAGCAACAATATGTCCATCCATCCATCCATTTTCTGAACCGCTTATTCCCCACGGGGGTCGCGGGCGTGCTGGAGCCTATCCCAGCCGTCATCGGGCAGTAGGCGGGGGACACCCTGAACCGGTTGCCAGCCAATCGCAGGGCACACAGAGACAAACAACCATTCGCACTCGCACTCACACCTAGGGACAATTTGGAGTGATCAATCGGCCTACCAAGCATGTTTTTGGGATGTGGGAGGAAACCGGAGTGAAAGGAAAATAAAAAATACATTTTATGATACACTGATAGAAAAATGACTCTATCTGCCATGGGGACCATCAAGGTCATCTTGTTAAATATATGACATCTGGTAGAAAAATCTGGTAGAAAACTAAATCTCCAACATGCGGGAACAGATGAATGTGTGGTTTCGAATGGCGACAAAAATATCATCCTGTTGATTCGCAGGGCAATAAGTCAAGTGAGAAATGAAGTCATTTTCTCCTCGTGCTCCACACAAATGGGATGAAAACAGTCTGTTAAAGTGCAATGACATCTTTGTAGTGAGACAAGCCAGGGATGTGCACTCCACGGGAAGACTAGTCAAGCTGAAGAATGTAACTTGGCCCCAGATAACATGAGATATGAATGCATACATATAGTAGAAGGAAACAAGACTGGAAGGTTTATGGGGTCTTCTCTCAACTGTGAGGACAGGAAGAATGAAGAGGGGGTCTGTGAGGGGAGCTTGAATTCTCTCGAACCACAGCAGTGTATTTATGGGCCACCCGTAAACCTCCGATGATCTCGGGCCTGACCGCCCTGCCCGTAAACCGCCAGTTTAAGAGAATCCCAGAATGCTCTGAACCTTGACTGAAGCTGCCGAAGTAAGAGGACACCTTCGGGTGTGACAGGGTTCCAAATAAACCACCTCTCGTGACTTAAAAAAACAACAACACATGCGTCTAGCTGTCTCTCAGGACAGGGAAGATTCCTTTTTGGTAGGGAATTCCAGCCACAAGTGATCCAGAACAAGTGGGATTAACGCCTCTCGTTGTGGACCCAATGAGCTTGAGAGAAGGTGAATCCGGATGGAATCAGGAAGACAGAAGCGAGGAGGCGTGATGTGTTTACTGCCACGCATGAACGCACATTGCATTGTCAGATTGTCAGCAAGCTGAGAGCAGACAGGACGTCCTGCCAATCACACAAACTCACAGTTTTACCATCCGTTGTGTGGGTTTGCACATTCCCAAAGTCTGTCAAGTGGAAATTAATGCCTTCTAAAAGTATACATCCAGTTTAGCATCTGTCTTGGACCCAGACACCCTGACATATTTGAGCTGTGAAAACATAATTGCTTAAAATGGCCACGCCAGCACAATATTTCAGTCATTGTCAAACACATTTCAATCATAATTGTTGCGGTTTTGGAATAACTTAATCTTTGCAAGATGTAAGTCTTAAATAGGACATGCGTATTATGAAAATTTGATCACAACTGGTTTGATGCATGCAAACATTTGTATATGTCTCCTATATGTAATCGAGGATCATCTTTTTTTCTTTAGGAGTGAAAGAATTTAAACATTTTGCAGTTTTCATTTTGTTGGCAAAAACCTCACAGATTTTGTATGACAAACTAGAGCTTGAAAGTGAAATGTGTGCATGTTTTCTTTTCAGTACTCAATCTGTCCCAGCTATTCTTGAAGGAGGGATTACGGATGAAACAAAAGCGCTATTTATTTTAAATAATTTCTGTTCCAACATTCTTAAGGCAGATACGTGAGATTGATATGTCTGTTTGTGATTTTCACCTGAAGAGCATAATTTACTGCAGAGATGTAGAAAGACCATGACATCAATAGTATTTTAGAAGAAACATTTTTTTTATATTCTGATGAGTGAACGATGAATTTGAACCTTTTATTACTATTTAGGGTAAAAGAACAAAACAGACAAATTATAAACGCCAGAATGTTGTTAAAAAAAAAAAAGACCAGCTGTTGTGATGTGAAGCTAGACTAAAGAACACAATGAGCGTGGTGTGTTATATGTGCTTGTGTTGGCAAGCGTGGATTTCTTCACACCCGCATCCATATGTGTACATGTGGGTCACAGGAGATAAAATTACAGAGATTACAGATTACAAAATGTTAAAATGTAAGAGTACAAACGAATGATGGTACCTTTGCCGTATATGTATTAAAATATGAATTTGATTTCTCTTCCAGGGAATAAAACCCAATGTTGCGCTTCAGAACGCTGTGGGAGATCAACATGTTGAACTTCCTGTCAGGACCAGCAAATTACATTTGGAAAAGATTCACATTCACGACCATGCTCTCATCTGGCACGCTCCAAAGCAGCTGTACAAGGTAAAGGAGCTTCAGTGAAGCGTTACAGTCAGTGACATTGTTGGATGTTGATGTTCTCGCCCCTCTTGGAAACAGCGCCAATGGCTGTTTATCGCCCTGTTAAATCCACATGAGGCTGTCAGCAGACAGCAGGTAGACATCGATGAACTAACTACCGTAACCGGGGGATATAGATGGAATATGTGCCTGTGCGTTTTATTGTTAGACTTTTCAGGCAATCCAATAACACGTGGTAGAGTGTCTCACTGATCAGCATGTGGGATCCATAACACTTTCCCCACTATATTTGACATATGATGTCATATGCTTTGGATCATGTTCTTCCCTTTCCTTCATTCTTCATATTTTGCTCTCATGCAATATGTCTTTTAGACAAATGTAAGCAGCAGGGTTGCACAATGTTGTGGAGCTCATCAATGCTTCATTTCATGAATGAACCCAGCTACTAATTTGCTTCGTAATTGTTGTTCCAAATGTAAACTCAATTCCTCCTTATCAACTGTTCTTAAGCAACATTTGGGATTTGTTTTTTTAATCATTTTGAACATGGTATTTATTTTACATGCCTTCAGTATCTACAGACCTACAGTATTTATCCACTTATCTAAACCACCGAAACTATGCTTGATTGCTCAGCTCAGAAAGGAAAACAAGGGGCGCACCTATGTTCAATACGTCATTTCTTCTAATTTCTTTCTGCTGACCTTTGGTCATCTCAAGTATTCACTGCAATTCACGTACAGCAGGGACCGGCAGGGATAATGGAGGTGCCTTCGATGCCAGAGGTCAAATTTAATGGAAAGCTCTCGTGCGAGCCGTCTCAACGACGTCTGCTCAAGCCAATCAGAATGTTTAACATCTCCCACCGGAACTCAGACCTAGTTCATGCGCAAGTGCTTTTGAGATGGACGCGTGTCGGGAAGATGCTTTGGCCAGTGATGTAATGACGTAAAGTGTTATCGACGCGGAGGGAAGAGGATGCTCATGGGACGGTGAAAAATGTAAGATTGACCAATTTTGGTAAAGCACACAGCAGAGAATGTGTCTAATAAAGATTTGTATCGTTCACACTGGCTCACGCATGTTGAACAAATCGACTCAACGCTAAATGTTTCTCTCTCCTCTGCTTAATTCTGCACAGAGGATATAAACATCTTCTTGAAACCAGTCTAAGGGGAAGCTTTAAGGGGGTCCTCCAAAAAGATTAGCCAACATCCACTAAGTACAAGCCTAAAGTATTATGTTTCAATAATGTTTGAGTAAAAGGCACTGCCCAAGCACACACGTTTTGATCTAAGGGGATCTCTCTATATCTCGTAGTGTCATTTAAATCCATTCACCAACTGTTAAAAGTGAGGAGAAGGATAAAAGTTAATCAAATAAGTTTTCTGCAAGGATACAGTTGGAATCGAATTGCGTATTTAGGCACAATTACAATCCGCAATAAGGTATCATGCAGAGTTCCCCTCATTTTTCATTTCATATTTAATATGAGCATCAAAAGTGCTTGTTGCACAAATCTTTCAATAATAAAGATAATGAAAAAACAACTAAAGAAGGAGATTTGCACAGAAGTCAGGTTTAGGTTTCAGGTTTAGCAGATCAGCGTGAGCAAGCTTTGAGTTGAAAAAGACATATTGGATGAAAAGGACATGGAAATAGACAGTTTAATGATGCCTGTTGGATCAACAACCATCAGAAAAGGAAACTATTCACCACCAAGTGTGGCTTTTTTTGTGGGTCCGGCTGTTTATGTTAAACGCTCATATTCACCTAGAGTAGGGTTGTTGTAGCACTTGATACATAAATGGACGTAATTCTTGCTGTATAAAAATATATATACTTAGATTTATATGTAAAAATACAAGCTTTATCTTACATTAGTTGTCAATGTATTGTGCATGTGAAACTAATAATTGTAAACTAGTTGTGTACTGTAAATAATATAGTAGATGGTGAGAGTGTATTACATCCTTGGATTGAAATCAAGTGGTGCTTAAGAGCAAATGTCCTGCACTAGAGGCTCTATTGGGAACTTTCAAGTATTTATTGACTCAGTCAAATTAAACCCTGAGGACCACCGTGATTAACTGAATGTTTTATTTCACTACTGTGGTCGCACAGGCTCTTCGAAGACATGCTTGTATTTGTATAGTGGTGGAGGGTGTGCCGCGTTTGTGTGTGTGTGTGTGTGTGTGTGTGTTTCCTGCAGAGTGCTGTACATGAAACCAGTGGGTCGAGTTTATCTAGTGCGGTCAGCACAGCAGGACATGTATCTACAGCAATAAGAGGAGCCTCGAGGCTCGTTTTACTGCCCTAACTGATTTAGTCTTTTTCATGACTGCATTAACTGCATGTAAATAACTCGTGTGCACGTGCGGCTTATGGTCAGGTGCGGCTTATATAAGTATAAAACTAAAAAAAATCACGGATTTTAGCTGGTGCGGTTTATAGTCCGGTGCGGCTTATAGCCCGAAAATGACGGTATTTTCAGTGGGATTTCATACGAATTGCAAAAGTGGTTGAAAACACAACTTAGTATTATTATATGGGAGGTGTCTATATGCTCAACTGAGTAACTGTTTTGCGGCCTCATCTGCACACCTGTTATCCCTACCCGCAAAAATATTTAAACAAGCGACTTCATCAGTACATCAATCAATCAAATTGGTAATTCTTCATCTAAGCAAGATTCCATCTTTGTTCCAGCTCGACTGTTCCCTAGAGCGGGTAAGGTCCATAAAAGCATGCTCGGATGACTTTCATGTGGAAGAACTTACGCAAAACTCTGACCTCAAGATCATGAACTGCATTTGGGATGAGCAAGTCAGCAGGTCTGGCTTCCTGTGGGTCCAGTGAATCGTGTCGACTTGAAAATTATTTTCCAGTACTTTCCAGGAACTTTTTTATTTGCCACAGTATGCGGTCCAATTATTGCAACGTATACTAGTCATTTCCACCTCCAAGCGTTGGTGAAGTTTTATTTTCTACAAATGAAAATTCCATTTTGTACGTTTAACAAGATTGCTTCAATGTTACCAAATACTAGTGTTGCGCGGTTAGGGCCTTCAAAACCTTCTCAGCAGGCCAGAGAGAGATATCTATTCATATCTAACCTGCAGTAACTAACATTAATTAAGCAATCCCCAACTCATGTGCACTTCATACAAATTTCGGCTGTTATAGTTGAGTGTATTTGTCTTATCACTGTGAGTACGAATGACCTCTATCTAGTGCTTTTTCGTCAAGTCTGGCACAGAAGGAACTGATCGTGGTGGGAAGTGTTGTCCATGATGGATGTGACGCACATCCTTCTGTCATAATAAAAGGTCCTCTGCTTGTAATGAAAGATGTCAGCCTCCTCAGCAAGTGGAGGCGACTCTGGCCCTTCATGCACGTAGCAGTACGTCGAATTATTCAGGTCAACATCTGAGAATTTAAAATCTAATCTTGTCAATAAATAACAAACACTCAACATTTGAGAAATTATTGACAAATTCAAATGTGTGCTTGCGTGTGTGTGGCAGTTAAAAAGAATTGCATATAAATTAGACCATGTTTTTATTTAGAGGCTATAAAATATCTTTCATCTGTGTAATAATAGCGCTTAGCTTTAGGAATGTTTTTTTCTCTCTCCGTAGAGTTATACATCACAGTTTTACCTCTACAATAATCACAGCGCCTCAATTTATTAGCAGTACCAAAAATGGTTTATGTTCGCTTTAAAGTGTCAACTGTGCAGTGAACTCAGCTGGTTTCCATTTTTCTGTCATTATTACGTACTTGTATTTAAAAGGCCACAAAGCAAGAAGAAATCAATACCTCGTGGTCACATGGCATTGCAACAAACTTATGCAGCGTATCATACACGATTAAACCTGTAGACATATACTGTTTATTATTTTTAAAATCTGCCAGCAAACTGAGAAACAAACACTAAAACATTTACTTACCTGCTAGTAAGTTAGTTTGAACCCGGTTGTAAACTCTCCATATTTATATTCTTGAAGCTGTTGCATAATTGTGATGCTAACAATGATACCCCTGCAGTATCTTTTTCTGAGTATTCTTGACTTAAAAGTGACTTGTTCAACCAATGAAAGGATTGTGTCTTCATCCACTATAATTATCTTCTGTCGTCTTCCGGGTTGTTTGATGTGGAACTCACCAAAGCCTTCTATTCAGGAATCAGGAACTAATTAATAAGTCACTTTGCTTTCTCTAATATCAAACAGTTTTATGGCTCGGCCGTTCGGAGACTCATGTTAAGATGTAATTGCGCAGAGAAAATAAACTTAAGGCAGGTTTACCGCTGTGGCGGATGGAGGTGTAGTAAAACTAACAGAAGCCGGGGGTTCATGTTGACGAGCTGATCCCAACAGTCAGTACCACGCTGAGAAAATATTTGGGCTAAGAGTTTGCCCTTCGGTGGTGCACCGTGACGAGGCGCAAAGAGAGTCCTTGTTTAGCCAGTCTGAGTGCGCAATGAGTGGGGTGATCCCACACCTCCATCTGAAAGATGGTGTGGGAGTGGGGGGCCCTCAGAGGCAGAGGGTCATTTCTGTTTTATGTTTGCCCAAACCTGCTTGTGTAGGCCTCTTTGTATTCAGGAGAGGTGAGGCTCCACGTGATTGCTCACAGGACCACAATGAATCATGCAGCGGTCATCCTCTCACTCTATCTTTTCCCAACCATTTGTTTATGCCTGACACACATTTACAAATGCGCTCATCGTTATTTGAAAGTTTGGCAAGTTCACTTTGGAGCTTGTGGAATTCACAAGTACGTGTTTGACCTTTGCCTTTAAAAACAAATCCTCAAAAGTGAGGTAAGCAGCAGCTCTAAACTGGTTGTTTGAAAGGAAAGGTTCTGTGAACAAACTCATCACAGTAACCCAAACTTGTAATTTACAGTTTTATTAAAAACAGATTAATCAACTACAAATTAATGACACAGAACACATTGGAGATTGAGTCATCCAAACTGACATCCTTTTTAAATTCAGCAGGTTAGTTTTGATTTGACCACTGATTACATTTGATCAAGATGAGTAGGACAAGTAATGAACTAAGTAAGCAGCAAGCAAGGAATAAATAAAAAATAAAAAAATAAGCAAATAAATAAATAAATAAATAAATAAATAAATAAATAAATAAATAAATAAATAAAGAACTTTTTATTACTTAATAAAATGAGCCCTTGAGAACTATAGGTTCATTCAATTTTTTCAGCATTTTGCACAAGGGTGTTTTGAGAATGTTTAAGTTTTATGACTGCAATAAAACCTGGGGGATTTATATCCTGTTGATTTACAATGGAAGAATACTTCTTGGGATATGCGTTTTTACGGAAATCATGGTTTTAGCCCAGAATTTGTCTTTTTGCCCAATGTAAAGCTTTTGAGTAATGAATTATCCACATTGATCCACAACAACGGCTTCATGGGCTTGATCCCGGTCAGCAGTTTAAATTAGGCTGGTAGTAATCGATCATCACACAGGTCCGATGAAAATCATACGAAGCACGTTCACAATGGCAGTTATGTAAAAAGCAGCGGACCATGTGTTGCTTATAAAACTGTCACTAAAACCTTTGTCACCTTGTTAAAGGCTCTTGCTTATGAAAAACAAACAGGTGAGTGATGGATTGTTGCAAAAATCAATAACGGATTTTTTACCACTGAGAAAAGTATTGTCAAAGTAGAAGTAACATAGTTCAAGATTATCTATGAAGTAACAGTTCAAGATTTTCTATGAAATCATCTGTCAGACAAGGTCAACAGTCAACACGTTTTCTCACGAGATTTTAGTAGAACGACGCACAATAAATCACCAGATTGCATTCATTACTGGATTTGTTTCTTACTCAGCAAATTGTCGATTTTACTGTACATCTCTGAAGCAATATATTGATACCTTGTGTGTGTGTGTTTGTATGTGTGTGTAGGTGTGTGCGCTCAAAGTCATTAATATTAACACAAACAAAATACAATGCCAATGTGGCATGCATGAAGTCGTGGCCTTTCCATGATTGATACATTTTGGATCATGGGATTACTGTTCTAAATCCCGGTTGTCCAGGAATAAATTCCCTTGGGCAATCCCTATGATCGTATAAAATATGGTCATTAGCTTCAAGGGGATCTTTGCCTTTTTACAATGTCCACCCTGTGAAAACATATGAAAACATATGTGTGTGTGTGGGCGGGGGGAGGTTATGGGGAGACTTGCATTCCTCAAACCATCTCTATATAAGAGAATCTTATTTTAGTTACAGCTCCTGTGTCACACACAGACACTCACGCACAAATTCACACGCACGCATGCACACACACTCATGTAAAATAAATTGTCCAATTCCCCTGGAGTGTCTGTTGACATGCTTTTCCCAGAGATCTATGTATACACTCGTCTTGGACCATCTCTGTTTGTTACATATGCATGCCCAAATGTGTGGCTCCCACAGATGAGGTTGGTTTGGGAATTCATTTGCGACATAAACTGGAAAAATTTCCGACAGGAGCAAGATATGTTTTAGCTAATCATTTTAGCTCTTACGTATGCATCCATTTTTAATACTGCTGATCATAGTGTAGTTTGGTGCACCAAATGGGATGAATCTTAGGTGGATTCTTGTAGGATGAAGCATCCCTTCCTCTTCCATGTACTGGATTGTTTTCATGCGATTGTTTTGAGCCTGTTTAGACTCTTGAAGCCTTGAAGTTTGGTCAAGACAAGTGGGCTGCAAGCCTCCGACAGTTTAATGCAACATGGAAGCAATTTGATGTGATTGAAAGCCAGCATTTTTGAGTGCATCGTTTTAGAGCATTTTCTTTTCTCTCTCTCTCTAATCATTACATAGCAGCTTTTAGGAAGTGCGGTTCGCCATGTCATGGCTGAATGATGGAATGCTATTAACGTTAATACCTACAGTGAACACTGGCAGTAAGCACTTCCTACAGTTTTTATGTTTCTTATCTTGGACCAAGAGTAAGGCAGCCTTTGTCTTTTTATAGGCTTCTTTGTCCGCATATTTTTTTACACATTCACAAATCAAGACAAAAACAGAATTTACAACAGGTCTTTTGGCATCATCTACAAACATGCCATCCAAGCTCAACACCAGCAATGAAATACTACAGTATGCCAAGATCACAAATATCCTCAAAATATGCTTACCCCATAATGAAGTCGCAAATCAGCATAAAAACAATTCACATTCACAGAAGTTGTTTGGCATCCTCAACAAATCATATCAACTCAAACATAGACAGCGCTGGTCAAAGGCAAAACATTTATGTAGCTCTTGACTGATTTGATCAATATGCTGCATAATAACATAATGAGACGCACAAACATTTGTACATAGTTTGACACACATGGAATATCGGGTGATTGGAACAACACCCAGTCATCTTACAGCAATGTTATTCATGTCTTCCTTGATTGCTTGTAAATGAAGTAAGACAATTTCAAAAAATGATATTATTTTTGAAACGGATTCAGATGGGTGGGGAAGTACAAGCTTTGTTTGAGAGGCAGAATCCATCTCTGATGAGGGAAAAATTTGCAATTTCCCTCAATTTAATGGGCGGAATCCCTGAGAGAGAATGGCGGTTGTGTAGAATAAACAGCAAATCCCTGTGAAACAAAACAGGGCATATTTCTCAATCTGCTTTTTATTTCGATCTCTATGCCATGTTCTAAAAGTAGCGTTTTCAGTCAGATTTGTCAGAAAGATAGATATATGAACATACTTTTTAAACCCCACGAGAGAAATCAAGAAATGGCACATGCATAACAGATATAGATTCGCACGCATGTACACGTATGCACACACTCACACAGACATACACACACAACATCAAAAAGGAGTAGATGCATAAAATGAATGCATAAAAAGTATGACCATCTTTAATTTATAACTTAAATAATCTGTATACAACAGGCTCTAATGCCATGAAAAAAAAATAACTTTACCATTTTCCTCCACCAGGTTCATCTGGGAGATGGCCTCCTAACATGGTTATTCCAACGAGACTTGATGGACTGCAGACATTAGCCATGTTCCCGTATTGTTACGTGAGTGACATCAGCAAAGAGATACAAATCACTAAAGGAAAAGAAGGGTGAGTTCACATTTGCATCACAAACAAAAATTGAATTATCTTTACCAGACGTGTCGTTAATATTCACCTCATGTCCACCTCTTTCCTTCTTTCATTCAAACAATCCAATGTTGGCTTCTCATGGGCAACAGTAGCTTTAGAAAAAGGTTTTTTTTCACCCCCTTACAAATTGTTTAACTAACACTCCCCAGACTGCTTTGTCACGTGTACAAAGATAAAGTGATGTTTGATGGGATAACCCAATTAACACACTGGGACCCCACGGCATGTCGGCTCGTTGTTCTCCATTTGTATTTGTGTTCAACTGGGACATGCAGCTCAATGACATAAAATAATTCTACCTGTAGAAAATACTAATGCTCAGTTTTGATTGATATTGTTGATATTTCACTAACTTCATGTACCTAAAAAAAGTATTTGGTCAGTCGCCTTTGTATGATATTTCTGACAACTGTTTAATGCTTTGATAAGAAATAAAATATAAAACCAGGCCAGACTTTTGGATATATTTTTTTTTCTACATTTACCCCCGCCCCTCATAGGGAAGATATATTGATTTCAGAGATACTTTGACCCCCTCCCTCTTTGGAAAAAAAAAAAAAAAAAATCCCATCTCCGCCAGTAACAGTACCTCATCAGTTTTAAGACAAGACAAAACAACACTGCAGCTTCGGTGCAAGTTTTACATGAGCAAAAAGAGAAACATAGTAGCCACAGATGCATTCCATCAAAGTCCTTTCACGCTGCAGTAAGAAGTGTAATAATGAGGTGCGTTTGTCAGCTCTGTTATACTACAAATTCTTACTAATGCGAGTTCAAGGCCTTTAAAGTAAGCAAAATGACGTACAAATACTTTTTACATATTTGGTGTCAAATAGGAATGAACTGGTGTTGGAATGATAATGTTTTATATTGTACTTTATAATATATTTATAATATTTTGATAAATTCGTGTTATTTTTTTTTGGTCCATTCAATTGTACCGTATTTTCCGGACTATAAGTCGCTCCGGAGTATAAGTCGCACCAGCCATAAAATGCCCCAAAAAGTGAAAAAAACATATATAAGTCGCTCCGGAGTATAAGTCGCACTTTGGGGGGCAATTTATTCGACAAAATCCCACACCAAAAACAGTCATGAACGAGCAACAACAGGCTAAACAATAGCAACAACAGGTTAAACGATAGGTATGCTAACGTGACAAATACAAACAAAGAGCTGAGAACGGGCCTGACGTAACATATAGAGTGATTAAGGACAACTATTACATGAATAACATGTTTATAAAACCATCGGTGTCACTCCAATTCATTAAATAGCAACAACAGGCTAAACGATAGGTATGCTAACGTGACAAACACAAACAAAGAGCTGAGAATGGGCCAAATAATAATAAATAATAATAATAAATATAAGGAGCAAAAATAGAGCAAGTGTACATACAGCAGACAGTGGACTTGGATATGGTGCTTTAAAGTGTTAATTGCTTTATTTGATGTTTTCTCTATTTTTGATGTTTTGAATATGTTCAAGATAAAGATATAAAAGCATGTGAAGTGATCAACTATACTAAAAATAACATGGGAAGTGGTCAACTATACTTGTAAGTAAGTGGACTTAATGCTCAAGTAAAAATTTGTGAAATAAAACATATATAAGTCGCTCCTGAGTATAAGTCGCCCCCCCACCCAAACTATGAAAAAAAGCGCGACTTATAGTCCGGAAATTACGGTATACTTTAAAGATCTCCACCATCAACAGTATTTCAATTGCTGATACAAATAAAAGCAGCAGAAACAGACACCGTAGCAGTCGTTATGTGCTTAGTGGTAAACATTTGGGAGACTGTAATGAATCAAGTCAGGACCCTCTCATTGAACCACATGAGGACAAATGGATCGCACCAGAACGTTAATTCCCAGACAGCCATGTGTAAACATGACATGGGCAAGGAGGGGGTGATGAAGGATGCGCAGGAATTCACCGGACGACCACAGATGACTGATGGACCTGACTGCTTTGGATTCTGAAAATTCAAAATATAAAAGGTCATAGCTGTGAAGTGTGTACCCCACCTCTCGTTAGGAGTCATCTGGGATGAGCTCCAACACACCTATGACCCTAATGAGGATAATTGCTTTAGAAAATGGATGGCTGGATGGACTTAACAAAACACTTGTGGGTTGAAAATGAATGTGGAGTATTTGAATCCCCCATCTGTTTTTAATTTCTCGCACAATCACAGCAGCTCCTTTATTAAATCGCCATTTACTCCTGTTTGAATTGAATCCATCCTGTCAGTCTCAATGATTTGTAATGATTACAAATGGGGTATAGTATATAATGGCATGTGTCATTTCACTTCAGTAGTCGTTTCATATACTGTAATAAGGATACAATATTCCCCATTTATTTCTGGAAGAGGATTTAAATATGAGATATCAATCTTTCCTATTTCTACTGGAAACGATCTCAAAACATTTGACAAAGCCAAGTAGATGCTTCATTTCACTTCTGAATGTTTTCCAGTACAAACATTTTGCTTTCCCTTCACGTCAAAGCAAAATTAAGACAGCCATTTTTTGCTGTGCTGTTATTCACAAACCAAGTGGTTCACATTCCACGTTACTCCTAAAAACTCATCCCATCTTCTTATTGACAAGACACAGCCAACAATAATGATCTTATCCCAATCCTCTCCGATTTAGTAGCCGCTGTGATTTATGGAATCATCGTGGTCCCAACTACATATTAGTAGTGACTTGTCTCATGCCAACTGGTTCATTAAAATAAACCTCCTAATCTCATCCATGTGCTCTTCAAAACTGGAACAGCTCTGAGTGCCAGGGTTGATGTGAACATCAAACCAGGGTTGAAAACGTTCATGAGGTGTAAAAGAGATATTTCATGCCCTATGTGACACTGCTTCATCATTCACTCAACTTCTGTCTTTGTTTTTCCAGACTGTACGCTGCCCGGGAAAACAGGAACGTCCAAGTCAGACTACCAGAGGCGTCAACGTGACTGAGGAGCAGACATAAAAGCCAAGTCTGACATCTAGTGAGTGCTTTGCAAAGTGTACTTTTGGACCAGCAAATCCTAAAATGTATTTTACAGACAACATATACTAAAACAATCAAATTTGGAAAATGCAGTACTGCTCGACCAGAGTTGGATGAGTTAACAAAAACTTATTGTTTCACAAAACAATATATTAACATAAAATAATGACAAACATCTGCAGAAACAAAGGCAATAGTGCAAATTCACTGCTGTTGATACTGTTGAATTATAGAAACTTGTATTTATTACGGCTATTAAATTCTGTGAACTTCATAATCATTATCATACGGACTCATTAAACACCTAAAAATAATCGTCTGGTCAATTCCTACCTAATTTCCAAAATGTAAACCTCCTGCTTGTTTTGTGTGTATTGTTGACATTTTGGGAGGTATTGGATTTTCTAGAGGTGTGAGCTTTAATTAGCAGAATTATAAAAAGTAGGACCACCAGATCTTTCACTATGTGTGTAGTGGATCAATATGAATTTCATTTTACATTTGTTTATACTTAAAACAATGCAGGCTACTGAAATGAAGGATGTTTTCAATGATTTTATGTTATCCTAATTTGAGATTTAGCTGAATAAATAAAGACGCTGGAAGGTCGATACATTGCTTAGCTTTTCAAAAAGACTGCTCTTATTAGTTGCTCAATTAATAATATTGGGATTCAGGATGAAATGAAGCATAAGGAAGGAAGAATGCTGCCTTTGTTTTTCATCGGACTGTTTTGGCTCTTGCAATTTTTTTGAAACCAAATATCTGCAGAGGCCCGTTCGGGTACCCCTCTAAAAGGAATGCTTTCAATTGGGCTGAGAAGTAACAAATTAAAAGGTTACATAGATGCAAGACAATAACTTCCCCTGATTTACTAACTTTACTAACTTATATAACAGTAAGGTAAAGTCAAAAGAGCCAACTCTCACATCATTTTAGGACTTTCTTCTGCAAACGGAGAGCCTTCACAATTGCCACAGGCAGTTTGGAAGAGTGCAACTTTCTCCCTTCATCGTCCCCCCCTAAACAAAGCGCTCGAGCCGAATAATGAGCAGTAAACACGAGGGGAGCTGAGAGAGAACGAGAGTTGAAATGAAGGGTGACAAAAAGAGGGGGTGTCTCCATGGCAACCGAACCAAGCCATTTGGGTACCGTCACCCAAGCTGCGACTGAACCCAATGCCGCAAGTTTGAAGCTCAGCTTTGCCGGGTTGCTGGCAACATGAGTGGAGCGCAAGAGGAGCGAATGATGACAGCTCACAGCCTTCATGTCAACGCAACTTTGGATCTGCATGATGAGGAGATGAAAACAGCAGTTTTTGGTCTGTTATCCTCTTTTATATAATGTAGGCCAGAGGTCACCAACCTTTTCCGCATTGAGAGCTAATTCTTGGGCACTGACTAATGTCATCACTGAAATACTGAAATGTACTACTGAAATAAAAAATATTTTCAAATTATTTTAATTTTATTCATATTTCAACTGTGTGAAGCCACTCATTCTCTTAATGATTCATCACTATAATTATCGATATCGATTTAAGAAAGCGGTACTTATAGTATGCTAAACTTTATTTGGATTATAAAGTTCGGCAACTGTTGACTTTTTCAAATGATTACCTACAAAGTTTCTAGGAAATTACAATATTCCATCTCTTTTGAACTATTTTTAGAACATGCTCTCAGGCTACTCAAGTGGGCCACTTAGCGCCTGCAGGCAACCGTTATGATTCCCCCTCATATAGACCAATAAATATTCCAATGGCCTCTATGGAGCTGAACCTGGGTCCAATAAAACTAAAAGTTTTTCATTAAAATCTCACAGTTGTATTCTTAACTTGATACTGAAACTACACTCATTGAAGCTGCTTCATATGAACATTTATTCGAGATCCCCGAATTAATGTCCATGTACTCATTCATTATTTATGCTCACAATTGTGGCAATTAAAATTCACCAATTAAGTATAGTTTCTATTTTTTCCACTGCAATTGGAAGTTTGGGCTTATTAGTTTGTAATCAAAACTACTGTGTTGCACCGGTAATAATTTGATCTGGTAGGCATGTGTCTATATGATTCATTTATATTCTCAAGCATCATAAGCAATTTTGATGTTGAGATAAAACACAACAGGATTGTGTTTTCTCCATCCCAGAGGTCAAAGTTTTCGACATAGTCATCATTTCCTTGGCGCTGTGTATCCTGATCTTCACCGCCATCTACTGCATGAGTGTGTGCTACAACCGCAGCAGGTGACACACACACACACACACACACACACACACACACACACACACACACACACACACACACACACACACACACACACACACACACACACACACACACACACACACACACAACAGCACAATGCATTATATTTGCCTATATATGAGCTTTCAGCAATGATATCATTTGTGACCAGAATGTCACTCAGTAAAGCGCAGACATCTGCCAAGGCTGGACTGCTGACAACAGTGAATAAAAAAATGATAAAAGGAAAATGGTGTATCATCATGATAATAAGTGACATATTTTTCCAGGCAATCAAAGAGAGCCCAAGTGTATGAGACTGCAGTGACTCACGGGGAGCCAGTGGACCCTGTTGCGGTCAGGGCGGTGAAGCGGTCAACTAGTTTCATCAACCCGCTGGCCTTCTTTCGGAGAGCAGATGCAGCTAAAGACAACTCCAGAATCTATTACATCTATAGTAACCCGCTGCCCGTGGGAGCCAAGGAGGATGAAGAAGACACAGCCAGGCAAATCACACTTTCACCGCTTCCGTCCATTGAGGAGTATGCGCAAGACCCCAATAGTGGAGTCATCCTGGACCCACCAATATTTTACATGCAGCTTTAGATGTGGGACATTATACTCTTATAAGTGTAAAATGGAGTAAAAGTGCTGTGAAAACATTGGTGCATTTTTGAAGCTCTGGAAAGGTTTTGCAGTGCTGTACTGATTTCATCACAGTTATGACAGCCCAGATGATGGATTTAGAGCCCAAGGAACTTCAAGGAAGTTCAAAATGTGTAGTTCTTACAAGCGATACATCATGGGAACTGTATAATTGTGCAATTTTAGAGGCGTTTCCGACAAGTCAAAGGTCACGATGTGCTGTTAAGTTTCCGTTTTTGATTCAGTGCTGGAATACTATAGTGATGTGCATTCCAGTTCTTTTAGGTGATTTGAATCTTTACAATCAGTTCACTCAAAAGATTCATTTAAACGAATCATTCAACGAATCGTCCCCCCCCCCCCCCCCCGCCACACACACACACACACACACACACACACACACACACACACACACACACACACACACACACACACACACACACACACACACACACACACACACACACACACACACACACACACACACTAATCCGTTCAGTTCATATGACTCCAACCAGTAGGTGTCGGTGACGCCCAATGTAGCTGGTGCCACCTCGCCGTAAAACAAAACGAAGAAGAAAATGACGTAACTTCCCGTTCACGAACAAGTCGTGAATTGCATTTCCCGTTCATCAATTGAACGGATCTGTGAGTGAACGAGTCAGTGATTTGCATTTACAGTTCATCGCGAGAACGGATCAGTAAGGGAACAAATCCTGACTTTCCCGTTCGCGAACGAGTTAATGGGTGAACTGCCTTCCTTCCCGTGCATCAACGGATCAGTCAGTGAACGTGTTGCGTCTCCCTCCTGGCGTGAACTATGTAAACCAGAATGTAGATTGACGATTTGCCAAGGAAAGAAAAAAACACTCACTGAAACACGACTTCTTTTATGCCCGTTTTCTCCAAGCTAACGGCTAACTTTATTGCATGAAGGGATGCGCCGTTATGCAACAACGGGGAGCTGATGCTTCTCTTTGGGTAATCTTGATTTTATAACACTTATAGTAGTTTTTAAATAACGTGCATGCATATATACGCCTAAATATTGTTATCCAATATATTTACTGCAATTTCACATTGCATTGCTGGTTTGAAATTTACTTTTATTATTGTAATTATTATTTTAATAAACATTTATTTTAAAACTTGTCTGGTGTTTTATCCCTTGTTTTTATATCCGCCATTTAGAACATAAAAATCAGACATTTGGTTAACTGCTTTATATGACAATGTGTTTTACGTTGTTATATGAGTTAGTGTCCCCCAAAATAACAAATGTCAGCATAACGGATTTTTTTCTCATCCTTTTATTCAAACACAAAGACATTTGGTATAATAACATCATCAACTACAATCCAGCAAATACACAATTAAAACATCAATAACGGCATAACGTGAAAATGGTGGTGTACCGAATAGAGTGTCCGAATGACGTCACATAAATAAGAAAGTGTAGTGAACCATTCTTTTGAACAAATCTTCCGATTCTAAAGATTCAGTTCACTTGAGAACTGGATTGCACATCACTAGTACAAAACAGTGCATACGGCTCTGGCCTGCAAGGTCGAAATAGCCGACTGGTAAGTGCAATGGGCTCCTACTCGGAAAGAGTTTGGTTCGAATCCGGGCATGAGTATATACCTACAAGTGCTTTTAGAATTGCAACCTTGTTTCGTATGCGTTATTTATTTTTACCTCATGTAGTGTAACTATTGAAGTGTCCAAGAGGTGTACCTAATCACAGGCCACTTCATTAGGGAAAAAGCTTAAGTGAAAAGTGCCCTCACCCCCACCTCCTGATTGGCTGTTTGATCTGTGACGTAATTTGGACACTCCATTAGGTACACCACCATTTTCAGGAGTACCTAATCACAGGCCCTTTTATTAGGGAACTATCATGGTCAAAGGTCACAGGTATCAAGCTCTAGTCCTTCGTTCCAACATGTTTTCCAAGTGACCCTCGTTAAGCGCACCTGCGTGAAAACTTTTAGCCTCTTTTACGTTCCGCAGGAGCTAAAACTTTTCACGCAGGTGCACTTAACGAGGGAATTACATGGACACTCCATTAGGTACACCGCCATTTTCAAGTGTACCTAATAACAGGCCACTTTATTAGGGAAATATCATGGTCAAAGGTCACAGGTGTCAAGCTCCAGTCCTCGAGGGGCCGCGTTCCAACATGTTTTCCAAGTGACCCTCGTTAATTGCACCTGCGTGAAAAGTTTTAGCTCCTGCAGAACGTGAAATGAGCTAAAAGTTTTCACGCAGGTGTGTTTAACGAGGGTAACTTGGAAAACATATTGGAACGCGGCCCTTGAGGACCGGAGGTCGACACCCCTGGTTTAAGTGCCACAACTTTCTGATTTTCTATGAATGAGCACAAAATTGTGTTAAATTTAAGATTAAGTACAATTGGTTAATAGACTGGCTCACTGGATATTCAAGTGCATCGCGACATTGTCAATGGTCCCCATAAAGATAATTATTTTATTGATCCCTAGAGGGAAATTTGATAACGGATATGCATTGACCGGGAATCGAACCCGGGCCTCCCACATGGCAAGCGAGAATTCTACCACTGAACCACCAATGCTTGTGGAGACATCTTTGGTTGTAGTTGGTGGATTAAAAAACTGGTGTGTGTACATTTTTCTCAGATTGATCAAAATGTTTTGCTAGCATACAATACATATACTGTGGTGTACTTTAAGAACTGAAGTGATCCGTTTTCTGCAATTGTTCTTTTTTGTAACTCAACAGCATGATCATTTGACAGTAAGACTATGAAACACCAATAAAACATTGATTCATTTTCATTGATCTTTAATAAAACTCTTGATAGGACATTGTGTTAAAAAAAGAAGAGACATGAAAGAAGTTGAGACATGTAAAAACACTGATGACTGCACAGCACCAGATGGCACAGTACTCCCGGCCATCGTGGTCTTCACACGATGGGTTGGGTCTCTCGGATGAGCCACTCCAGCGCCTCCTTTCTGCCTTGACGCTCCAGCTCCGCCCCTACCACCTGGCGGCACATCTTGTGGTACTTGTTCACCCAGTCCCGCTGGTGACACAAGGACACGCAAACAAGCTTTTAGTACTACACGTAGGAGATTCGGTCAAGTAAACATTCTACTTGTAAAACAAGTATTTGAAAAGAATGCAATTGAAACGGTGTGGAACGTGTTTACCTCCTTCTGGGTGAGCAGCTCTGTGTTCATCATCTTGACTTGGATGGGAACCAGCGTCAAGGGTTCAAATGTCAAACTACCTCTATTTCTGTAGTTGTACTAGGGGAGATCAAAGAACACACCGTGTTATAGCTCAAATTTCGAATCAAGAAATTGATTGTACAAACTGTAGAACTTGTTTTACTTCATACCTTGGGCTTTGTTGGTACAACAAGAACCACATTTTCAAGTCGGATACCAAAACCTCCATCTTCATAATACCCTGGTTCTACGAATTAAACAAGATTATTTATATTTAATAAGGCTGGGGGGTTGTATATGATATTTTGGCTCTAAAACTGAAAAATGTTTGTGAGCTCTGCCTTAGTGTGTCAATCCATACCATCACTGACAATCATGCCGGCCTCAAGAGGTTCATCAGCGAAAGTCTTGTAGCTGATGCCGCAGGGCCCCTCGTGAACATTAAGAAAGCAGCCGACGCCGTGACCTGTACCATGGAGGTAATCCAGGCCCGACTCCCACAGGGCTGCTCGCGCAAATGAGTCCAGCAGGTGGCCTGGACAGTGGAAAAAAGGCACATAGTCAAGCAGTATGTGTTTGCAGAACTATGATAAAAGTATAACTTTAACAAGACATATAGCCTACTTTCTGTCAGAAAGCAAGAGCCAAATTTGTTATTTATTCTTACCATCAGTGTGTAACTGGCACATTGCGTTCTTGCTAATTCGATGAATTGTGTTCATTGTTTGCAGCATAAATAGCATTCTTACGAAAGTTAAGCAAAACTTGTTTGCTTTGACGAGGAAAAATGTGATTACAGTTTTTGAAATTTGGTTCATGGTTTTGTTATTTGTGCCAAGAGTTTTGCAAAAAATTTCAATGGTTCTCAAAATGTACCTAAGTCATCAGAAAAAACTCTAACAAAATTTTTCATTTTCAGCACAGTATAAAAGTGAACACACACTGGTCATGTATTTAAATGTTTCACTAATTAAAAACAACGGTGCCATAATATATGTTTAATTTTTTCTGTGACAACCCTCATCTTATCCTTGTCCCCCCCACCCCCAAAATAAACATAAGACATTTTGAAAAGAAAAATACAACTCTATATTAATGTGCGTTACCAAGATTGTGTAGAATGTAATGCATTAGTTTATGCATCATGATTTATTGCTGCTATTCATTTCAATTTGCTGTTCCTTCTGATGTGCCGACCTTGACCACTGAAGGCAGTATAATACCATCATGCAGAGCTAGATGCTCGATGTGAGTTTCTGGAACAAGTCATTTTTTGTAGAGGATAAATAATATAAAGCCTATGAGGTATATTATCATATTATTGTATCATCTGTCAACATGTGTTGTTATTTAAATTTGAACATTTTAAAGGTTGCAGAACGGTGACTATCTATAACTCTTAGTATATCAGTTTTAGATGTATTGATATATTGTTATTATCAAACTAGTGGGGATCTTTCTTAAAGCAGCATAATTTATTTGCTTATTTGTTATTTATTGGCCTTCATTTAATCTTCACTTGAGTGTCATTAAACAGCTTCCGCAAAAGTGAGATGAATTTAGTGCCGGCATTTGCGCATTTAGGTCAAAGCAATTAAAGAAATAAAAGGCTTAACGACAGATTGAGTGTCACACACCCGTCACACGCCTGGAAAAAAATGCGTGCGGGCTTCTAGTTAAGCACCTATGTTGTGGCGAATCATACATATAAGTTATATAAGTTTGACATTTCCATATGACATTCCCCCAATCCTCTTCTGGATCATCCAAATGCTCTCTAGCAAACGTCAGATGGGCCTGTACTGACTTAAGCAGGGTTGAGTCCCTGGCGGCGTAGTGTGTTACTGATGGTAGTCTTGTTATTTTGGTCCCTCACTAGGTCCCTCTGTGTTTTTCAGGGATTTCTGTTCACCCTTCTTGTGATAATTTTAACCCCACGGGGTGAGATCTTGCGTGGATCCCCAGATCGAGGCCATTATTGACCAAATACTTATTTTCCACCGTAATTTGCAAGTAAATTCTTTAAAAATCAGGCAATGTGATTTTCTGGATCTTTTTTTCATTTTGTCTCTCATAGTTTAAGTGTGCTGTCCCTCATTTATTTCACTATTGCTAATGTTCTCTCCCCTGTGCACTCGCTTAAATGTCGCCACTTTGGCTACTGCAGTCAGTGATTAACAATTAGTCTCTGACAATTAGTAAATGACAATCATGAACAAGCTTTTTCAAGTGAACATGAGAACGGCTTCCAATAATTCCGTGCTCTCAATACACAACACTACTTTTTACAGTCGACGTCGACCACTTGCAAGGCAAGGACTTTTTTCCTTGTGGGGGCGGGCCATGGGCAGCCAAGGAAATTCAGGTAGCCTGGCAAGCCACACCTACTAAGAAAGTGGCTCTGGAGAGCACACCATTTATTGCGCCTTGACCTTGGGTCAAAACGAAGCATCCAGTCAAAGTTGTTTACTTGCTGTGAAGTGTGCAACATCACTCTTCAGCAGTGTAAGTCTATCCTCATTTAAAACGGCGCATGGGAAAGACAATAGTTTATTCATTCATTCAGCATTAAATCAGTTTTAAATAACCAGAAATCCATAGATCCATAGAAACTTCGGCACTGTTTTGTGAATACTGAACAAAATGTCATCCAAACTTCAATTTAAGTGGTACCTTTGGTTCCATTGGGGAAAACGGCAGCACTGACGGCAATGTGTCCCTTGAGTACATAAGTGAAGCATTCCTTAGAGAATAAAGAAAGGACGTCATTTCTTTGGAAATTGCTCTGATTATAGTATTGCTCAGGACAAAAATAGATTTTAGGCGGTTGGCACCTTTTCATACGCAGAAGGGATTCCAAAGTGCATGGTGCGTGTGACGTCTGTTGTGCCATCACTGCCAAAGAGCAGACAAGTCAAACCATATACCCATTAAGTTTCTGCGTCAGAACAATGACTTTACATGTACTGGGCTCCGGAATCGATGAGATAAACTTCATTGACGGTGAGCGTTCTGTTGGTCTCAGGCAGAGGCCTACAAAGACAAACGTATTAGAAACACACCAAAACAAACGCAAAACAAATCAAAGTGCATCTTTGACTTTTCTGACCTGTAATGTATGATTGCTGCATTGGGCCCAACGCTGGAGATTGTAGGGAAACTGAGGCCGACAAAGTTTTTCTGTTGGCTGCAAAAACACATTGGAAATTTTCAATTGGCTTACTTTTGGTGCTTCAAAGATTAACATTCAATCCAATCCCTTTAGGGTGACATGGATGTTGGAACTGAGATTCAAACCCAGAACCTCTGGACTGTGGGGCAGATGTGCTAACAATTGGTGCAATGCGCTGCCCCCAAGAATACAAAATGCTTTACATATAGACCAAAACTAAAATGTTTAATGACTAAATTGTGCATAGGGTTAGGGTTCAAACTTAAGACATACATTGAATTGGTCGATAGATGGATGGATGGATGTTTTTCTACATCCTGTAGAAAAGGATGTTATAAGTCGAGAGCCTCTCATTAGACAGTTTTGTAAAGTATAAAATGAATTTGTTTGGAAATACAAACATCACCTGCGTAGTTCCTCAGCCTTGTCAGCAGCTGAGATTTCTGTTACAGTGCCTTTTGGAATCTATAAAATGATCAATATGACAGCAAAATCAGTAAATAGTATGTGTTTCCCCAAGGCACAAAACATTGAAGAAAGTACTTAAGATCTGCAAGTATTATATTTACTATATTAACTTCAACCACAATATGAATAAACTTGGTTAGAAATCTGAGATCACAATTCTAAAGAATCCTTGTGCAAGACTGGCTCCTCATGACACAATTCAGAAAGGGCAAACCTTCAATTACAGTAGTTAAGTAGTGTAGTTAGTTTGTAACAATTGTAAGAATTGATCAAAGAAAAGCTGAAAGTTATTTAAAAAGAAGTGCTGCTGAGCTAATTACTAGAAGTGGAGTTGAAAAGGTATTTGGAGTTGTTTGGAGCAGTCACCTGAGTGACCCATAACATTCAAAGAAAAAAAGTTTTGCAATGTCATTTCATTCTTTAAAAAAAAAGGAAAATAACATTATCGACATTGGTGATTAGACCGTAGGTTAAGGTTCAGCCTGAAAATCAAGAAAGTTGAGGATTCTTTATGAATATAGTCCAGATCATTTTTGTAATGTTGAAAATCATACAACTGTACCTCTTTTTCCAACCAGGCAAAGAGGTCACACAGAGCGACAGCATCCTTGATCTATCAGAAGAATGACAGATTATTTGTGACATATGAATAAAGCCACAGATGCGGTTTATAAATGTTAATATGTAAACGCATGCATGGTTTTACGTGGATTTAAAAAAAAGCAAGGTGGTCGATCTTACATGGGCTGTTTTCATTCCTTGAATCTCTGTCGTGTTCTTCACTGCCTTGGCGAGACAAAGAGGGGTATAAGGAATGGTGGACCTGTGCGCCTGTATACACAACAAAATGGAACGGTCACTGGTTGAAAAGCATGAACTTCAATACGGTGCAAATGGGGGAGACAACTAAAACACTGCCAGAGAGTGATAAAGATGTTTACTACTGTGGTTGCAGTTTGCAATAGAGCACTGATATAAAATAAGACAATCTTGTTCAGCCAAACAAGATAATTGAAAACATTGTCATATTTACAATGCTGACCTGGAGGCTGTTAGAGTGGTGCTCACTCGAACTTATTTTTGCAAGAACCACACGGAGACAGTATGCCCTTTTTAAGCATTTGCAAATGGAGAGCCATTCGTCGCTGTGCATGCAGCGATGAGCATTGCAGGGCGTGTTGTACGACGTTGTGTAGGATGGGACAGCCTAGGTTAGTACAGGTTACATTCCAATATAAGCATAAAACTAATCTAGCTAGGTTATGTATTACAGGTTACATTCCAACACAATCATACGATCAAGATAATCTGGAAAACCCTGACAGAGGCAACCCTAGGGTACGCTTTGACAGCAGAGCTGGGATTTGAACTGACGACCCTAGAGTCAGCGAATGATTCACTCTACCAACTGAGCTCCAAGCACCCATGTGAAGTGGCCCCATATTAACAATATGATGCGGTGCAGTTCAACCAGAATAAAAATATCAACTTTATGGTGCTCCACATCTCAAATAAATATTCTAAAGAACTCAGTTTCCTTTCAGAATCAATACTTGGATTACTTTTTATGATACCACATAAAGCCTTTTAAAAGCTGTCATGGGACAGTCTTTTTTTTTATCCTGGACAAAATATAATGGAAACGAATATGCAGCTTTTTTTCAAGATTCTCAGCTAGGGAACTAAACATATACAGTACATCTTTAAAAATTCTTGCTTTCTGGACAAACGACATGCATACCCTCCCTCACCTGGGGGATGACCTGCGTGAGAGCACAACTGGCCTTGTCACAGATCCAAACTTTGTCCTTGTGGCCAAGTGCGGTGCAGATGGTCTGCAACTCAGTGAAGACCGCTTCGTATGGGAATGTCTGAATGTGAAACTCAGGTAAGCTGGGCGCATCCAGCTGCAGATGGTCTCTCAGTGCTGGATCAGCGAGACGCTTCAAGTCCACAAAAAGCCTGCAGAAAGATTCAGGTGAAAAGAAAGTGGACTGAAAATACTGTTTATTTATTTATGTATTTAGTAAGTTTCAAGAACACATTCACTCAAAATAAGTTATCCACTAGCAGTTGGGCAAAGTAGCAACAAAATAGACAAATTAAATGTCACTATGTTGGTCACTGAAAATCAGGCCAATTAAATTAAATTGGATCATTTCCCCTATACACACATACATGCACACACCTTATGACCTGTCACACTGGTTGAGAATGAATGCAATAAAGAACACAATATTTAAATGAATTCAAAATGCGCACAAAAAACCTCGGCAACAAATGAATTGAATTCCAACCTTATTGAGTTGATCCCCACAATAGTATATGCAAAGAAGACAGGGTTATACTCAATATCTGCACCACGGAGATTGAAAAGCCCTAGAATAAAAAGCAAAAACACCATAATCATAATTATTCTTTAAAAACTAGAAGCCTTGTGCGGTATATTCTGTATGATCATTCAATGTTCTGTGTTATATAATATATTGATTGATTGACCATCTTAAGTCATTTGAGATAAAATAAGCAGAACTGCAACTTTTGTACATGAGTTCATGTTGTGGGTAGGTAGTATATATGTATACAGCATATGCTATACAAGTTTCACTTTTTTCATTGAACTGCTGGAATAAAGTGAGTTTTTAACAATATTTAAATCTAGGAAATTCACCTATAAACAGCCCGATTTTTTTCTTTTTTTTTTGTGATGATCCTCTGCAGATGCCTGAGCAACTCCCCTTCAAACCAAATGTCTATTTAGTCCAAATACAAGCTGATGACAATCACAATCAATGTAATTATCATGAATTTTCCAAGCAAACAATCAGAACTAAGAGCTCTTCAGGCACGGTCAACAAGATGCTCAAATGGACACCCGTACGTCCCGGGGTCCTTGGATCGTGATCTTGTATCAAAGCTGACTTATGCAAGAGAAGTGAGGCTGATGCACACGTTAAACTAGTAAGAGGTGATCACAATAGATTCTGTGTGTTTCAAAATATGGTTATTGCAAGTGGATCTTTTGTTAAGTTGCAATAAAATGCATGCTGAGTTTTTTTTTGTCATAGTCGAGTTGTCATAATATTTCTTTCATTTACCCATTGGTGCATAGATATTTTTAATCCGCTTACAAGAACAGTTTTTATTTACACTGTGCCTTTCGCATTTATTCATACATATAATTACACGTCTGACATACCGGTAATTTCTCAAGAATAACACACACGCTTTTGTTATTAGCTTAAAAGTATCCCAACATTATACTTTTATATATGACTGTAATTCTAGTGCAGCAACTGTGCAAATTAGGGAAATATTTTTAATTTCTAACATATATATTTGGTGCCGCATAAAATAATGCCACTCTCAATTTGGCAATATTTTTGCACCCCAGGATTCTTATCTCAGTGTGACTTCAAAACCAAACAAATTACAACAAAAGCAACACAACGTTAACAAATACATAAACAGGTAAGTGAGTGAGTGAGTGAGTGAGTGAGTGAGCGAGCGAACGAATGAACGAACGAATGAACGAACGAATGAACGAATGAACGAATGAATGAATGAATATTCTTTTTAACTGATACTGGTCAGCTGAAAAAAAATCACTAGATTGGATTGGCACAACTCCATTTTTTAAATATGTTAGAGGTTAAAATTTTTTCAATGCATAAAATTAAGAGGCAATTATTAAGTCTATGAATATAATAAGTATAAATAAGTGGTGAGATTGCATCTCCATGTTTTCACTTTGGCGTTTGACCTTGACGGAGAGGTGTGAACTCTGGTTACTCTTGTTTATACAACACTGCAACTAAAACCCAGTCTTCCATCCGCAGATATGCCAATGCAAGATTGCATTATCTCAGCGAAAACACACTGGCAATTGTTTATACAACACTGCAACTAAAACCTAGTTTTCCATCCGCAGATATGCCAATGCAAGATTGCATTTTCTCAGCGAAAACACATCGGCAATTGAGGTCATTCGCATGACTGAATTCTTACATGCTATCTCGTCCAGAGCTGTGGCAATGAACCAGGACATTTTTCGTTCTGCCATCTTTGCGCGCAGCGCTGTGATCTTGTCTTGCCAGGATATACCTAAAAGAGAAGAAAAACAAGTCTAATATGATCACTAATTGTAAATCCTATTTTTTAAATTCTGACAAAGAATACAAATACATATAAAAAATCATAGACAATCTCAGACAATTGCATATACTATTAGTGATTTACAATTTGCTACTTGCTAATTTATTCATTTACAGATTGTCTTATGGAAACTACCTTCTGTTATTTTTTTGTTTGAGATAAGGCTAAAGCCCTGCTAGTGTAAAAGTATTTCTTTGCTGCATCTTGGTGCCCAAAACTGTGTTGAGCTTCAGTTAGCCACGCCATTGCCCCGGCGAATAGAAACGCTTCATGTACATGTTACGGCATCTATAGGCAATTAAAAACCTCGTAAAGGGGATACAGAAGGCGGTCTGAATTACTCGCAAATTTTTCTAGCAATGTGATATTCTTGGCACGGCATCCCTAAATAAGACGACTCGATCAATCACATGGTCTTGATCTAATCAAATCAGTTAAAAACAACAGAAACCATGATTGGCAAGGAAAGAGTAAAAGGTTTAGAGTATCTCCCGTAATCATGATTCTCTACTTGTGAATTTACCTGTTGACTAGTTCAGAGTTTTTGTGCTCAGGTGTAAAAAAAAAAAAAAAAAAAAAAAAAAGGGGGTTCTTCGCATATACAGCGAACATGATGCAGTTTACCCTTTTCTGGTTCCGTGAAATATGACAGCCGTGTATTCATAGCCTCACATAAACAGCTGAGTATGAGCCTTAAATAGGACATAGATTTGAAGACGGAACTTATGTGTTTCTTTAATGCTTTCTTACAAACTACCAAAAAAATTATAAAAAATAAAGATCTAATCTATTCATAATGCATGCTTCTTGTTATCGGCGCCTTGCTCATGTTACGACGTATGACTCGGCTTACTGGATTCAACTAGTGTGCGTGCCAAGAATGCCATAGCTAAGGAAGGCTAAGGAAGGACAAGCAAGGGAAAAGGTCACAGCCACACAACAGCCTATCCCAAGCCATGTATGCTAGAGAGGCCTTGTTTAATAGATTTTTATTCCGGGGGTGGCATGGTGCTACGGGCATTGCTATATTCCAGTGTGCACATCATCATTCCAATTTAATGGATAATGAGTATTAGTTATGAGAAGTTCACCGTTGCAACACACATAAAGGTCTGAACTTGACTCCGGAGAAAAATATTCAGTGGAAAACTCTTGAGCAAAAACAAAAACAGAACGTTTTCAGGGTAATAATTACTTGATTCGACTACCAACGAAATCTGCCACCAGACCTGATGAGCAACTCGCAGAAATGTTTGCTGACAATCACTCTTGATGCTCAGTAATTCACCGCACACAAATAAACGTGTAACCATTTGAACTTCAGCATGTACAAGGCATTCATTACCTGTAAGATGAGCACAACATAATATGTGAGGCTTTTTCAAACCGCAGAAGAGTAAGAAATGTTTGTCTGATTCATTCATGAACTTTATATACATAATTTACTTTATCTGCAGCTTTTACCTCGTATAGAATCGATATCGATATTGTTAAAATTACCATCAGAGATCTAGCAAATCATTAAAATCCAGATGTAAATTTTTCTTTAAGTCATTGATATTCTTCTTTAATGAGTCCGTTACTCCTTTTAATTTAACATTTTCATGCACTGCAGTGTTGTGAATAACAGTTTTTGGGACAATAAGCCTAAAACGCTGTTGAATTTACATGACGATGTCCATGTCGGAACACAGCAATGTCCATGATGTTGTTTGCGTTGCTTTTGGGAGGGAGCTAGACCCTTTTTAAGGTTCAAAGCAATCTACGTTTGTGATGGTTAATTTAAGCAAGCCCTGTGAACACACCGTGGAGCTACTCCCCTGCAGCCATTTTACCATTCGTGTCAGGGCTTGGTCACTATTCCTCACAAATAGCGAGAGAACAGTGTATTAAGTGATACGTGTTGTACAGACCCGTGTAGTCCAATCCCAAGGTACGAAGCTGCGTGCTTGGTCTTTGTGGACGGTCACTCCACACCACATCGATGAGGTTTTCTTGCACTGCTATGAGAGAGTGGCCCGCGCTGGTCAGTGCCTTGGACATGGCTTTCCATTGATCTGACATGAAACAGATGCAGGGAGAAAAATAACACATGGTAAAAGTTTAAAATACAATAACAGGCAAAAGTATGGACACAAGTCTGCATTCAATACCATGACAACTACTATATAAAAATTGTGACTATTTGCTTAAAAGCTTTACTTCCAGAGTACTTCAGCAAAGTACCGTCAGGTGACTTCTTTGGATGCTACTGTGTGTAACCTATGTGGCCATTGACTGTTTCTACCACAGCACAGTGTGAATGATGATAAGCTTTTACACTGCTATCGGTTGCATCTCCTGCAAGGAATTTTTGAAGCATGAAATGAAAATACCTGCGGCAATGATCCAAGGGTCAACCCCCACTTTGGAGTTCTCTGGCAGGACACTAATCAGCCAGTCCTCCTGCGACGGCGTCTCCTTCAGTCCTGTATGACAGTTGAAGAAATACATTATTTGGGTATGCCTATTTAGCTGTTGAATTCCAAGATTTTTCAATATTTTTATTAATATAGGCACGTGCGTAAAAATCTATCGCAGACATTGATGTATCTATTTCAGGGGTGTCGAACTGATTTTTTTCGCGGGCCGCGTTGTAGTCATAGCTTCTTTCGGAGGGCCATTATGACTGTCAACCCAAATAAATGTATGAGCACCTAATATTATATACAATAAAAGCTACAAAACAAACTGACAAATAACTCGTTTTCAAATCAGACGAGTAATATATTTTAAAAAAGATATTAAAAGTGAAGACAATTTGCATTTCTAGTAATGACACTTGAATTTGATGCACAATTTGTCTTCACGGGCCACATAAAATGATGTGACGGGCCGTATCTAGGGCTTGAGTTTGACACCTGTGATCTATTTGTATCTGTATATGGATCTATGATCCAACTATACTTGATTCATCTTGATAGTACTATTACCAGGAAATAGTGAACTGGACAGAGCATTTATTCTTCCTGTCGTTGATGTTATCATCACGTGCCAGCAGACAAGTTAGCATAGCGGATGGCGGAAGACGCAGATGAGAATTCCCCAAGCCACCATTGCAGTCCATTGTGTCGGTACACATTGCCTTTTGCAAAGATAAAGTTGCTTGGCAGACAAGTTAGCATAGCGGATGGCGGAAGACGCAGATGAGAATTCCCCAAGCCACCATTGCAGTCCATTGTGTCGGTACACATTGCCTTTTGCAAAGATAAAGTTGCTTGAAATAGATCACAGGCTTTTTTTGCACGTTAAGGTCACATTAACACGGCAACGCGACAAACATCTATAACCACTTAGTGCATTAAGACAACAAGGAATTCCCCAACACCGACATTCCAGGCAACATATGAAGCATTACTGCTGCAGCTAAAGCAGCAGCGTAAGGTAACATCAGGTCAACAAAAGCCTAAGGCCACGCCAGAATGCTTAGTCAGTGACAAGAGCAAAAACTCTTTTGCACAATTTGTCTTTGCGGGCCACATAAAATGATGTGACATCATGATATTAAAAACAACTGTACAATTAGCAGGTAAAGGTACTGTTAATTCAATCTATTATTGTTATGTTAAAAAACAAAAACAAACATAGCAGGTAATCCGACAGTACTTGGTTGCACTTTTTTTTTAAATGCATTACCCATCTTCATAAGGGTCCAGTTGTTGTCCATTTGCTGAGTGGCCTGAAGAAAATAACGGCCGTCAGTCCACATGGCGGCGTACTGCTCTGTGACGATGGCTGTACCTATACATCACAACAGTCACTCATGTCTTAAAAGGCTCGTTGTTGTCCCAACAACAGTGGTTCTTAAACTTTTTACATTTTTACTACCCCAAAAAATACTTGCCTCTCCAAGTTCCAGCAAAATAACAAACATTAAAATACAGTAGCATAGCAAGCCTAAGTGTTCACAATTTGAGGCAGCTTATGAGCTACTGTAACTTTAAGTGATATAAAACTAACCTGCACTTAAATGTATGGTAACATATATATTTTTTAAAACTGAGGCAACTGTTGCTGTTTGAATATTTAACTCAGTATTCTTTTGTATATCGAAAGAGACAGCCCCAGTGACACTCCACTTTTCCACGAGAATTACTGCTCTACAAAACACAGTTAAAATCTCTTAAATTAAATGTTCATAAAGTCTGATGGATGAGAATTTGAATTTTTCATTGAGGAATGGATTAATTCTGATTTACTTCCCATGAGTAAAAAAATAAAACTTGAAACTAGCTAAAAGTCGGGCGGTCACCCTGCATTATTGCCTTATAAATTATAACCCAAATGGAAAGCACAACTGAGGCTGGCATGATCAGCATTTGTTCAAATGTTTCATATTCTGAACCTTTCGCTCCCTCTCTCCCAGCAAGATGCTTTTCAGCAGGAGCGCTAGACTTGCGCGAAAAGGAAGTTACACTCGTTATTACGCAGAACGCATCAAAATGGTTTTCCTAGTGTTGTTTTGAACAATGCAAGGGCAGGAAGTCCCTGTATCTTGCAACCACCCAATTAAATTAGATTAGATTAGATTACATTAGATTAGATTAGATCGAATTTTATTCATCCCACAGTGGGGACATTTTCTTGCCACAGCAGCGTACAAGCGTGCAAGAGTAAAATGTAAAAATGGATAAATTACAGACAAACATAGACAAAGTGCACAAACAAAAACAAGTACTATTAGAACAGGTACCTGCTGAGCCGTTGAAACCACAGATAAACTCCCGCCTGCAGTCACATGGTGCGATGTATTCACTCTTAAAGACACAAAGACGTTACAAACATAAATCATAGGAAGACCACATTAACAATTCGGTGAAGGTTAGAAGCAAGAATTCATTTCAAAAGATCAGACAAACAGAAAATGGGTGCAGAATCACAAAAGCACCAGTAGTGTGAGTTATTACATAGAGCAAGTTTCTAGTAAATCAATTTTGTAAAGAGGCAATAATGTTTTACCTGATGGGCATCACCAGATGGGATGATATAAGCTTGAAGAGGCTCAGAAAAATATTTACAATTCTTCATCACCTGGCGGAGATGCCTGAGCAGCTCTCCTGTGATCTTTGGAGACATGTTTCTGTCTGAATGGACGAGAACGAGAAAAATACTTAATTCAGTGGGAAATACAGTGAAACAACATTCCCAAGACACAGTTCAGTCTGGGTGTTTGCAAAGTATACAAGCAAAAATAATTAACCACAATGTTCTGATATTGATCATTTAAAACCGGAGGCAGTAATATTACCAGACATTTTCGAGGACATGAAGACTTCGGACGACTGGAGGAGTGACTCACTCTAACTGGCTGTCTATTAACGTGGAGCTCACAGATCACGTCTTGATCTTTAACCCCTGTAACATCCTGATTCAGCAACAGGTGTCTTTAAAAATCTTAGAAGTAGTACACTCACAGGACTCTTGATTAGGTACCATTAGAACAATCTTTTTAGAGCTAATGTGAACAGCTTGAACACTTTGCTTTTCTGGTGGAGGTAACCAAATAAGTGTAAACACCTCTTAGTACGATATATGGCCAACTCCAACAGACAGCACTAAATATTATGGGCTGATCCATTCCAGCCGATCAGATCTGTGCAAAGTCTAATCTCAGCTGAGTTTGTGTGAGAAAAAGGGGAACAAACCATAGTCGCCAGTCACTCACTCACACGGCGCATACCGAGCACCATTCGCATTCACACAAATGAATAATTCAGAATTCTCAAATTTTTAAGAATGCCGAGGAAGCTTGAATAATTTGGCAAAAGTGAGAACACCCCAAATGCCAAGCAGGCCTTAAGCCAAAACTGGAGGCACTCTTGACTGTGATGCAGACTCACTAAAATTTAGTGATTAAATCACAATTATGTTGCCATACTTTTGTTTGCAACAATTTTTTTTTTTCATGTGAAATCAAGGGAATGCTTTGTAATACTGCAGCATTGTACATATTTGTGTGTTTTCTGGTATTGTAATACCTCGTTATAATACAGCATAAACTATGAAGTGTTGAACGCTGTGTAATAAAGTGGATTTACTGCTCAGTCACATTAACAACACGTTAACGCTGCCAAATGTCGCCCAATCACGTTGCAGGCTTCTACATCGATGGGCGTTACCATCGCTTCGCATGCAACTGACGTTTGTAAATTGACAATGTGTTTCTAAAAATAAAAACTCATTTTCCTTGCGATCGTGAGCTGCTAATACTAGGAGACACAATTATTTAACGTGTTCGGGTCATAAAATTACATTTGGATTAGTGTGTTTTAAGGCCAGCTATGCAATAACAACAACAACAACAACAACAACAACAACAACAACAACAACAACAACAACAGTGTGCTATGGGTGTGTTTGGAAAACAGGAGAACATCATCGGGATGTTTTAAACACCCAGCACGTCGCACCTCAAGTTCGCTCTCGGCTTTCATGACGAACAATAACGTGGGCTCAAGTAACAGACGTGGGATGAGCAAACGTGTCGTTCGTTCGAAACTAGACCGCATCTGCCAAATGACTCGAATTTGAAGTCCTTTCCACGCTTTACGTTCAAATGGCCCCATATGCAGTACATAAAATAATGAATACACACCCGGGTGCTTTCGCCTTGTGCGCGGGGTTCTTGCGATTAAGCGGACAAAATGTCAACAACAAGTCTTCGGGGTTTGGTTTACTAACAGAAGGCAGCCATTTCGTTGGTGACGTCGACGTTCACGTGACTACAGTTTGTTCCAGTAACAGCGGAGGGATGCAGCCTCGCCCAGCCATGTGTACTCGTATATACAGTATAGTACATCCGTGGCCTCGCCGCGTTATTTTTTTATGTGCAATCATTTTATGCCTCCCAAGTTGATATGAATAAAAATCATAACACTAATAATCATATGTTATGTGACTTACTACATTGGGAGACAAATCTCACATTGCACAATACAGGCAACGGTAAGCAGTAAAATATAATGCAAAGGTAAAAGAAACAGTCAAGAGGTAAAATCAGCCTCACAAGCTTTTTGAAAATGTAAACTTTAAGAGCACGGTGGATATAATATAATGTAATATAATATAATATAATGAACATGCTCCCACTATCTAGTGTTGAATAATGACAGACTCCTGCAGAGCCCTAATTGCTCAAATACCTGCAAGAGGTGGCGAAGTTTCACCATACAGAGTTTTAAATTAATTGCTAACACTGCTTAACATGGAAATTACACACTGCAAAAACTATTTTAACATCACTGCAAGTTTTAAAGCTCCTTCAAAAATGGAATGAAGGAAAGCAGCCCTTTCGTGTTTCCATGCTGTCATACTGTATTAATCCATGTGTTTAGCTACGAAGCTTAAGTGTCAGTTCATCTTTCAGCATTTCCCACAAAACCACTTCAGCGACACCAGACGATGTTGCCAGGGGCATAGCTAGAATATTTTTCAGTGTGGTTGCCAGGGTAACAAATAACTCACTGAGGGGTGGCCATTCGCACACACACGTACACAAATAATTCAAACTCTTGAAAACTCCCAAAACTCATTGTTTCTTATACCATATACAGTCAAGGTTTCACTCATTAAAATGCAAACCTTGCAAAACACACAATACAAACAGGTCAAGTCAAAGGTGCGGTTCGCACTGCAGGTCTATTCAATTTGGAGTTATTGGTGAAACACATTTTGTGTGTTTTCACATTACATACAAAACATACTGCGGAAGCTTTAATTTAGCTCAGCTACATTTCTCTAGTGGGTAGCTTCAGTGTACTGTAAGATACATTCAATGTCAAATGGCTAAATTTTCCAAGTAACCAAACAAGAGCAATTTCATAGCAATAAATTAGTATTTTGGTGGCCGTACATTAGCATATTATACATATATGCGTTGTGGCCAGAACTGACCTATTATTGCAGCACCCTATTAAAGCACTGAGAAGCACCATGTATGGTTATTTAAAGATCAGTGACTCACTATACAAACCATGGATTTTATTCAGTATACTGTACAAACAAAAAATTAGAGTGCATACTTTAAGACAGAAGTCTAGGAATGTTCAAATAAACAACAGCAAATACCGTATTTTCCGCACTATAAGGCACACCTAAAAACCTCCAATTTTCTCGACAGTGCGCCTCATAAATCAGGTGCGCCTTGTATATGGACCAATATTGAGCCACTACAGCAAGCGTGTCCAAAGTCCGGCCCGCGGGCCAAATGTATATATCTTATATATGGACAAAGTTTTAAAATGGGCCATTCATTGAAGGTGCGCCTTATATATGGACAAAGTTTTAAAATGGGCCATTCATTGAAGGTGCACTTTATAGTCCAGTGCGCCTTATAGTGCGGAAAATACGGTACTGTTAACAGTGTAAATGACATGAGAAATATATTCAATGAAAAATCAAGTTTGTTGATTGGATTTACAGAAAGAGCAGATGAGGTCATGATGCTATGCCATACTTCATTCCATAAACACATTCAGTGGATTATTTAACTGGTTATTTTATCACAAAAATGATAAAAGAACCAGTTAAATAATTGACAAGTAAAAACAAAATGAACATAGTACAACTACATTCAGTGGATGAACCCGGTGGTGTGGTAGTGGCCTATGACATTCAAAGTAGACGTCCCACAGCAAATAAGAAGCCGACGACAATGTGTTTGGGTGCCAGGACTCCGGCCGCACTCCCTGTAAACATCAGATGAGGGTTTTCACAGAAGGGATTAAACGTTTAGAAATCTCTTCACATCTAAACTATTATTAGCATTTCAGTTCTTTCTTCTCTTTCTTTCTGTACTTTTAGTCCTCATTAGGGTTATGGGTGAGCAGGAGCCTATTCCAAGTGACTTTGGCCAAAAGGTGCGGTACACCAAGGCATATGATTAAAAATAACCATAATAATAATACAATTATTATAATTGTTATTGTCAACAAATTAAAAAGATAGTTTTATTCCAAGTGACTTGGGCCAAAAAGTGCGGTACACCAAGGGCTAGTCACATTACTAAAAATAACCATAATAATTATACTTGTTATTGTCAACAAATTTAAAAAAAAGTTAGAGACGCAAGTAAACATTTCTAGATTATTTTTTTGTGCTGATTTCAAAGCTGAGCCGTCTTTCCTTTAGCACATCACGTAAAAATAAGATTAAAAAAAATCTGGCTTTGTAACACACGTCATAATGATTCAAATATTTGCACCCTCAATTGGGAACATAGTAAGGATTACAGGGGTGTTTACATGGAACACAAACTATTTAGGACCGCATACATACACACGTATTCACATGGATCATTTATTTGAGTTACACTTGAATATTGAATATATAGGCAAAGTACACTTACTGAAGTTGCAATCATTGGACTCTCGGAAGTTGCCCATTTGTTCACTGGTTTTGACAGCTCTCAGAAGCTCTTCACTGACATTACCTTAGAGGAAAAGCCAACGTTCAGTCACACAATGGACAGCAGACTGTGCCTACTGGTGAATTAAAACTCATGCAAAGCGATATTTGTCCAAATGTCCACGATCAGAGTAGGTCTAGAGCATCTTGAGAATTAGAATGCAAATAAACTTGGTATTTTGTGGGAGATTTTTGTGATAATGGGCAAATTTCAAAATGAATTTAGTACTTCAAACAAAAGCCTATACTTCATTTGTGCTATTCATTTGTCTTATTGCATGAAAAACAACAGCATACCTGATATCATGTAGCTTACTCGCTGGCATCTTCCTTCAGCTTCAGACATGGGAGAGGAACCCAAGATGGTCACTCTTGCCGTTTCAACTTGCACGACAGTAGCAACACGACTGCGGAATTGATATCTGGGGAAAAGAGCGGGGTTTACTGATACACATTTCGACTGCTGTGATAATGTCTAGGTTATGATAGGTGAAGTTGAAAGTTCAAACTGTATTCCACTGTATGACATGTAGATCTAATACAAATTACGGTAATACCGACTGTGGATGTTTTTTTTTCACTCACCTGCTGAAATTTGTAACTCTGGGGAAAGTCTGGTCTGCAAAGGGAGATTCTGGGAGAATGTCAGCGCATGCAATGATGTTCTCACCATCCTTCAGCACTAAAGATCTCTTGACCACTGTGAATATATTATAACAAACTTATTTTTAGGGCATGGCATTTTCGCTTACCTAAATAAACAGAGTGATGGTGTCTCAGTCTCATTCTAAATACACTCTAGGTTTATATCTGAGTTAATTATTAGCATGTGGAGAAAAGCCATGAAGTGGTTGCTTATGGGCACGTGACTGAAGGTCCTCACCTGTGTGATCCCCAGAAAGTTGAATGATGCTGTCAGTGTAGAGCTGTCTCTCCCTCAGGCTGACTGCACCGTGTCTTCCAGATAACTCCCCAACCACACAGCTCAAAGGATAGTCAATAGAGCAGCTAGAACTCTAAAAAATGAATATATGTGTTTGTCTTTGTTAAGTATAGATTAGCTATCACACTTGAAGCTTTCGAGTCTTACCATCGATGTCATGTTGAAAGGGTTATAGGTTCCCTGGTAATTGTTACACTGGCTGTTATCAATGGCGCCGATAAGGTTATTTGATATGAACAGTGACGCCTCGGTCAGCTGCAAAGAGACATTAAAACAACAAAAAAATAAGCTCAAGCTTTTTTTTTTCCCTGAGAATTCCCACATACAACACACCCAGTTATGAGTGCATATTTCCTTCAATGAGTACTTAGCAATAAAAACACCTGTCATCCTTAATCGGGAAGACTATTTCTCGGTAAATGACACGTACTTTCATGCAATCTATTTAGGTCATTGCTTTCTTAGTCATCGAGCATTTTAAATTAACTTTATCCCTTTGAAATCAGGTCCTTGACAAGTATAAAATATTACAAATGTCAGATGTTCGTTTACTTGCTTGTAATGATGCATATTAAATTAAGCCACTGAACCATTGCTTCTCATTTACGCAAGCGTATTCAGGTCACAGCAAACAGTCGAACAAAAGTGTTTCTTTTGTCTCTATGGAATGTTTTACCTACACATACCACCATGCTCGGCCTGACAAAGAAAGAAGGAATTTAAAAAAAAAAAATAAAAAAAAACTACAGACAGAATTGTATCAAAGCACAAAACAACATTTTTAATGTTGATTATGTACCATACCCATTTTATTAATTTGGCACAGCATACTAAATGCTTCTGACCTACTTGTATGTCGCAATTGAATTCTTAATGTTGTAAAAACTACACCATTTTTAAAATGAGTTTTTACTTCAAACAAAGTTTCAAATATCACCGTATGCAGTGGTGTGAACAGCCAAACAAGCAAAACATCTGTACGTGTATGCAATACTTACAGTTGCAGATAGTAGATTCACCTCCAGGGTGGTATCACTGCTACTTCCATCAGGAAACATTTGCTGGACCTGGAAGAGATCAACCAGAGATAGTAGATGTATTAATTGCTTATTCACAGAAAGCATTGATGTCCTCCCCATTTTTTTTTTGCTCTGCAAGCAGAATGAATTCGGATTTAAAGAAGTGTTTTATTTTTTGATTGTTTCCAAGCTATCACCTCACATTCAAATACTATTAAGTTGTTAGCTCTTTTCCATAGATGCTGCCGGGCTCAGCATGGTGTCTCAGGAGGATAGCTGACAGGCACAGCTGTTCTCTTTTGCGCTTCATAGGGGCATTTAGATTCTTACTGCCAGAAATGGATGACAAGTTAAGATTTTCATCCTTTACCTCCCTTGCGTAACCTACGGTACCACAGGCACAATGCAGTCTCACATGTTTTTGTGGCAGTTTGGCTCATGTTAAGTTACAGCTGTCAAGGAGGACTGAAAATCACACATTTGTGATTACTGTGAAGATTTTCTACATAACTAGTGCGCTCCAACCTGCGGGAGCAGATGCTTGCAATGCTTACCATTCTGACTGTCCCATTTAAAGGACCATTAAACACAGCCTTGGCAAGGATCCATTCTCCATCTGCATTTCTCTCCGCAGATATGTCGGCACACTGCAGTCTGTGAAAAAAGTGAATTTTTTATGCATATCAATCAAAGGTCTGTGAAAGGCCTTTTTTTCACACAATATTTTGAGTGACTTAATAAATGGAGACTTATGCATTATATTAAAACAAGGGGGACTCTCTTACAAAGAACTCTACACCTGACTGCCTTCAAAAGGGAAGTAAGCTCTATTTCTATCCCAGCAGGTTTGCCTGTGTTGAACACACAATGCCTATTCATGCCAAGTTGTTCAAGAGCCAGAATTTTGCGAAAAAGAAAAAAAAAATCTCCCATTACTTCTAATGGTAGTTAGCCTTTCTTTCTGTTTTAGGAGCACGACCTTTCCTTGCCCCACCTTTTATTCATTCTTTATGGATACACACCCATCGACATGTGTGCTCACCTTGATCCGTTGCTGCTGTAGTGAAGCGTCATAGATCTTCCCACGACGCTGTGGGGCCCAGTTAGTGGTAGGTTGCTGTCGACATACATCTCCTGCAGTTCATTCAAGTCAGTCAGCAGCCCAAATTTTCCACTGAGATCGCCAATCTCGTACTGGTCAACAGTGCCATTTCCAGGTGGAGGGGACAGTGTGATGTTGACAGACAGTGGGTTGTAGTGTCCTCTAATGTTTGCATCGGAACATGGTTCTGTGCTGTTTGGTTTGATGGGCAAAATGTGAACGTGGTAGCCACCGGCTACGGCATTCAAGTTGGACAAGGACACCGCTATATTTGTGGGGCCGTTGGGGACAGATTGGTATAACTGAATATTTCCAGTGGATGAGCCAGGGCCAAACCAAGGTCCTAGGTTTGCTTTGGGTACACGCAGCATAGTGATATTAGCGCATGCAATCCTTGGCCCTCCTCTTCCCGCCTGATGGATGACCAGAGAACGACCAATGGCGCCTGAGCCTTGCAACCACGAAGTGACATCAGTGAAGAAATGTTTCGCTTCGACCCCGCCAACTGTGGCACTGAGGTTGAGGGTACTGTATTTATTGGAAAGGTCGCCGACTTCACAGGAAAGCGGATTGGATGGGCCACAGTGGAGACCATAACTGCTATCTTGTGTGTCAACGTCATAAGGGTTCCAATGACCACCTGCTGTGCTGCAGCGTGTCTCATCATCGTCCCGCTCTGAGCTGATGGGGTACCTATGGATATGCCAGTTGTGGTTTATGGTTGAGGCCATTGTGGGGTTTCCATATGACAAAACCAAAAAGTTGGATACATCAGAGAGGGGGTGGTCCTTCAGCTGGGTGAACCACATTTCACCAACCACTGGGCTCCTAAAAGTAGCTCTGGCTACAATGACTTCACCGGGATAGCCAATGCTGGCGCAAACATACCTGGCACCATCTGTTAGGTGAATCAGAACGGATCGGCCAACAATACTATTATGTCCAAAAAGAGGCAGGTTGAAGTCTATAAATGTCATATTCACTTCATTTGTAGTTGCGAGGGACATATGCTTGGAACTGAGGTCTCCAACCTCGTAAAGGTCATGTGTCGATCCAGGTCCACTGGGGTATGTCGGGGCACTTACGTTGACACCAAATGGATTCCAATGGGGGCCCAAATTGTCATTGGAGCACAGGTTAGAAGAAGATGACCTGCCTGAAGGAACAGGAAAATTGTGGACATGAAAAGGACCCACCCTGCTCCGCAAGTTACTCAGGCTGACCTTCACCTCTGTCTGATCAAAAGGGGAAGCTTGACGGAAGCGCACGTATCCGTGTATTCCTTTCATATCAAGTTGGGCACTCACTTGCTTCTCTGGTACATTATAGATTTGAGCACATATGAAGGTTGAAGCTTGGCGAAGGATGAGAAACGCTGTGTTGTCATCATAGTCACTTAAGTCCAGGCGAGATTTCTTAGGTTGCAAGGGAGTTCCAATCTCGACGACACTCAGATTTGTTAAAGCGGATTCATCTAAACTACCAAGAAGAACATCGCAGCTTGTAGTTGAGCTTACTGAGCCAAAGAGCGTCATGTTGGTCGAGGATGCATTGACTTGACCGATGGTAACAAGATCTAGTAGGAGCCTTGAGTTGCTTAGTTGAGCGTTTCGACGAATATAAACATTACCTGCAATCCCTCCAGTGAACCGAGCCTGACTTGTCAAGACTGTTTGACTGCGACTTACAACTGTGCACACACGACGATTGTCGCAGGTCTGCAAAGTCAGCGATAGATCATCCAGGTTTGAGCGCTGATCAAATAGACTTGACACACTGAAGCTGTCGTCTGACGTGGGATTGGCAGTGAATGTGAAAACACTAGAGCCAATGTTTGCCTCTGAGCACGGATCAACAAAGTGGCCGTACATGACGGGAAACTCAGTGAGGGAAAGGTTGATGGTACCGCATGATCCAGCACCAGTGACGTTGACAGCGGCCGTCTGTGACGTTGAGTCAAATTGCACCTGACCTAAAACTCCACCCATGTTGATTGGAGCTAGAAACTGAACACTGGAGGCGGAACCTAAAAGAAAACACACCACACCAAAAACGTTTGATTGGGGAATAATAGTAGAAGTACTTTTTTTTATTTTTTTATCTTTGATCAGTTCAGCATCGTTTCAGTCAATAATTTCATGAATTTTTAACATCATTTGTTAACATCTAGCTGTTATTTCTCCAAGTAACCTACGTGAATAATTTCTTCAAGCAAAACTGAAAATAATTTTCATACTGTACTCGAGTCATCATTTAAGTTACAGATTTTGCAGGGTAATGTTTTTAATTTATTCTCAAAGTTCAACACATTTAACAAAGAAATTATGCATTGATGGGGAGAATATTAACACAAATGCTACTTATTAACAGTATACCAAGTTTTCAAATACGCCAATATTTTTTGGGCTAAAAAACCCAAAATCACCTTACTAATGTGGTAATACGGAGATTAACTTATTTTGCTCTTGCATTTTTTGTACTGCATTAGTCATACTATTGAATCGATACAATTGCTCTGAAACAAATACATTAAAAAAAGCTATTGCTGGCCTATTTGACTTTGGTATACATCTTTTATTTAACTGCACCAAAGCATATGAAGGACAAGTGAAAATCAAATAGACATGGCCTTGTCAGACCGGTGAATTATTTACGAAGGAATTATTTTCCAAGTGAAAGCTTGAAACATTGCACTGAACCAGAAGCGTAATACCTCAAATGGCAGAATTTAAGATGGTTTAATAATCCCAAATATGTATGTGCAATAACAATCTTTGCTAAATATAGACACAATGGCATCATAATAATAGAAACAGGTAATTTTGAATAATTTCCTTTTTTTTTGTCTTCCACTCAGTTGCCCCTGTCAGGTATAAACCATCTGTCCATTTGTTTTTTCCACTTATTCATTCTAGAGTCAGGTCACTGGACTTTTTTTTTTTTTATTACATACAATGATTGCATTAAATGCATCATGTGAGCACAGCACATACACACACTTCCACAATTGACATGCATGCAAATTATAAAAAGTAGAAAATTAGCAGCCAAATCTGAATGAGACTTTAAATGTTTTTTAAGCTAGAAGCCCTTTTGTTCACACGCACCATCCTGCGGGCAAAATAAAGCACTCAGTTATCTAATTAAAAAATTAGTCAAACAATTAAAGGTTACAAATAAAAGCTTACTGAAAGCACATTCAGTTCTGGAAAAGCTACTTTATACTCACCAGTGAAGCTAATTAGCAGAGCAATCAGAAGGCACATAGTGGCAGGATGACAAAAGTCAAATGAAAAATCCGTGCAGTATCTTGGTGTGAAGTGTGGGGACACAAGTGCATTCTCTAAGAATGTGTCCTGCGTGACTGGTTTGCAGAAGTGTACAGCTCTCTTATACTTCAATAATTGAGCCATCTGTCCATGTCAGCCTGTGATTGGTTATCAGGGCTGTTTCAGTTGTCTTGGTTAGGATAGGGGAGGGCTCAAGGCGGTATGGATGGAGGTGGCTTCCACAAAGAGCAAAATGAAAGCATAGGAAGACATTTGACATTTGAATATGGTCAATTGTTCACATAAACCACATACCACATAAGTATGCCATTGCCGGTGTTACTGTCATGCTTCATGAAAATGCTTCAAAGAAAAAAAAGGAATAATTCAGATGGGTGGGGTTGGTTTACATTTCACATTCACTCCTCTGACCAAATGAATAGAGGTAGAAGAAAAGTTAAGTTGGAATATTTGAGGTGTCTGGGTGACGGGTCTTGGGAATTGATTTTTTCCTTCCACTTCTCAGAGTACGCATCATCTGTCCTTGTGACTGAGCCGAGGAAAGAAAATGACGGAAATAGGAACATGTTCTAAGAATAGACCCCAATAGCCCATCATTTTGGTTCTGTTTGTGGTAGGCCATACAGTTATTTACTTACATACCCTAGAGTGCATGTGAAGTGGATCAGGTCCTTCATTTGCTTTGTTTGGATCACTGATTGCTGCAGAGGCTACAGTTGTTATGTGACTATTTCTGTGCCTCTGCGGGTTTGCTGACTGCTATGGTTTGCACTTGAAAATATGCACTGTAACAAAAAATTGTTAAGCTTGCAGAGGCATAGCACTGGTGTCAGCTGAATGTACATTTAAATCAGAATTAAACTCTTTTATGCTTGAGCTTTGGCAAGTTTCCACATCGTCCTTCTCCCGCAGTCAAAATGTGTACGGCACAGAATTGAATGTCAGTGTGGATGATTGGCGGAGATAGGATCCTAGTCTGTAAGGAATCCAGCGGTAGTATCCAAAATTCTTTAATCTAATCCGGTTTCCTCCCATTTTCTAAAAAACGTGCATGGGAGGCCGACTGAACACTCCAAATTGTCCGTTGGCATGAGTGTAGGTGAGAATGTGCAACCAGCTCAGTGTGTCCCCCGCTTCCCACTGCTGGGATAGACTCCAGCTCTGCTGCAAACCTCATGAGGATAAACTCAGATGATGAATGAAAGTTACCATGGTCAAATAAAAACAGTAAGCGCATCAAATCATGAGAAAATGAACAAATAATTCAAAGCCAGAAAAGGAGTTTTGTGTTGATTCCCTGGGTGTGGTCCAAACGAAGCATGCAGTACATTTGCACGTAACGAGTGTAACCATCTAATTAAAACCATAAAGCGTTCTCTATAATTGTGATTCAGCAAAGAAACGTTTCAATGAATGGGTGGCGCCTATTCACGTAAAATCACAGAAAGACGGCACACACCTTTCTGACTCATCCTGAATTAGAAACTAAACGAGATTTTGTTTTGTTTCGGTTTCTTACTGTCCGCTTATGTTTTTAGTGTAATTTGAACAGTTTGAAACAATGTTTTGTTTTCTTAATATTTCAAAATGTATTTGTTCTTTTCACACATGTTCTAACCTTTAGGAAAAACGTTGCATTAGAATAAGATGTGAATGCTATTTTTATGTTTGAATGTCAAATGAATAAAGCGCACTTTATTGAGGAGGTCGTATCCCATTTTACAGAAGACCTCAGCGCTTTACTCAATGTTTATTCGACTTGTCTCCCTACTGACACCATCTGAGGTTGTGCACTTTGATCAACAGTTTCAATTGTTCTTGCCCTCTAGATGGAGCCAGTGCAGCATATTTCAATGCGTCAATGTTCTCCAGCTTGCAGCAAAACTACAATACCAAATACAAAAATGGATGTTCATTATTCAAACCATATTACTATTATTGTTTTGATCATTTTTATTCTATCACGTACAATGTGTTTATTTAGTTGTTTTTCTGCTGAAATCACACAGTCTCTCATGTCTGGAGGCTTTCCACAGATCCGTAACAATCCTGAAATTATCATTTCTAAAAGTAAGGCCTCCATTACAACTAAACATAAATAACACGCTGTCTTCAACTTTGTTAAGGCTGAAGATTATTTTTTTTTTCTTCCCTTGACTGGCTGCAAGATGCAATCAAAATAATTTTGTCTATCTAGTACCTTCCATCATGCTTGCTATCCCAGATGACTTTGGGCGAGAGCTGGGGTACACCCAGTGATGATTAATTCTATAAAAATAATATTTTTTGACTGTAAATCACCTTACTAGTTGTGGTCTCATTCACTGAATGTGCAGGTATTCAATTTACTCCAAGTGGCCTTTTAAAAGTGTATTTAAAAAATCGGAATTTTCATTCCCGAGACCTTCACTGCATATAGGACCTACATTGTGAAGGATAAAGAACTTCAGATGACGTGTGGAGGGCTGGAAGGATGGATGGACAGACGGATGGAGGGTTTACAATGGCTTCTATGGTCATTGGCTCCCTGGCCTAACATTCGAGTTGCTTTTCATGTGTTCAAGTTTGTTTAAGAAAGTGTATGGCTTGTACAAGCGGTTGGTAAAAGTTAACTTCAAGTAACTGAAAGCAAAAGTAGAATTGTTCCCGCCAATACGTTAATGGTAATGGAAAGGAATGGAATGCACACTGCATTGTTTTGCATCCAGACGTCAATGATTTTCGTAGGTCCTGTGCGTGAGTGTGTGTGTCTGTGTGCGTGCGTGTGTGTGTGTGTATGTGTGCACGCACGTTATCAGTGCTCATCTCTTCTTATCACCGAAAGAAAAAAAAAAACTTGTTTTAGAAAAGATTGCGTGTCAACTCACCTCACTTCATACAAGCTCAAAAAATCCATGGGTAAGATCATATGTACAAACGACAAAACTCGGTGGAATCATCTTAGATGGAAATTTACGTGGATTTTTTTTTCTGCTCCCTTTATCAACTGAAAGTTATATACTAATTTGGTTTAAAGATTTTTAAATACTTTGACTAGACAAACATGCCTGTGGGTTGGAGAGTGATCCCAATGGGTTTAAACTTGGACGTGAACTTGTTCAGAGGACAGAGATGACTTCATTATGACCTCACTCTGTGCTGCTTTGCGCGGCCTTATCAAAACCACATTGCTATGCACACTGCAAAGTGATTGATTCTTAGACACTGTTTTCTGTGTTTTATTATGTTGGCTGTATGTTTTATCATGTTAGAATGTAATTATTTCTGGGGTGATAATCACTGCGTGTAATTCGGTGCCGCAGCTTTGGTTCACTTCCCAAGAGTTTTTTGGCAACGTAATGTTAAATTCAGAATATTCTGACAATGCTTTGCTTAACGTCCTGTATAGACTCCAGCAAATCAGCTTCTCATTCCGACATGTCAACGATGTCTTGCGCATACTGATTTTAAAAGAATGAGAAGAACAGATAATACTGGTGGCAAATTAAGCCTCCTGTGTTGAAGCCCTCAATGGTGCAAAAAGCTCGTTTTCAACTGCTTTAGGCAGCATGACTCAGGCTGGTCACAAGAATAGAACCCTTTGAGTCCAAACATAAGGGAAAGAAAGCCAACAGGTGGAGGTCTTAGCCTATTCCCCAAATAAAGCAAAATTATGTTGTGGAGTATGTCCAGATGTAAGAAGCTCCAGCTGCAAGGAGCTTCTTCTAAACCAATAATGTTTCTCTGTAGTTTTATTCTGTGTGAAAAATTTCCATGACCCAATATGAGGCTTGATCACTGATTTATTTATTTTTGACAGATTCTTGACCTAACAACATGAAACATTATTACAAGTGGGTGTGGTAACCTGATCTGCTGCCAACTCTGATTTTGCAATCTAGAGCCACACAATTTCCAGTCATCCATCTCAGGTGCATTCAAAGCTGTCATTTTGAATTTGTAAATGTGAAAGCGAAAGGAGAATTCTTGCTGCCACATGCAATAGGTCTATTTTGGTTGTTAAGAAAATAATGCATAAGGGAAGGTGAATTTACTTTTATAAATTATTATTATCCATCCATTTTCTATACCTCTTGTCCCCATGGGGTTTTGTGAGTTTTTCCTTGCCCTCCTGAGAGTTGAGATCAGGGGATGTTGAGAATAATTGTCAATTTTGCCCGTGTGAATCCCTTTGAGACTTGCCTGTGATTAAGGGCTGTATAAATAAACTTGACTTTACCTTACTTGACTTAAAGCCAATTATTTTAATTGCTCTAGATAATGTTCAACCAATGGCTGGCGGTGTACATTTAAATTTGCATCTTGTAGCTTGCTCATTTTCCATCCACCCATTTTCAACAGCACTCCGCAACATTGTTTTCATGCATAGAAAATGAGCAAGCTCAATGTGCTCTTAGCTAATTAATTGTAATTGCTGTAGATAATGTTCAACTATTGGCTGGCGGTGTACATTTAAATTTGCGTCTCACTGGTCATATTCAGACACCTCTATTAGGAAACTACTGCACATCTTTGCAATGTCATATGGCATGGGCCAATATTGCGATATCTGTATATTTTTTATATATATATTCTGGCGCTTATTTTGTTTGGGGTTACGGGGAGGGGTGGGGCCTATTCCATCTGTCATGGTGTGAAAGGTGAACCACACCCTGAACTGGATGCCAGTTACAGGGCAGGGCATTTGGAGACTAGTCACACCCTCACCCCCATTGTCACTGAGTGGGAATTTGTCCAACGCTGCCTACAGACAGGTCAGGCGAGTATCCCCCCCCCCCCACACCTTCAGCAACATGCTTGTGAACTAAATTTATTTTGTCTGAGTAGAATAGCATAAAACACAATTTTTTTTTCTCAAGTGTCTTAATATATTACAAAAAAAACATCCATGCAATCGACAAAATATAATTTATAATTAAATTGCACTAAAGTACTTCTGTGCTGTTTTAGTAAGAATATTACAAGTTCAGTTCTAACAGAATTGACAAAGTGTTTACACAATGTTTATAATTTTCCTCCATTTGGTCATGCATGGCTGCCAAGTGGTCGAGAGCTGTAGTCTGCATCACAGTTCGGAGATTCAGCCGTCCTGTACCGAGCTTGCATGGGTTTTCTTCAGGTGCTGAGTAAAAACAATTGTTTTCGCAAACAAAGAAAATTAGTCAAAAAAGATGATATTTTGATTGAGGTGGATTGTCACATCCAGTGTTGTGTAGTGGTGGTGACTCAAGAAGCAATGTTGCGTTACATCCTGTTCGAGTGATGGCAAAATGATATTTGGCTGTGTGGACAGAAATTGTCACAAATTCTATTCAAGATCATTTTAATATATTAAATGTACCTGAAAGCAGAATATCCCTAAATTTTATTGTGCATACACTGTTTGTGCATGCGGCCTGACACACAAACACCAAACTAACGGTGAAGCCACATGTAGCATGACAGCTACCCTCTGCAGATTAGGATTTTGCATGCCGTACAATTTTCCATAGAGGATGTGTCTGGTTGGAGGGAGGCAGAGATACACAATTGGACATGTGTCGCCTTGCTGGGACTGTCGCAGGATGTGGAGGCTGTATTTCCTTTTTCTCAGCATAGGAAATAGCGACATAGGACCCATCTTTTGTTCGATTCTTTCAGGAGGGCCACTGATATGCTCCCGGGTTGGAGGTTACAAAAACAATGTAGTAAGATCACAACCATGTGATATTCTCGAGAACCATGTTTCTGTGTCCTTAGTGGGCAAGTGACACTATTTGGTGTTTGAAGTGTTAATTATAGAACGCTGTTGAGTTGAGTCATGTCATTTTGTTGTCAATAACAGTGCGTTGGATGATGTCATCACGCTTGGCCTGATACTCTGTTGCAGAAAAATCGGTTCCTTAGCCTCCAGGTGATGACAGTAAGGGGAGGAGGGAGTATAAATGTATGCTCAACTTTTTGATAGAAATTGGGTTTGTTGATTTATTGGTGCCCTTGAGCAAAGAGAATCCACGACAGTATCCAAAGCAATCTTATGTCTTATTTGATCTTTTTACAAGAAATACAGTTCAAAGTTCATAATTTAAAAAAAAAAAAAAACACTTGGATGTGCGTGCTTGTCTCGCAGGCCATTGGAGCCATTTGCGTCACATCCATTTCTTCTGCGTACAGCTTGTTATGAACAATGAGCACTGCTATTTTTGATTTGCTAGAATAAATGTTGAAATAATCTCATGGCTGTTTGTGGTTGATGTGAGGATTGGAACATGCCTGCTTAGTGTTTAAGTTCATCTTGGAACGTGATGTTCCATCTCATCCAACCCCTTGTTCAGTTTACTAAATCATGTCCAGATTCCCAAATAAACTATCTGAACAACAAGACTATCAATGGTCCCCTTTTCAGTGCATAATAACCATAATTTTCACAACACAAAGCAGATCCAGGAAAAACAGACTTGACCCAGCAGGTCTCTCACGTCTCCTCAATCAATTCTCACTGCATTCAGTCAGACTGTTGCGTAATTGTTGATGATGCCAGTGCTTGTGGGGTTTGACCGTCACATCCATCACGTCACAGAGGCGACCACAGTGGTCAGCAGTGTGGATTATGTAACTGTACTGGCTGCTATGATTTATGTGAACAAACGCAATGCCTGTCTTGATTAAAGCTGGATCTACCTCCCCCAAACCTTTTCAAGTAGTTGTAGTTTAAGTTTGGGTTGTTAAGGAGACTCAGTGTAACTGAGCCAACAATAGATGTGAAGGGGTTCGCTTATATTTTTCATCTGTTCTATAATAAGTCTTCATAAGCGTTTATGTAGTTTGTGATACGAGTTCATCCATCATGGTCTGGATGGGAGCTATCTTTTCAGAAGCGAGACGGACTACATAATTGTTCAGAGTAAGCCAACATTTATGAGCAAATATTCACCCTCTTGCATTCAATTGCTCCACTCCATGGTGGCCAAAATCACGAAATAACCAAACTGTCAAACTGTAGTTGAGGAAAAACACACTAGCCAAAGTCTAAAGCAAAAGAAGCTGGTTAATGAAATGGTCACTTGTCCAAAATGTCCAATAGATCATGTAAAATCCAGATGCCCCAAGATTGTTGTTCGTAAGTACAGAATGGAACATTTTGGCATCGGTACTGACTGGAACGGTAAAAATGTGTCTGCCCTCTTTCAACGGAAGAGTAACTACTTAGGTGTGTTACCTGCATGACCTACGGTATTTTAAAATGTTCTATTTGAAGAACAGCTATTACCAACTGCAATGTGCGGATAAGAATCTAAAACATTTCTTTGTTCAGTGCTCCTATTGTCAAGTAGTTTGAGTCTGTACGCGTGTGCGTGTGTAGGCGTGTGTGCGTGTGTGTTTGTGCATGTGTGTTTGATCTGCAGCAGGGGTGTCAAACTCATTTTTTTCGCAGGCCGCATTGTAGTCATAGCTTCTTTCAGAGGGCATTATGACTGTCAACCCAAATAAATGTATGAGCACCTCATATTATATACAGCTACAAAACAAACTGACAAATAACTCGTTTTCAATTCAGACAAGTAAAAACTGGTCAAATATTAAAAAAAATAGATATTATTAAAAGTGAAGACAATTTGCAATTCTAGTAATGACACACGAATTTGATGCACAATTTGTCTTCGCGGGCCACATAAAATGATGTGGCGGGCCGTATCTGGCCCCCGGGCCTTGAGTTTGACACCTGTGATCTACAGGGAGATAAACATTGCACAAAATGCCTCCATTAAGTTTTGTTTTGTGCTACCATGGGAACCTCTCAAAGAAAAGTCGATTGTCACGGCCAGTAAGGTCTGTTAACAACGTTGAGGGTGTTTTCACTATGTGTTGTTTGAAAGTCATTACTTTCAATTTGCTTTAAATATTTAGGTCATTGTTTCGGTGTCAACAGCTAAGGTGCCCATTATCATTAGAAAGGAATGCAGGCGCAGCACCTTCCAAAATAATGCGTCATGTATTCTATCAATAGCTGTTCTCAAACATTGAACCAGGCCTTCTGGTGTTGATACAGTTGGTGTTTATGCATATGGCAATGATGGTTATCAAGGGCACATTGAGTCCCAGGGGTTGTCTGACCCTCTTCATTCAAACCACTAGTAAAGTGGCCTCTTCAGAGTGGAAACTACTGATCAACAGCAGAGCTATGGTTCACGTGATTTCCTCCCATAAGCGCATGTATATACATTCATCATTTAGAGAGTTATGTTTTTTGCCTTTATATTAAACTACGATAATGCATTTGAAACCGAAAAATTTATTTGAAGTTTCATGAAGCTTTAAGAGGTTTCACACTGGCTTTACTTGGCCATTGAAGATTAGTCAATGTATTTTCCTCCAAAAAGTTGTAATATGTTATAAAGTAGATAACGGAATCATTGGCCTACAAAATTGAAAAAAAAGTTGGCAATACAACAAAAGAATTGAAAACCACTGGTAACTTAAAACAAAGACAGCTGGATGAAACTGAAAAAAAAAAAACTTCCTCCAGTAGAGAAGAGATGTAAAGAAAGTTCCTACTAGCATCCAAGTGATAAAATAACATCACCTAGTTTTGTTCTTTTAAATCAATTGGTGCATCATAGGAACTGTTTTTGTCCGTTTCTTTCCCAGTTGGTGAGTGGTCACCTCAAATGTGTCTATTAGGTTTGCTGTGTCAACAACACACTCTCATTTGAACTTCTTTCAAACTGTTAAAATCCTTTTTGATTGCATCAACAGAGCAGCTGTTTTGAGAATTATGTTGCACCATAACGGCCGCAGTGGCAGGAAACAGTTTCAACTATACGGTGGTACAGTCAGTCTCCCAGCTCAATGGTATGTTCAGATTTATCTTTATTTTTTTGTGTGCATAAATTCAACTTTATTTGAATTTAGAGACCTGAGGCTTTTGTCTGTTAAATGTTGTTCCAGTTCATATTTGGCAGCGATCCATGGTTCAAGGCTTGCAAGGTCAGTGAAGGAGAATGCTAAAATTCCTCATCGTATGTCAGATAACTCTTTCATACAAAAAAAAATCTTTCACACTGTTTAATTTTGTGCCTTTTTAACAGTTGTGTTGGTGTATTGCTGTAGTTTCTGGTGTACTTGATCACTATCGAATAGTGTACATACACAGACACATTTTCTTTTAACCTAAAATGTATAAGTCCGCTTCTATGTTAAAAACATACAGACTAATCTAATATATGGTCTACTTACTTTGACTATTGTGCTATCTTTTTTAGTATATTTTTTATACACCATCAATAAGGACCCCTGCTACGTTTTTTGAACTTGACGTGTCTGGCATCAGTGACTGAGCTATTTATGCTCTATTTACATATATTGCTACAGAGCGGCATGGCGGGGCATTGGTTAGCATGGCCGGGCACTGGTTAGCACGGCCGCCTCACAGCTCAGAGGATGAGGGTTCGATTCCAGCTCCCTGTGTGGAGTTTGCATGTTATCCCCGTGCCTGCGTTAGTTTTCTCCGGGCACTCCGGTTTCTTCCCACTTCCCATAAACATGCATGGTGGGCTGATTGAGCACTCCAAATTGCCCGTAGGTGCGAATGCGGATGGTTGTTTCTGATTGGCTGGTTCAGTGTGTCCCCCGCTTACTGCCCGATGACTGCTGGGTTAGGTGCCATCATGCACGCAACCCCCGTGGCGATAAGTGGTACCTTTGAGGTGCATGCAGCCACATTTTGTATTACTAATGGAAACTAACCCATGATGACATATTATGGGAATTTATTTAATCCTTTCATACACATACAAACCAGTTTTACATGAGAGCATTTCAGACAAAGCTGAATCATTGTGGTTGTTTTGAAAACTCTGACGCATTCACTTGAATGCTCATGATTATGTCACACAAAGGAGTCCATTAAATGACCAATTGAGATGATGATAGGCGCGGCAGGTTAATACACAACCACTAAAATCAACTTTCACATTTGTGTGCTCAATTGGGCAAGTCGGGTGAGTTCATTCACAATCCTGCGCTTCTCAGTTGGATGATTCATTAGTGCCTCCTCGTGTCACAAGCAGAAAAATGACAAAGGACAAGACAGAAAGTGAGCGGCAAGTAGATGAAGATAGTACACACACTTCACTTTTATGTGTAAAATGTCCATTTACATTTTTTTCCACATTGTTTGATTTTTGAAGTGGTTTCCTTTAACATGTAATGATTCCCATTCTGCACATCAGAAGCAGCTTTCTCCTCTGCTCTAAATAAATTTTGCTTTAGAGTGACATGCATCATTCCTATGCAAAATCTCCTTTTATAGTTGTCTTTATATTCCAGGCGCCCACAATGTGTATTCAAACAGGGCTCCTACATTCCGAGATCTGAGTAGATGAAACCACAGTTCATGGAACAGGTGCTAACCTGACTACTTGCTACAACCTAGTGTACATGGTGGTAAATTACAGCTTCAACACCGAGAAAATCCAATAGAAAAAACAAGCAGTGTACAAATATTAAGCGAACAAATGATAATAAATCCAACGTTTCCTGTTGGGATAGACTAAATGTAAAAATGCATGAAATATCTCTGGCAGTCTGCAATGGAAACACGCTTGGAAATGGAGTGAGCAATAATACTTGGCTGTGGGCTCTCTTCGTCTGTGTCCCTCTCACAGTCTGCACTACAGTCAGGCAGACGTGAAAGCTCGAATTGCAAATGGCATGCAGCAACCCAAACTTCCCCCAAACGCAGACAAGATCCAAGTACAATCAATTCAATCTAAAAAGAATAAATGGATGAATATTTTATGCAAGCTGCTGATAGCACACATTTTACACATTTAGATGTAACAGGACAAAATATTACACTTTTATTTCCATAACGTATATTAATACTGCATTGCTTGCAAAGATGAGAGTATTCTTTCCAGTAACACAGCAGGGATTATGTTGTGATGTGTTTTGTCTGAATTGTCGGAAGACAGAAGTTATTTTTATCTGAAATGTGCTATCACACGGTGGTAATTTGATTAAAGTCCAAATCACAGTGTGCATTTAGGTCCTAATGAGCTCCCCATGACCTTGTACCAGACATGGACTCATTACATGAAGCGCCAGGTTTGCTTCTGTCACATGTGGTTACGGTCAACATAGGAATTAAAGAGACTAAAGCCCCCCGGCACTCCTGCCCCTCCCTGTAATACAAGAGTATGCCCATTCCATCCACCGGATTGGGGAAAGGTCATTAGGAGAGTCGATAACTCTACAATACACTATTAGAAAATAAATGGGAATCATTTATATGCATTTTATAATACTGTTCAATGTCATGGGGGAAACACAGAAAAACACAGCTGAGCTGGGGTGACGTCAGAAAAGGTTTTCAGCTGTGAATCTTCTTAACTTCTATTTCAATGCTATTTCTCTTTTTTTTATATATATTTTTTTCATTTACAGAACAATGTCATACATAGCTCAACTTGCAATAGCATAATTTACGCTCTAGACTGCAGACTCGTTGAGACTTTTTTATTAGCAGCACTGTTACTGTTTGCATAGATCATTTTGCCTAACATAATTAATCAGTTTTAAAATTCCATACAATTTATGCTGCATGCTTTATATTTTGCGTGCAATTATCACGCAAGAATTTTATTCTCCTGGTCACACTTGTATTGTTGGCAGTTTCTGTTGTCAAAGTCGGGTCTGCACTTGCTGTTCCCATTAAAGAATGTTATTCTAAAATCCATCACCATAAACAGGACTGTACCTTTAAATAGGTTGGGCTACATTTCATCTAGTTGTTGATTTGCTATCATTTATCAAAGAATGCTTGTACCCCAAGCATCTTTTGATTCCATTATCAAATTTCCAGTATGTGCAGTGGTCGTCTTACACTACGTGAATTTGGAATGCTTAGAATAGCAGAGTATCTCCAGTGTACAATTCACTACTACTATGTTCAGCCTTCCTCTCCTCAAAGGAAGCCTGCCGAAAACAACTAGGTGGTCATAAATAATCTAGATGCACATCCATTTTTGAACCCACAGAGAGAGCTTTGACCTTCTGCACATTTGCCGCAAACCTTCTAATGTTAGACCAGGCATGCAGTTATTGCTATGGTTCTTGAGAGTAGCAAGTTTATTTTGAGACAGGTATGTGCTTCTTCAGAGAGATTGTTTGTGGTCACCTTTCCACATAAGTAGTCTGCTGCATTCTGTACATGTTGGCATCTTTAAAGTGAAATGCTGCACTGAGAGATATTAGGGTGAGGATTTGGACGCTTTGCTCACTTGTGCATTCACTGTTTGCTTGGCAAGCAGAAGTGCCGTAGTGATACTTGAGCATTCTCATTTGTTTATCTTTGCAGAACCAACAGAGAATTCTGAAGCCTCAGCAAATGTTATTTTGATGAATCGTTTTGTAATTAGAGACATGCCACGACAATTATAGCCTGCAGTCAAATTATAGCTTGCAGTCCCATCAACGGATTAATTGAAAAACAAGTACCCATAACCGCTACACACAGAGTGTAAGCATGCCGTGCCAGTCTAGATCTGACAACACGATATTATTTCAGTTGGGCATCAAGCCGAATCATGAATTGTTTGTTTTGTATCAAATTTTTTAGAGTCAACAAATTTTGGAGTCAAATTTAAGCATTCATTGGTTCATAAGGCTGATCTATCTATCTATCTATCTATCTATCTATCTATCTATCTATCTATCTATCTATCTATCTATCTATCTATCTATCTATCTATCTATCTATCTATCTATCTATCTATCTATCTATCTATCAAGTCATATTTTAAATTGGATTTTGAAAACTATTATTTTGTGTTTTTGCTCTCCAAAATGATGTTGTCAAATCAAGGCGTGGTCAAAACCATATGGTAAACAGGTGACCCTCAGACCCTTCTATTTTTTTTATTATTATTTTTTTTAAATAGGTTTGATCCCTTCTAATGCGTTCCATGCAAGGTGGTTTTCTGCAGTTTTTGGTTCTACTACTTCTAAGTGCTATTATTTTTACCCTCTCCTTTCCAAAAACCATGAACTATGTGTGCTTTTAACATTGTTTGCCCCCCTTTCCCTCTCCTTGGATACCCTTCCAAACACTACCCCAGGTCATCACAGGTCTAGTTCTCTGCAGTAGATAGTCTGCTAAGCATAGAACTAGATAAGGCAGATTGTTCCTGCTTTAAGGGAAGGGCAGAAGAGCACAGGGGGGCAGAGAGGGAGAGATGGGAGGGAAAGATGGGAGGAGCATGAAAGGAGGGCAGCTGGAGCAGGAGGCGACTTTGACAGTTGAGTTAGAATGAGACAGGCGTGCTTGCTTGCTGGAGAGGGTGAGTGAGTGAGCAGCAGTGCTGGCAACGGACTTGCTGCAGTGCAGGTGGATCGCGTTCCTGCTTGCTTTAAGAGGAAGATTCAAAGGCACAGAGGACAGAGGTTTGTTGCGCTTTTCCCTTTCACAAAAACTGAGAGTAGCCCGGTTTCTGCTCTGTGACAGACATAATGAGCACAGTGTTCTCCACCAACAGGGCTGTTATCTCACTGCCCTCCATTCCTATTGACCGTGCAGTTGTGATGGTTCCCAGAGCTGCCAGTGCCAGGGAACTGCATGCATGTTTTTAAGGTTGTTTCTTTGGCTGTTGCTGTAATCTCATGCAGCAATGCTTGAGATTCAGTCATAAACTTAAAAAATAAAGAGGGGGTGAACATTCCATTTTGGCTGCTTCAAGTGTCTAGCACACTAAATGAAATAGCCCTCATCCCTCCTTTCACGGGTCCCCCTTTTTAAATACAGAGATGAATAGAATGGGACGAGATGAATGGACCCGACATCGCTTTCTGTGTGCACAAGAGAGGTGCCGCCCTCTCAAGTGTCAGCATGCTTAGCCAGTGGATGCAGAGTGTGTATTTGTGTGTGTGTGTGTGTGTGTGTGGGGGGGGGGGGGGGGGGGGGTCCAGTTTTCAGATGGGGGCAGGGCTTGTTGAAACTGGCCCTCATTGATAAAAGATAAGCTATTACCTGTGTTCCCCTCTTCATATCACATATGTGTGAAGAGTTGCAGAGTTTTAAGTTGCTTCATACCATTCTTTCCCTCATACGTATGACAAGGTGATTTTATCAATACCTTCAGTGTCTGAAGTTTGTAGTGAGAAGACTCCTTGCTTTTTCTGGCAGTTGCTGTATGTGTTATGCCAAAGGCTCATATGAAATTTTAGATTATTTTTTCTTTTTATCATAAACCCTTAGCCCTACAGTATCCCCTTTGGCTTGCTGGTAGTGTTATTTATGTCTAGCAATGTGTCTGCTGCATGCACCACATGCACAGATCCTCCCTAGTTTAAACATGATTAAAAAATGGAACATATCACCACAAGTTTAGTCTGCCTTTTCATGGGGATGGACGTGCTTTACACTCACTTTTTTCCTGGAATTAAAGTTCATAGCTCAGAACTTCTCCTTTTCTGGTTGTCATGGTAACACAAAGCTGAATTCACTTGGCAACACCCCCCACCCCCAGTAGATGGGGGTTGGGTGACCAGTGGCTCATCTCATAACCCCATTGCCAATGAAGTCGGGAATGTTCAAATTGAACATCCTTCTTCTTCTTCTTCTTCTTCTTCTTGCTATATTATTATTATTATTATTATTATTATTATTAGTAGTATAATAGAATAGAGTTGGAAAAGGATTTGCAAAATGCTTCAACTTCATTGATATTTGGGTTTGTACATATGATACAAAGGTCCTCCAAACTCCAGGTTGCAATCAATAGGAATGTTTAAAGGTGTGGCAGTCATTAATCTATAAAGCCACTAGTGGCAGTCAATAATCTATAAAGCCACTAGTTGTTGGAAAGATCTGTTGCTAGACTACTGTTGAAGTGCCTCTGCAGCACTGTTTGCGTGCTGCTTCCCTATGACATCTCTCCTTGCATACATGCCTGTGTATGATCTGATTCCCTCTGCAGTAGGAAACACCAAATATGATGCAGCTGAAATTGAATGACCACTTGTTGAATTGTAATTAGTAAAAATTAATGAATGAATACATTTAAGTGCTAGACATGCAGTTTTTTTAAAGTCATGTGATAAAGAAAAACCAAAAAATTAATAAAACAAATACAGCTGACACCACAAATCATGAAATCAATCCAGAGTCTTTGCCTGCAAACCACAGTACAGAAATCTGCCTACCACCTCCTCAGTTTGGGTGAATTTTGCCACAAATCTCTGCGGTGTGTTTTGACTGGCAATGGTTACTCTCATTGGGATTGGGGAGGGACCTAGGAGATTAGGGTCCAAGTTGTGTCTTGTTCTGCAGTCGATTTTGAGATAAGAACCTTTTCAAACTGGTGTTTAGTGTTGCCACTAATGGGTGTTTCTACACTTGCTGACATCATTCATGCATGCACCTACATGCCATAAAACATTAATCATTGACCCACACTGGCTGGGTAACTGCTGTGTTTATTTCGCAATATTGCTATCGACTTAAATTGTCAGACATCAAAAAAATCACATAATAGATATTTTCCAAGTAATGGTGCTGGATAAAAATAAATGAAATTAGTATAACGAATGAATAATTATTGAAAGTGGTAATACAGTGCGCTTTTCTGTAATATCAAATTAAGATCAAACACCCACGACAAGCCTTAACCATGCTGTCATTAGCATTTTACAAACATCAGTTTCAAATTCATTCATTACCCCAATTTTTTCTATAACTCCAAGTGAGACGCTTTATACGTTTTTATGTATTTTAATTCTAACCAAAGTTAGAAATGACTCTGTTCAATACTTCCACATCAAAGTGGTTCAGAATTTTGGCCCAGCAACCTCATTGAGCCGCAAGAGCACTATTTATGTTCTGCCTTGTTTCTCTTTATGACCATTGGGGAGAAGAAAAAAACCACTGGTGAAATTTTGCAAACCGGTTCAGAATGAGCACTGAACCTAGTATATTATCGAAAAAGACCAAGACGAAGCTTACATGTGGGCTTTGATAGAAGAACTAAATACCCCTTAGCTTTCATGTGAATTTGCTCTCAGGGCTTCAAACTCAATGTGATCAAGTTTCTCTGCTAGCAGTCAAGATCACTTTGTTTTGTTATTGTTGAGGTTGCTCAGAGTTCAATTTCTCTGCACAAATTAGTCTTGGTTTCCCTTTCCCTGAAATAAAAGTTGAGCGTTTTATCAGATTTGGTCATTTAATGTTTTTAGAAAGGAATTGCTGTATATTGTTGGGACATAGTAAATTACTCATGTCTAAATATAGATTGAAATGGATGAATTATGCCACATTGGTGCTAACCCCTAACCTGCCCTGACACAGCCTTTACCATCATGAGTTATGACGTGTTGGATGAAATTACCCCCTCACTTACCATTTCAGAGGTCATGGGAGTGTTTTTCTGAACTGTTTTTAGATCTTATTAGATAGATTTAAAATGATCTAATAATGATTCACTCTGAAATGGCCGTGACTGTAAAGACTTTTTAAATAAACAGCACAAAAGTAAGAGCATTTGTTTTTAGATTATTTCTTTGATGTAACAATACTTGGCAATAAATATTGGAGCCTGTTTATTACCCCTTTAAATAGTGCCACATTTGTAAGGAGCATGTATTTGTGGGATGAGCAGCAGAGATGGGTATGTGAGTTGCGGCTATGAAAAACTACCCACGTTTTCTCTGCCAATACCAGACAGCTTATTTTGCTGTTGCTATTTGCTCTTGTTTGGTTTTTGGTGTATTGGATAATTGACTTTTGAAGAAACAACTTAACCACTTCATTATTTAATATTCAGGACTCTCACTCCTTCTCATGCTGCTCACCAGCCTGGCCACACACTGCTATGAATGACATCCTATTCTTCAGCATTTGTTGCAAGTCCGCCAATGTGGTGTGTTGTGAAAAGCATGCCCAAAATGTTCTGCTCTCCAGTCTCTGCTTGGTAGCTGTCTCTGTGGCGTTTGCATGTTCTCCTTATCATTTAATGGGATTATCCTGGTTTACTCCTACATTCCCAAAACTTGTACCCCAAGGTGATTAAGCACTCTAATGCAACAATGTAAATGTGAGAGATAATAGTTGTCAGTGTGTCCTGTGCCTGTGCCTTGGACTGGTGACCCATCCTGCCTCTCACACAAATTCTGATGAGATAGACTTTAGATCACTTGAACAGGATATGGACAGATGAGATAGTTTGTTATTGTTGTATCAATTCTACTCAAATTCCTTCCATGAAAGGACTTGAAATATCAATTTCAGACTTGTTGACGAAACAAGGAATTGAAACCATCTGGAGTGAATATGCCCAGTTTGATGTGAACAAAGTAAGAAATTATCCAATGACAATGAATGGTTCATTTCTATTTTCTCACTATGTTGCCATTTCCTGTGCAGCTGGTTCCGTCACAGAAAAACAGAACTTAGGAGATGAGAAGTCTAAACAGCAGTCCTGCCAGTGGGCTGGGCGTTCCCCACTGCTGAGACATGTACAGTCAAATGAACTTTCTTATTTCGTAATCTGAAGCTAATGACACTGCTGAGGAGGCAGGGTCACAGATGTGATCACTGCAGGTTTATGAAATAGGCATTTACAAAGTACTAGCTAATATTGCAAAAAATGGGAATGTTGATTTGAAATTTTTGGACCAAGTTTTAGAATGTCAGAATTACATTGTGGTACAGTAACACTGTGAGCCACAGGGCACCAAAGTACCTATTAAACATGGTGGGAGCAGAGGTGTCAATTTGTCCAGCTCTCTGAAATAGCTCTCTCTATTTGTACTGACAAGCAGTTCCAGAGATTTACAGTGCAGCCATGACCCTCAGCAGACACTGGGTTCACTCAGGTTCCACTTGACATCTCGTAGGCCATGGCCCCAATAAAATATTCTCTTAACGGGGGTTGGAAGGTTTTCACACCTGACAGTAACCTGCTTCTACGACTTGCCACAAACGGGAGATCTGCAATGTATTTTTGCAAGGCAACTTAATTGTTAAGGATAGTAAAAAAATTGGATATTTACTCAGTTCTCGAGTGTATTTGTGTGACAACGGCTCACCAGTTTGCCTTACGGTCATAGTGTTTTGTTTTGTTAGCATAATTTTTTGGGCAACATCCAAACCCAATCATGCAATGTCTTCTTTACATCCTGAGAGAAAAACTAGCTACTCCAGTAGAACATATTCCTGTGCAAAATTATTCTATTTGCTTTAAGGGAATACATTTTTTGAACAGCCAATGGAGATTGAGAAATCTGAGATCGTGAAAATTAAACTGTTGAGAGTAAATGTGAATAATATTGAATATTTTCATAAATATGTTACGGTCTTATTATTTTTACAAAGCTCTTCCGTCATTTCACAACTGTTGTTTTTGAATGTTTGGCAATGGGCACGTTGTGAAACAAACTATTTGTCATCGGCAAATATTGAATGAAATAAATTGCCCCCAGTCATTTCTCTCATACAAATGTAGAAACATGCTAACCACAATTGACACTAAAAGTTAAAAATAATTACCATTATGCAACTTCTAACTGGAAATGAAACAAAAAGCGGTTTTGTCTTTAAATAAATAAATATAACTTTGGCAACAAGATCTTGTAGTCCTTCAGGACCATCAAGTGATCAAGTGTTGTGGTATTTGAATAACAGTTAAGCCATCCCACACATTTTTTTTTAAATACGCAGCAACACCTGATTATCACAATATCACAGGCTTACTGATCCATCCACATAAACATTCACGACAGAACGAGGGCATACACAGGTTTTTAAAATATACTTTTACTCCACAGATCCTTTTAAAACGTTTTTAAAAACGTATCTAAATAACTTTTTTAAGTAACACTTATCAACTCAGTCATAGTGAAACATCAATTCATATGAAAATCTTTCCGAAATCTTAAATAGACATATTTGTTTGACAATACATAGTCAGCTTGCCAAATGAATCATGTTGATGCTTGTCCACAATGTTCACATTAAATGCTGACATTAGCCAAAAAGTTCCACCCTGTCAGCGATTGCTCGTATATTGTCTCTTTGCAGTTAAGTAACTAAAAAAAGTGAAGGAGTTTGACCAATATGCATTTCCAACAGTATAACATTGTGTTAAAACTATGAATATAGGCTAAAGGTCAATGGGTCAAATGTCAGCTTTATAGAAGTGAAAGTCTCAGAGGCATCTTATGTGGAAAGTGACTTAAATGAGAGTACACAGGTATGTCTGTGTCTCGGATAACTAGTGCACTTAATGCAGTTCACCACTTCAAAGCGGACATCTTGGCTTTTGGCCACAACACTCGCCATCAGTGCATGGAAAGAAGCTCATTCTGAGTCTGATGCTTGCCTCATGCTGCCTGGGGTCTGGCAGGTAAATGGATCAGTCTTATGGAAGTCATTAAAATTCCTTGGAAACATGTGGACACTTGTTTATTTTTCCGCCTGTCTTGAGAATGGCGGGCTGCCAGGATAATGCACTGTCCTTCCTTGTCGTCGGAGGAGATGCGAGTGGTGTGACAGAAAGTGAGGTGGGAGGAAGAATGGCAGTTGCAGAAGAAAGACGGCTAGAGGATGAAATGAAGTTGAATATGGAGGGATGAATGCAAAACACTGCCTGCTGAATGGCGGTGAAAATGAATAGCTTTAGTGACATGAGAAAAGAAATAGACTCAAGTTGAGAAATAAACTAGTAGTGTTTGGTTCGGTTATTTCGATTCATGTATATCATTACTGTGTTTTCCGCACTGTAAGGCGCACCTAAAAACCTCCAATTTTCTCAAAAGCCGACAGTGCGCCTTATAATTAGGTGCGCCTTATATATGGACCAATATTGAGCCACTACAGCAGGCGTTTCCAAAGTCCGGTCAGCGGGCCAAATGTATATATCTTATATATGGACAAAGTTTTAAAATGGGCCATTCGTTGAAGGTGCGCCTTATAATCCAATGCGCCTTATAGTGCGGAACCTACGGTAGTTATTTTGCTTGAATTTTGTGCGATTGTAAAAAAGCCTTAGGTTCATCTTCAAACAAAAAATCGAATATCACAACCGTCATCATGGCATAAAGGGCTGTACCCGCCACCAAGCTGCTTTTAGAAAATCTAAAATCTGATCTAATCTAAATCTGCCGTAATACTTGCCAGTGGAAAAGCCACAAAGTCGCAAAGTGTGCTTGCGTTCAAGACTGAGGTCTGGATATTGGGCTGTCTATGAGCATTCTAAAGTCACACTGGCCGGGCGTTCTCCCTGATCGGTAAAACAGACAGGAGCTCTTGAAGGAGATATTAATTCTCAGCTTTTGTAAGAGCAGTCTGTATGCTCCATTAGCCAGTTTCTAAATCAATTTGGAAGATTTTAGCGCAGTAAACTTGTTCAGAATGTTGTCATGACTGAGAAAATGTGCAGATACCACCGTCTCTTCTTGTATATCTAAAAAGCAGATTTAAAGGACCAGGGTCGGATTGTAATGACACCGCAGGGAGGGTAAAGAAAGAAAAATCAGGTCCTGCTTTGTTGGAGCATAACGATGGTTTCAAAGCAGCAACAGCTGAAAAATGTATCAGTGTGAACGCTGTTGCTACAGATACTCCCGTCATCGTGGGACAAGAGACAAATATTACGGCAGCTTGCCATTATTGACGTCACTCTCTATCTGTCCATCTCCTACCTACATATTTTTCTGTGTTGGATCATCAAGTGTGACCGACCCTTGTTTTTGTTATAAATACTACACCACAGAGGTGCAGATGGGATTTTGGAAGTGGGGGGGGGGGAGGATAGGGACAATGTTTAACCCTAACTTTGAAACCCTGACCCTACTTTGAAACCCTAACCTTAGTTTGAAACCGGGGTGTATGGCATTTAAGAGAAAACTTCTGGCTGGGGTGAGTCAGGGCAATCCATGGACTTGAATGTCGAAAGCTGAAAGGTCTTGAAAAAATTGCAAGAAAGCACTTGCATGAAACCCAGTTCTCTTCCACGGTGGTCTCACCGTGTGTGGTTGCTTTAGAGGCCCAGAGAGTGAAGCTGATAATTGGTCTTTTTCAGGTTCAATTGGAAGGCTGCGTTCCACAATATCATGAATGAAAACTTTTGTGTAGAATAGTGTTGAAGTCCCTTTCCACATTGGAGAAGTATTTCCCATCTTCAGTCAAATGCTTGGTCAGCTCCTGCCAATTTCACATGAATGAATATACTTTCAAAAGGATAACACCCACACAGTCACCAAAGCTGTGACTTCTGAACCTGTTCCTCTACTGAACCCCACATCCTCACAGGAAGCTTGTCCTTCCTTCATGCTCGCATGTGTGCCCATACACACTTGCATCTGTGGTAACTGGCATTGCATCTAAGCTGGATCCTCACCCAGGCAACTGCCAAATAACATGATAATCAGACACGGATGACAAAGCACACAGACAGATAAGCTCAGGAAATGATGGTTACGTAAACTATGCCCCAGCCTTGACCCCCCTCTTGAGCATTCAAGAACCTCTGACTTTGGTCATCCTGACCAAAGTGTGTGTGTGTGTGTTTGTTTTATGTAGTCTTTTTTTTTTTTTTGCCGGACTTGACTTGTTGTGACATGAATGTTCAATAAATTGAGGCGAAGAAGACTCTTAGGAGTCTCCAACAAGGTGCTTGACCTTCTCCGTGTCATTGACTTTCCCTCTCACAGATGGATGCTTTGTTTTGATTTGTGTAGCGAACCCCAACAGGCTTTTGGCTGACGAGGTCGAAATCACGGGGGACTCGCTTGAACACATGAACTCCGGACACACCACTCTCTCACTTGACAGCTTGTTATTGAGCGGTCAGATGTGATGGAAAGGGTCAAAGCACAGAGCGGGGACAGTGACTCGCTGAGAAAAAAGCTTGTTCTTGTTTCCCTTCCTGTCATGGTACGGACGTGCTGCGATTCTCTTTCATACAAAACAAAAACTCCCGAAAGCCCCCTGGCCAAATTCCAATGTGTCAAGACCACCCTTTTGATCTACAGTGCAGCACACATGGGTCCAAGATGGAACAGATTTTCTGTTTTATTGAGCAACAATTTAAATAATATTGCAATTATTTTTTATCCTTAATCATAAAGATAAGCCGATGAACTTGATGAACGGATTGTGCACACAAAATGCAATTATGTTGATAACTTTGTATGACCACAATTTCCCAATTATAGTTGATTGGAATCACTGCAAGGCTGACTTTGTTCGTGGTTTTTAATCTAAGGTTCATCAGATACTTGATGATTTTGATACCTGAAGGTTTGTGTGGTGTTTTGAAGTCTTCAAAGTGTACAGTTTGTAATATCAGACTCTTTTTTTGAGATCCTGGGCTGGTGCTCCCCACTTTAATTTTGTCTCACTGTCTTCACTCTTGCCCTTTTTCTTGCTCGGATGGGCTCATCACTCGTTGCGGATGTTTGTTTGCCATCGCCATGGAAACTGGTGAGTGCGACTGTGAGTAAGTGGCCCCTTGTGCAAATGTGTGTGTGCTAGCATGATTAGACTGCAGTTGTAGTTCACAAATAATGACCTCACTTAGACACAGACCCCAAAATATCAAATCTGTCTTCCCCGTCAAATTGTGTAATGGATAGTCCCGGAAAACAAGCCAGCACTCCGGCCCCCTCAAAATGCGTGCGTGTGCTTGCATGTGAGAGAGAAGGAGCGCTTGACCAGAGACCAGTTCATTCTTTTTTGACAGCAGGGAAAAAAAAGTATAATTGATTTCAAATTTAATTCCCTAATAGTGCAATACTATGTTCATTGGAAATAAATTCCGAAACCAGGAGAAGACGAAAAGGGTAAATAGAGTTCATGAGCTGACAACGGACTTCAGTGTTCGTGGAGTGTGCCGTTTGTGCTGCATTGTACCGACTCATCATTGATAAAAATGTCTCTCTCTCTGTGTGAAAATGTGCAGCGCCAAATACAAACTCAATTTGTGCAATTCAAAGTTTGAAGGGAAAATGATGACGAATTAGAAGTCGCCTTTTTTTTAACTTTTTATTTATTTTCTCAGAAAAAAAAAACGGCCTCAAAAATATAAACTCTTCCAGGAGACAAATAAAGTAGGGGCCGTCACACTGAAAGCAACTTTTGGCATGCCCTTAAATTGTATCACAGATGCTTGTGCACTAATCACTGGGATTGCTCAGTTATTTTGGTGCATACAATAATGACTTGAACATTAAATCTACTTCCTGGTTAAAGTAGATTTTTTGCTGCAAGTGCAAATAGACAGGACAGTTTGTACTGTCCAAATATAGTCAGTAACAAACAGGAAGGTGTTTGCGGAAAACATCAGTGATAGTCTTACGAGCAGAACAGTGGAGTCTATGTAAAAGAAGCAGTGGCCTTTGAAAGTCTCTTCAAACCAGACGTTGATGTCAACAGGCACTTTGAAAAAGTCATATAAGTCACACAAAAGCTAATTCAGCACTCAGCTCCTCATTGTGCCACGTATCCATGGAGCTGCAATGATCGTTTGGCTATTCACTCTGTGGCTGATCGTAAAGCTGGTGACTTTGTGTGCATATGGGCCAAGCCAGAAAATGAAAAGAATGAATTGTTTTATACACTTGGTGTTTTACAGTCCTTGCAGGTTGGTCTATTTTTTATTGACTTCTTTTTAGTCTTCACATTTTTTAATTAGTGTCCACATTTTTGTGTGCTTTGCTTGTATGACATCATTTTGTGATATTTCTAGTAACAAATTAACACATTTTCTCCCGCAATGCACAAACATTTATTGGGTTTGAGGCATTGCAGGCCACTTTAATTTTTGAGATGCAAAATTATCCTTTTGTGGCTTTGACAACCACTCATGGAACACAAACATATCATCCACATTTCTTTGACTCTCATGTCAAAGTCTTAACCAAAGAGTCCCCAACATGGATTTAATTAACTTTGAAAAGGTCACATCTGCTTTAACCATTGATGATGACATTGGATATGCTCTCTCTCTATATCTATAGTATATGAGTCATCTCACAGTGACATAATTATAACATGCCATGCACTTCAAGGAAAAAATATTGGCAGCAAATGAGAACAATTTCAATATGTTGCGTCGTCAGTCCTGCATAGTGCCTAAATGAGTAGATGCAATGAGTGACCTCGTGTCAGTTGAGTTCAACTTGAGCATCTGATGAGATGATGACCAGGCAGAGACTTCCTGTCGTCACTTCCACAACTCATTAAGTCTCAATCAATGGAGGAAATGAAGCAATAACTCTGACGTCTTTGCAGATCCAAACGCACACGCTGCTCCATCACTTGTCCTCTTCTGTCTGCTGTTAACATTTGAGCCACAAGGCCAAGGTAGACTCCTTCCACACAATGTTTGACTGCATTCTCCTTGCTTTGTTTTTTTGGTCCCATCTCATTGCATTAAACATGTGCATCCGACTAAATGCCTGCTTAATCCTCAAAAATGGATTAGTGGTGATTGAGGATCACTTCCACGCTAGTGTGAAAGTAGACAGGCTGTTAAGAATGGCTGGAGTGACAGCTCTCGCAGTTTGTAGGTGTACACATGGATGTGTATTTGGATATCCAAACTAGGTGATGTAATACGAGGACCTGTTCAAGCCTCCAGGCTTAAAGTTGTCAGGGCAACAACCTCCCACATGAGTCATAAAGGCTGAAAACCTGCTGGTATTCTTCTGTTTACATACTACTGAGGGTTTTCAGCATATTTTGTAATTAATAAGTAACTTCTTTATAAGTGAAGAAATAGCTACTAAGTTATTTTATAGACGAGGATCATTTCTGCTAATTTTCTGAGAGGTCTCCACACCACTATGGCTTTTTGTTCTTGGAGGAAAAAAAAATGCAAGTCATGAACTTTATGTTTTTCATTCCAGTGAATGGATGCCAGGATGCATTTAGTCTTGGTTGTCCTCTCTTGGGTTTTGTTTTTGTCACAAGGGTCATGGAGGGGATGAATGACTTCATCACTGTATGGGATTACTTAAAAGTGTAGGGGTGGACAGATGATTCATTAACCAAACTTTTCAAAAGGTTTGCACAGCGGAGGCCGCATTTTGCTGCATGCATCTAGTTTGACGTCATTGGGATTTATTTTAAGTTGACATGAAGCAGTGATTTTAGTCGTCTCCAGCCTGTGATTAGGTATCTGGGGGAGACGGACCGAGCTTTATCAGTGAGTCACGTCTGTCACCACCTCCCTCCTGCTGTAGTTGTCCTGGTGTTTTGTGTTTGAGTCAGTCAAATGAGAGCAATGCTCGGATTTTATAGTTTAGACCGGAGTGACTGGCGGGATCCCAAAATTTGGGGACTGTCACACAGTCATTAAAAATGGTCTATTAAAGAAACGAGAAAATGCCTTAGCATACAACGGGATAGGCTCAGAAAGCATTCCAGCTGTTTAAAATAAAACTCGCCACCCTTCTTTCATCAGTAGCATTAAGAGAAGGATGTGGGGCACATATAATGTGAAAATTCACAGCCACGTACTTGAGCTTGAGAATTTCTACCATTTTTTTTAAACACGATTGTGGCACATGGTGATGTCATCATTCATGATGAGGTAGAAAATGTTTCCCATCTGTTCAGTAATTTAAAGACCAACACAATTTAACGTTTCAGTTGTTGAAATATGGGTCAACACCCACTCATTGTTTTTCCATTTGTTGAACAGGCTGCAATAAAAAGTGAAAATAAATTAATTGCTTTATCATGATGTGCAGTAAATTGTAATTGGAAGTTCCTTGGTCAATGTACTTAAAGAGTGAAATCTGGATTAAATAGTTATTTCTGATTCCTACGGGCCATGCAGCCTTATTTTAGGACTTATTTAAAAATGCATGATAGACTCACAACTTATATGCACACTCTCTGCCAAGAGATTCATGCTGCTTTAGCAGAGTCAAAACTGTTACATGTGTTTAAAAAAAAAAGTCCAAACAAGCTTTGGGTGTGGCTAAAGCCTGCCACTTTTATTTTAAGTAAAAGTTATGACTCAAAACAGTGAAGCGGAAATATTAAGATTAAAAGGCTGGCCTTGGTCCATGACTGGCAGGTACTAAAAACAACTGCTGGTTCCATACAATGCATGAGAAATTCTGTATTGCGCAATCTTTTTACTATTGCTTTCTGAAATACAAGTTCTGAAACATCTTGCTTAACATGAGTTGGAACAGCAGGTTTTAGAGCTTAGAAATCATTTTTAGACATTTATTCAAAGCACATTTGGCATTGTTGTAGATTGAGTAAGGTTACTGGCAATGTTTCACCCTGGCAGGTTTATGGCATTAGAACCAGTTGACCGATACTAAGAAGGTGCAATTACTTCCTTTTTAAGATATCAGAAAAACAGAGCCTCGTTGACAGTTAAACTGAGAGCCGTTAGTTATGTAGTATGTAATCCCCAAACAAATTTGTTTTGCACAAGAACTTACTGCTTATGTCGTGTGCCAAAATAAGACAATGCAGCACATTAAGCCATGTCAAAGTGAGAATTTCGTAAATGTGTCCAATCCCCTAAGGAAACTGTATGAAATTATAGTTTGTCTCAAAAGTGTAACAAAATAAAGGTGTGGGTTGCTTAAAGATAAATTGAAATTTTAATTAAACATCACATATGCTCAATTAACCCCGAGTGACCTTGATGCTGACCTGCGATGTAACAGAGGATCATTTACATTTAAATATTGATCTTTGGCAAATTTGTCGCCTGAGAGGCCATCTGAGTCTAATATGTGTCTTTTGTAAACAACTTTACAGTAAGTCAGTCAACTGCAGAAGCTTGTGCGGTCTGCGGCCGGACGGCATCGTAATCCCCGACCTCTAAGTATAGTTGCCCGGAGACAGTTGTGGGCTATGTGAGGTCGTGTAAGTAAGAGATGTAAAGAGAGTGAGGATTGTGGAATGTGGAAGAGTGTCTAGGCTTTGAATTGATCAAAGAAAATGAGCAAAGGGGGGTGTAAAAAGTGCAGAGAGGCAGAGAGCGAACGAGAGAGGAGGTGGAGGAGGCAAGGGTGGAGCAGGAAGGGCGATTATTGTGTCAGCCTGCTTCTGATTGGTCACCGTGTTTGGCTGCTGTGTGTGTGTGTTTGCACACGGATGTGTGTGCATGTGCGTGTGTGTGAGAGCCACTGGGCGGGGGATTAAGCCTGCATCACGTGGTTCCTTTAGCTTCTTTTACACACATACCGTCATTTGCAGAGGGCACACACACACAAACTGATCCTCTCACATATCGACTCACAGCTGTTGATTCATCTCTCCCTGATGAACGGCGAGGAGCAAAGAAGCCCTGCAGGGAGCTGAAGGAGAAAGCAGCTCTGCCGTTTGCTCCATCGCGACTCCACTTGAGAGCAGCTACATGGAGGATCTAGATTGACAAGTGCACTGATTTGTTTTTACGATCGCTTCCTGGTGTTCCCTTGGGTCATTCTGCTCTTGCTCTCTCTCTCACACACACACACGCTCTCTTGCTCTTCTTATTTTCTGAATCTGTGGGAGTTGATGCAAGATTTCAGGCAGCAAGTTAGAGGACAAAAAGAGACATGTGCTTTTCTTTTGGTTTTGCCACCTACCACCACTGCTGCTTCTCTCCCATTCATTGACCAAGGAGGAAATAAAAGGTTGGTTGGACTTGTATATTTACACCTGCTTTGGCTTTCCAAGTAGACTGTCCTCAAACTGTCTGCTAGAGTTTATTTTACACAGCCACATTGTTGTTGAAACGTGTCTCGTGTTGTGTTGCACTGCAGCTGCACCTCCCAGTCATTCCATCCCTGTGACAGATTTTCAGTTTAAGGGGAATTCCACGCTAACTTGGGTTGCTTGGGCCTTCAATGCCGCACTATAAACACACATGGTGCTAACTGTGCAGTGAGTGTGAGCGCCAGAGGAGATTAGCGCTACTTATTATCCCATGTGTGGAGTCTTTATGTGAAAGGCAACTCAGACGAGGTAACTTGGCCTCACTGCGGCACCAGTGCATTATTTTGTGAAATACAAATAAATGACTCTGAAAAGTTTATGCAAGTCGAAAAACAGACCTGCATGCTGTGTGTGGCTTTTAGTTGCTCCGGTTTTGCCTCACATGCTGTCCTCTGGTTTCACCGCTAGCTCTGTCTTCCTTGTCATACTGGCTTGCTTAATCGTGGAAACACGCCCCCTCCTGTGTCTGCATGTGTGTGTGTGTGTGTGTATGTGTGTATCGGACTGCAAGGCTATGTGTGGATTTTGCATGTGTGGATATAATTAGCTGCCCTAGAGATTCTTTCCTGGTATTGTTACTGTTGAGGTTGTAAAGTAACCCACAAGGCTGTCTATATTTAGAGGTGGCAGCCACACAAGCAGTTATAATTTGGTGTCTCCCCCAAGCATGAAAAAGTTATGCAGGTGGATGTTTATCAGTGGTATTGCCTCCACCAAGCCAGCGACAGTTCTAATTTAGCTCCGTATCACATTTGAAACCTTAAGACATGATCACTGCCTGCTGATGTCTCATTTTTATTGAATCTATTAATATTAATTCATTAAAACGTCTGTTTATGAGGTGCCTTACATTTGGTTGACGACCAGTCCAGGGTGTAGCAAACCTTTCTCAAAATCAACTGGGATAGGCTCCAGGTGACCTTTGACCTCCACAAATTTTCTGCAAGTCAGTTGATGTATGTTGAAGCGGTAATGAATTTGATGTCACGTAACCCTTTCTAAATAACTATTGACCAACTCTTTCCAGTTCATCTCCACATTGTGATGGATTGTTCCATGAGGGAAGGTTTCCAAGATCTCACAAAATGTACGCTCTTTTTTCCACCATGTGGAACCTAATCAGTATTGACTGTTGGCAAACGCAGGTACTAACACGTTCTGTTTCCAGCTGGTCTTCCAAATGTACCAACCTGATAACCATATGCTTGACAAAAAACACTGTGGGGCTCTCAGTTTCCCAGACATGACAAAACACACACACACACTAACACACACACGCACATAGGCGTGATTACTGTTGACTGTTGTGCTATTGGGACCATGATTCAGAACAGTTCTCATCTTTTTGGCTGAAATGAAATGAACAAGATTTATATTTGTATGAATGATATTCACTTTGTTGGGACAAACTCCTAAATCAAACTTGCTCTTTTTACTACTTTTTAATACTTGATGGCCACTGGCCAATCCTCTGGTTGCTTTCACATGATGCCTCATTATCTGTCTAAAACACTTCTGAATTATTCCGCTGCTTTTATCAGAAGTCACATGACTTCTTTGGCAGCCATACATGCCCACCTGGCCATAGAACAGTTGAGCAGCCAGTTGTCCTTTTGAGCCCTTAATAAATGGAAAGCATATTTGCGAATTGTTGTTATTCCTACACCTAATTTGGATGTACACACAAGTGTCCTCAAATTAAAGCTCAAAGTCGGTCGTTCTATTTTAAATACATTTTGATGATATTTAGAGCCCTAACAAAAAGATAATGCATGGTTGCTTGATTCATGTGGAAGATGGAGTGATGTGTGTTGTCTGAGCTGCTGGCTCTGGACCAGCTCCAAATGTCAGTGGAGCACTGGTGCATGATGGGTGAACATTCCTGCTAATAAACAGTAAGCTGTTGTAATTGAGATCGAAGGGGAAGCTTATTTTGTCAACTAAATGAAAGATGGAATGCAGTCGTGCATCAATGTCACTCAGGTTTCATGTTACAATCAACAAGCGTAATACAACAGTGCCGCAGGTCTGACATGAAGATGTCTGTAAGAAGTCTTGTTTCATTTAATCGTTATTCTAGAGGCAGCAATTAGCGCTGGTGCTGCTGCCGAGCTGCTCTGGTCTTGTCAGCCCTAATTCGTTGGAGTGGAGTGGAAAACACTGATTCAATCACCAGCGTTATGTTAATTGGACTAATTCAAACTCATACGTGCAGAAAAAATCTGATCTCACTGTCCGCTCCCATCTGTTGCAATGGTCCAGAAAAAATAAAAGCACAAATTGTGACTAAGCGGGGTGAGGTGTGCAACACACCATTGTCACAGGTTTTCGAGGTCATGGTCACCTTGCCTGAGCCTGCAGATTCCTCTTGAATAAACACAGTCACAATGCAGCACTGTATTCCAACATCACATTTCATATGAACTCAACTTGTTACTCGGCATTGCATACGGCATCTTATTTATCGCTAACCTGTGTGAATATGACTGAATTTGTCATAAAATATTGATCAAGTTACTGCTGGATATATATTTTTTTTCTCTTACAAGCATGTCATGTTAGAACGCCCCTCAATATGGCTAACCACCCCTTATGCTCCCGAACAGTCACGCTCTATCTGGGTGTGAACAGAGATCGGGGTCACGAAGGGGACAACAATCTATTGACAGAGACCGAAAAGAGAATGTAAAACAAGGGGAGGGGGCAACTCATGCCGCTGGATTTATTACACAATCCTGCAACCCTGTGTGTGTGCTGTATTTGTTCCCACTCCCAGAGTTTAGGGGGCTTATTATATTTTGGTAAGGCTACAGCTGTTGTATTTTTTGACATGCTGAATTCAAGGCATTTAGCAAATTCCTGGCATCCAGACAAATAACATTTTGCCAGATATCATTTTTATGCACTTTACTGTTAGCGTGTGTCTTTTACTTTCTGGAGTTAATCCAATCAGGCTGATCTCTAATGTAAAATAAAAACCTTAAATGTTGATGTGTCAAGTATTTGTTGTCGGTGGCACTAAGATTTTCTATGGCTGTCGAAAAAACTCCCCTACAGACAAGCAGGGGAGGTGAATTTAATATCAGGTTACATAACAGTCTTATCCATGCGCGGTTCCCTTAGGAGGGAATGCGGTCAGCTTGTATTCATTTTTGTTCATTCTCATCCTCTGGATTCCTTCCCTAAATTTCTTCCTCTCATTCCTTCACCCTTTGAACCAACACCATCTGCTCGGGCTCACGTTGGCCCCACCCCTCCCTAATACACTGGCGGCTTATCCTCAGCAACAACAGCCACTGATGCAAATTTGTATTTTCTCTCTGGTCCTTCCTCCATCAATTTTGCTTGCTAAGGAGGTAAATCCCAGCTACCCATCAGTTTACCTGTTGTTTTTTTGCATAAGAAGGCAACATTGTGCAATTATCATTAGCATCCTTTGACCTATTACTTACGGTAATTAAATTAACGTAATCTTTTTTAATTAACTGTAAAATTGTCGCAGCTGTCATCCGATATGAGAATAAACAATAATTATAGAGGAAGAGCATACTCGTTGCTGTGTTGATGTGTCCTGGTGAGTGTGACTCAATTTGTACGGTTTATATGGTCATAAGTGCAAGCTAATTAAATTGGAGTGCAGATTTGATTTAGTAGTGTCATGTGTAACTTCTTCAGGTTGTTAGAAGATGCCAAAAACAGGAACAAAAATAGTTTTGTTTTCATTTGAACCTCAGTTTCAGCTTGCTTTCAAATTGAAGGAGTTATTTGCAAAAATACTTTTTACTGGGGGGAGTGTTGGGATTTGGATTGCCACAAGCCATGCTGTATGACAAAATGCCATTTTTATAGTTGGTATTGAATTTTTATGGACTGGATTTTTCGTCTAACCTCTCGACCTCTCTTGATATCCTCAGACGTGATTCAGAGCGGCAGCCATTCATCAAAGAAGTGAAAGGCAACAGGGATGAGTGTGGACAGCCACCAGGGGGTTGTGACCACCCCTCCCACACCCAGTGGCAAGACCAAAGAGCGCTACTTTGATCGAGTCAATGTCAACGATCCAGAGTACCTCCGAGCCAGGAAAATGTCGCCTGACCTCCGACAGGACTTCAACGTTCTGGAACAGAAGAAACGGGTCACGCAGATATTACAAAGCCCTGTAAGTTCAAATACACTACTTCAGCACACTTGACACAACTCTTTTGTACCACTCAGGTATTTTGAAATGCATTCAAAACTGTACTATTTGCTGTCTTATGAGACAATTTAACTCCTCTTAGGCATTTTATAGTTGCTATTGTCAGTATACAATAAATCTCCCAAATCAATGCTGGGGTCTACAACTGACTAGAATGAAATGAAAAACCAGATGAATTCTTTCAAAACCCACACGCTAATAGTTTGGATAAGCACTTCCGATGGACTTTGCCCTCTTCTGAAACCCCATGCATAGCATATTTAGCTGTATTTTTTAGCAACTGGAAACGGAATGCCAGTGGCAAGCTAAAATCCTGAAAGAAGCACCATGTACCACACCCTTTGCCTCCAGAATTCCTCAAATGCCCTTCAGGCCAGCAGCCTTCACGTTGGATCAGGTTTTGCTGTCGTCGGCATCCTAGTGAGAGCAGGGCATATTCTTGCCAATGCTCGTAATGCTGTTGTTTGCTTTTCTATCCCCGGCGGTCCAGGTTCGTGAGAATTATTTGAGTTGTGCCAGATAAACTTGAGATAAGTACTGGAGGTACAGTTTGTGATGTCAGAGCTCTTTAGCAATTATTTTGATGCACAAGTTTGTGTGAGGACACAATTAAATGGTGCCGTGTACGTGAAGAGTATACAAGGTATTAGGATCGTCTTGTCTCTCTGTTGTCCCCAGATTGAATTGGCTCCAAGGCAAAAACCTTCATAGCAACACGATTTAAACACAGCTTGTGCACTGTGCTTTGTAATTTGCCCCTTGAACACTTCACATCACATTTTGTCAAGATGGTACAACAAACCTAACCTAACCTGTCATTTTAGCCCTAATAGTGTCTGGAATATTTGTTCAACACTGCTGACTCAAGGCTGGTGTTCAACTGCTCTCAGTTGTGTCCAACTTGAGTCACTCAGATGTGACGATGACGAATGATAAAAAAAGGTCAATCAAAGTTTGGTCAGATGCTATCTAAGATGTGACTAAATGTCACAGATGATTGGAGAATAAAACAGGAGTGTATTGAACTGGTTTTATATATCCAAATGGTGTGTTTCTTTATTGGCATGTATTTAAATGAGGTGGTTTGCAATTAAAAAACATTGGGGGGGTCATCATTATTAAAACTGTCAGTCCACCATACCTAAGAAAAACAGCCAATCACAGATGGAAGCCGTAATCACCAAGGTGTCAATCATTTGCCTTGCACTTGTGGGTATTGCCATAGCGAGCAAACTGAATTGCAGATTCGCGCTGACCTTTTAGTTTGGATGTCAGCGGGATTGCTGAAACTATGGTGGAAAACAGCTCCGAAATAAAAAGTGCATCACTTGTTCGCTTACAATTTGCACATTTGAATTTCAGTCGATTGTACATTCCCCTCCAAAAATACAACCACAAACTAATAACATTCAGTGCTACAGTAACACTGACGTATATGGGACATTAGATATGGCCATTGAAATCCAATGCAAGTGCTAAAATTTGCCCTTGACCAAGATAACCATCGAGACCTATGACATTTGCACAGTACAGAGTACCAAATGGATTAATAGTAAATATTGATGACATCATTTTTTTGGACAATTTTCTGTGACATGACACATCAACTGAATGGTTATGCACTTTACATGTAGTCAACCAATGTAATTATAACTGTCTCTTTTGGAATAAGGCCCAAAAGTCCCAAAGTGTTGCTTTCTCAGTCTCTTAATCCAAGTCATCTTTTAGCAGCAATACAAAAACAACATTGTGTATGCGTCAGTAGCTCAGTGGCCTCCTTCTCATGACTTGTCTTCCTTTCGAAGTCTCTCCTCCTCTTTTTGTTTGTTTGGATTCCACTCTTCAAGGACTAGTGGAGTCGTAGATTACATGCTTCTGGTGCTCAGATTGCAGGTTGCGTTTAAAGTCAGACCAATATAGACCAGGCTTGGAGCAACTTAGCCATATCTATCATGCAAGCATGTTTACTTTTGGAAGTCGACAACATTGAATCCTTGACACTGTCTGGATTTATAGACATTGAAGATCCAACCCGCCATAACATTATGACCACATAACACAATAAAATGATAGCCAATACAAGAGCTCTATCAAATCTGCTTGCACAGATGTTGTTTTTTTTATTTACACTGACATATTACGTAATTATCACAGTTAAAAGTGTGTATGAAATAATTTAGTTGCAATTGCCTCCCTGAGAGAAAATGTGTTTAGCTTCGATTGAACTTTTCTATGACAATGACCTGACTGTGTGCACAGATAGATTTAGTTTAAACAGACGTGATCTGTGAGTTGAAGATAAACTAGAAAAGGTTGTGTACTTCAGATGATGTCACCACTGTGAAACTAAATAGGTGCTTAGAGAAGGGAAAACTAATCAACGTGTCCAGTTTCAGTGTGCGCTTTATTTATTTTTGCTAAATGGAGCAAAATAATTTGTGACATTTTCTTGAGGGGGTTTGAGTTGTTTTTATTTGCTTGTTTTTTACATATATACAAAACAAAAATGTAGTATTTGGATGCAAACCCTGGCAGCAGATTTGCAAAGCAAATTTTTTGGGGGGCTTCTGAAGATTAGTTTGCCGTGACTCACTCTGTCGTCTAAAAGGTCGAAAGATTAGAGCGCCTGAAATTGAATTTCAGACGCAGTTTCTCATGCTGCTTCTATTTTCTGCACCTTGTCATCTGACCTTCTGAATGCGTTCTCCACTCTCCTGCATTTTTCCCGTATGCGGAAACTTGACGTTTCTCATCTCGCAGTATTTTTATTATGAATTAAAGGAAGTATGAATATTACTCGCTTCCTCTGCCACTTGTCAGCAAGCATGAGTAGATAATTGATGTGGTTTGGCAGCCTGTGCTGAAAACCGTCTTGCGTGAGGCTTCATATAACGGCTGTCCTCTATTAGGTTTCTTCTTCTCTTTTAAAGCCCCGATGGGCTCTTTGATAGAACATTAGTGGTTGAACTTCCTCCAGAGATTTCTTTTTGAAACCGCTCTTATTCCCGCAGAGCCAGCTGTGTTTCCCGAGTCGTTCCTCAGCATCTATTGGGTGATGAACTTAATGAAATTTCCTCATGGCCCGCACAGCATGAATGGGTTGGATATTTTTGTGCAAAAGGAAAATTGATTTGGGATGATGCATTTTAATAATTTCTTATCTCACTGGCTTCAAGAAGAAATGTATGGCTGTAGAAATATCTACTCTGCACTTGTTAATTGTTTTCAACATTATGCTATTTTTTTTCTTTGAGTAGCATTTTGGAAAAGCTCAAAATAAAAATCAATTCTTTGAGGAGCATTTTTACATAGCAGTGATTTAATTTAAGGAGCTACTTTGCAATTTAAGTGACCTTTTTTCTGCAGGTTCAATTTGGGGACCTGAAGCAATAAAAATATGACAATATTGCTGTATGGGGAATATTTTAGTATTTGAGTATCTGACAAAATGCTATCACATAATCAAATTCTTTTCAGCTTGATAAACACGATATTTGATAAAAAAAAAAAATCTGTTTAGTGACATCAGCAATTATCTGGTTATGTAGCAGCAGCTCATGAATAGACATAGTGTGTGAAGCAACATGCTTTTAAAACAAGCCGCATGATATTTATAGACCAGGTCCTGTTCCACGGATGCACTCATCGAGGTTAAATTAGTATAATCGATTGCGTTGCCTGGCCTGCAGGCAGACGCTCTCCTGCTCTGCAACATTGTCACGTTGTTAGCTTGTGAGCAACGTTGTGCTCACAAAACAGGCTGTGTCTCAACAAGTTTTAGGAAATAGATTTGATGATATTTTTGTGGCTTTTGAAAATTATTTTCTTGAAATGTAACTTATGCTACCCTACAGAAATCAATTGTACTATTAGGACTTATTAGGGAAGGAAAACTGATGCCAAATAATCAGTCAATGAGCAATGGGTGACATTTTCTTGTTTATCGATGCTTTATTTTATGATTATTGCAAACCTCAGCAGCATAAACAACTTCTTTGTTGTTGTTTTTGTTGGTGCAGCAGCGGTCAGGGGGGTGGTCCAAATATTAATGATAGATCCACTTTCAGCCCTGGAATTAATCTGTTTGCATGATGCAGTCAAATCCCTGCTGTCATAATCTTTTTGAGAATTTAGTACTCACACAAACTGTTGAACAGATGCCTGCTAGTGTGTGTGTCATTCTAATGTGCGCATTTGTGTGCCTTTTGAAAGGCAGCTTTCGCTCTTCTTTTTATGAAGCCTGCTTGGATGGGAGGCGAAATAACTTTTAAAATCACTAGAACAGCCCAATTAGAGTCAACCCAATGCCCTGAGAGTAAAACCGAAATACCAATCTCTGCAGCTGGGCTTTGATTCTGTCTTTCAAACACAAATGTGATTGCAAACGAGTCTCTTAAAAAGAACTCTCCGAAACACAACCCTGAACCGTTCACAGTCAGACATCCGCTTTGAGGCGGTCACCACAGCAACACCGCCACCAGGGACAGAGGAATGTTTGGTCATGATTCAGACTCAGCAGTGCACCGGGACTCTAGGTGCTCCCATAGAGGGGGTTGCTCCAATTTTCACAAAACACCCTCACACGGGCCTGTTCTGTTGGCAGACCGCCCACGGATGAGCCTGTGGTTGGCGTGTTGGAGGCAGCATCAAAGTGCTGGATTTTCTTTTCTGCAGACACAGTTCAGAGAAGTTGCAATCAAAACAGCAATACTGTTTTAGGGTATGCTTGTTACTAGACTGGAAATGGTTCCATGACCCATTTTGCTAATTATACAAAAATATTTTACTGTATGTATAACCCACATTTTGCAATGCATTTTTAAGTACCTCGGGCATTTCTCACTGAGCCCAGAGGCTCAATCAGTGAGTTACGTAAACCTTGATTCTGATCCAGAAATGAAGTGCAACATATTACAACCTGATAGAATGAGAAGTGAAGGGAATCTTCTGTTCTAAATGTAAATGAATGCCAAATGTGCAATCCAGATCAATTTCGGACACTGAAAATATTGAGCGGTTCTCATTCTTTTAAAGTTACATACATAATGCATTAAATTGATTTCATTTTTTTATGACTCCATCACTGTGTCTCTCACAAAACAAAATTGATTAAAACTGCAGCTGAACACTATATTCAGAACCCAATTAATATATAGTGTGTTGCTATTCGATTTCCCACATAGGATGAATATCATTCTATACGTATGTCCACCTTTCTATTTGTAATGTAGTCATCAACAAGAGCCTTGCTCGGTCTTTCATTTCATGACAAGTTTGGCTCAACTTTGGATGTTTGTATGGTTTCTCATGTTAATATGCTTTTCCACGGATTTAAGGGGTGACTCTGATCTGGATGTCAAGATTAGCTTCACAAACACAAAAGACGGCACATGCTGTTAGCTATTCAGCCCATCGAGTGTACGCTTGTTGATCAGCCAATCAGCTTCGTTGAGGCTGCCTTCCTGCTGACACCTAAGGAGCATGACTAATCTGTGATTAAGTGCTGCTTGTGTCCCACATCTTGTTCCCACAGTCATTCTTCCACTGTCTTCCCTACGTGTGCTCTAATCCGCCATGCCTCAAGATCTTTACACACAAGTGTGCACATGTGCCATCATTTATCCTGAAGTCCTGAAAATTGAGCACATTGTCATCTAATATCTTCCTTTCCTGACTTCCATCCCCAGGCCTTCAAGGAGGAGTTGGAAAGTTTGATCCAAGAGCAGCAATGCAAAGGGAACAATCCCGCTGGTCTGTTGGCCCTCAGACAGATTGCAGACTTCTTCATGGCGAGTTCAATGGCCGGTTACAACACTTCCCCACTAAGTGAGTATTCATCGCCATGTGACCTGTCACCATGGTGACCAGTCAACAACATAACCCACACCCAGAGTTAAAAAAAAAAAAAGAAGCATATTTAAAGACTTTCCCTTTTTGAAGGCTGATGTGCTGATCTAGGCCCAGACACCGGAAGAGCCATGCATTTTTTTCTCCCTTTAGATTCTCTTGGAGTTATGACTTGCAAACTGCTTCCATTTGCACATGTGGAATGTGCAACTGAATGCTGGATCATATGTTAAAGGGACCAGAGCAGCTCAGTCTTTTAAGTTAGTATATCAAAGGCTGCAGCAGTAAATGAGCCAGTACATGCTGAATATTTTCTGAATCGATTATTCCATCAATTAATCAACTAATTGGATACAGTTTTATTTACATTAAACTGTGTTGAAAATATTCCCCCCGCAATTACTGTTTCTTAACCAATATTTTTTACTTGTATTATTTAGTGATCATAAAAGAACTAAACAACAGTTAAGCAATATCACACAAGATCGATCATTGTTTTCCAAATTATTTTGACTAAACACAAAAGATATACAAGTCTTCTTTCATCTACAGAAATCAGAGGATTATTACATTTGAGAGCCTGAAATCATAACATTTGCACATTTTGTAAAAAGAAGTCTCAAAGCGATTACTTGATTATCAAAATGCAAGGCGATTAATTATTCGATTAATTTTTACACCTCTATATCAATAAATAAAAGGAAACTAAGTACTGTACTTCAGTCAGCATATTTTTTTTATTGCATGCATTTTATTTTGTATTTTCCTGTTCAGGTTTGGGGATGGTCATACCCATTAACGACTTGTACAACGTGGAAGCGAGTGCCATGGTAAAAGGAGAGAAGCTAACACGTTGTAAACTGGCCAGCCTCTACAGATTGGTGGACTTGTTTAACTGGGCCCACTTTGCCAGCTCCTATATCACCGTAAGAGTCCCTAAATTTATCATTTAGAGTACAGGTGGACAGGTCACTCTTTTTATCAAGTCTACTTGCACAATATATCATGAGATACAATGACAGTACTTTTTTCATCACTGCTTCATCTGTCGGGTCTATTGGTGCATTGTCCAATTCAAATAAAGTTCTCAATTTGTTCAGTCTTTTTACAGAGCCGCATCAAATTAGATGGTTGCTTTGCTGGTTTTGTGTTGTGGTTTTTTTGGCTAATGCTGAGTGTTATCAGTGGAATGGAGATGCAGGGCATTCAGTAAAACTTCATTATTATGTTATCTGGTTGAGTATATACTTTAGAGAAATAAAATCAGTATTTTCTCATTCCAAAGGCCCGAATCAGCAAAGAGCAAGATCACATCCTTATCATCCCCAGAGGGCTCTCCTTTGCTGAGGCGTCTGCATCAAACCTGGTAAGACTCAAAAAATCTTTAATTGCAGAAAGTCAAACATGTTTTTAAGACACAGAAACACAATTTAGTTCTTATACCAAAAGACACAAAATGAAGAAACCTGAAATTTTTTTGGCTTTGTCCTGTGGCTGGACTTTGCTTTCAACAAACTTTTAAAATGACTGACGCACATATTCGTTGGCTGTTTATGTTAATAATTAACATTGTTAAAAAGCCTTTGGCCTTCACTGAATTCACCGCATTCCAGTTTTACTGGATTAATATTTTACTGCCTGTATATTTTGTTTTGAAAATAGGCTACATGGAAAATTTTCTGGTTTAGTATTGACATAAGTGTAACCATCATTGCTTTGCCTCAAGACATAAAATGAGCAAAAGCACATACTGTAGCTATCTGACAGTGACTAACTAATTCGATTCTGATCCCTAAATGGCAAAGTACAAAAAAGAAGAAATACTGTAATTGTCTGTGCAACATCTGTTCTAACGTTTTGATTGAGCAATGTGGCTGCACTGCATCTTTCAAATCCAGCTATTAAAGATAAATGCCCCAAATACAGGGGAAATCATTCACTTTGAATGTGTCATTTTTACATTTTGCAGCTGTGAGTTTTCTATTGCAGACTAACATTAAGTTAGTCAGTGATGGTCACTTCCAGTCTGCCTCGACCTCCACATGTCTGTTTGAGATCCACTGTCAATTAGAATACTGAGATTTTGATTATGGACTTTTGTTTCCAGGCAGTTATTAGCAAAAATGTTAGAAGTTTGATCCAAATCCCAGCCAACTGTTTTAGATGATGGGCTCTGTTCCCCAGGTTGAAGTGGTCAGCTTGCTTCCTGTCAACACACACCAATCCCTCCCCCAATGCCCCTCACTCTCGAGTGTCGTTGCCATTTTTAGACATTTCTTATCATCGTCGTTTAAGCATGTCACATTTAATAGCTTTCTGACACGTCCTCTGACATATTTTGACATGCTGTGCATATCACAGGGGCCTCTTTGCTGTAGAGTTGTGTGAGTGAGCAGCAACTATTGAAGGTCATGGCGGTGAAAAGTTACTGGACATGTGATGGACGCAAATCAATGTTCACTTGTCTGACAGCTGCTTTTGTCTGACTGTTTCGACATCAGTGGTGGTGGTTGGGTTTTTCAAAGATCGATGAATTCTCTACCCATAATGTAGTTTCCATCTGAGATAGGACAGGCCAGACTAACATTTTAAAATGACTGGTGTGCTCGACAATCAGCAAACTCCAAACAGAATATTGAGTGTAAATTGTGTCAAATGCCAAAGTGACATGTTTGCAGCGTGCAACAATTTTCTACTGCTTATCCTGTTAAAAGGCTACACATTGGACTAACCACAAGCTGGTTAATTTAGTTAACCCCAAATGGATTTTCTGCTTGGTTTTTTTTGAATGGGCTTCTTTTAGCTGGAAAGGACACAGGACTGAAACAGAAAAAAACTTGTAGTCTGTGTTCAACAGGGAGATGTAAAATTGATTCATGTGCGTCCAACTGCATGATGAATGCCCTTTCCTGTTGCTACAACTCACACTCACAGTTTTTGTTGTGAAAGGGAAATGCGAGCTTGTGGTTTTCTGCTTTTTATCAGAACAACATGTGCATGATGCCTGCAGGCCACAGAGGCTTTCTGTTTGCGATTAACTTTCAACCGGACCCTCACATCTGCACACACTTGGGTCATTTCTTTTTCTTCCGCTTCACACATCTGTCTCTCTGACCAGGTGTCTTCATTCTCTCCCGTTTGTCTATGTCTGCTATTCTCTCTTGCGGGTCGCGTACCTCTCTGCTGAATCCGATATCGCTCCCAATCATCCAATAAGGGTATGGTAATGCAGTTGCCTTATCGCTACTGTATCATGTTGCATGTAACAGTCTAGTTCATTTCCTATGGAGGGGCTTGTCGGCGTGAGGAGCGGTTGTTAGCGTGATTTATGGTGTTGGTTCTATTGCTTTTGTGGATGGATGGATTTATCTGCTAGATTGTTTAACATATGTGTTACAACAGAAGTTATGTGAGCTTTCAATGTAAAACCATTTGATGGTACAAAGATTCTGGGGGAGAAAGGTTCAGATTAAACACTTGGGAAAAAGTCATGCTGACTCCAGCTGCTCTCCTTCCTTCCCCAGCTGAAGGTCAACATCATCGGCGAGGTGATCGAGCAGGGTTCCACCAACCTGAGCATCGACTCAGCCGGTTTCAGCCCCCACGCCGCCATCTACTCGATACGTCCAGACACCCGCTGTGTCATCCATGTGCACACTCCTGCCACGGCTGCTGTAAGTCTCTTTAATTTCGTACAACCAGGTAGCCCGTGAGGTCACCAGTAATAGGAGTGATCATTTAAAAATGTGAACAGAGATTTGTGTGTTGCATATATTTTTCCTGTTCCCTATATATGCACAAATATTCTGCTCCCGAAACCATTAACATAATCATCAGATGAATATAATTATTAATAAAAACACATACTATTGTGTCATCAACTCTATTTACAGTATATAGCCCTTAATCAAAAGTCTCAAAGGGCTTCGCAAACCCATATTTGACAGATATTAACAACATCCCCTAATCTTTATCCCTTAATTAATCTTAATTTATTATTTTAAAAAAATGGGGTAAATGTGATTTTCTCCCAAATTATGCTGTTTATTGTTCACAGATTACTGACTATGTAGCTTCTGCCATCTAGTGGAAAAGTGTGTAGTTGTTTCACACGCCTACAATACATTGGTGGCATAGATTGGTGAACAAAGCAACTTTATTGTTGACGATAAATATTTTTTAATACCAATTAATTAAATTGGATAATTTCCCTTGATACAACTGAGGATATCTAATGACAAATTGTTCCACAGCACAGTGGTTGGGAATCATTGACCCATTTTGATCTTATTTCTCCTCCCTGCTTTGTAGGTGTCCTCTATGAAGTGCGGCATCCTGCCCATTTCTCAGGAGGCGCTCATCCTGGGTGACATCGCCTATTTCAATTACAATGGCAATCTCGATGAGCCAGCCGAGAGAAGAGAGCTGCAAAAAGCACTCGGGCCTACAGCAAAGGTGAAAACGCCTTTTGGACACACTACATAAAACAATTTAAATTATGCAAAGGGTGGATGTTTTTCACACATTTAGCTTTTAAGAGAAACAGAGAGACAACTATCGGACCACGACTGGGAAAAAAAAACAAAAAAAAAACAAAAAAAAAACCCATCCATCAGTCCGATATCAAATATGTACGGCGAAAATACCAGTACTCGACTTGACAACAATTGAAAACATAACCATGAATAATATGCTCTCTTCTTTAAAGGTTCTGGTGTTGCGCAATCATGGCTTGGTTGCTCTGGGTGAATCTATGGAAGAGGCCTTTCATTACATCCACAATGCGCAATATGCCTGTGAAATTCAGGTACAATCAAACTGAACAACACTCAATATGGCTGACATACCAAAAAAAACAAAAACAATAATGCATGAAGACTATGTATAAATTTAGTAGCCATTTGAATTGGGGATTTTTCACATTTTTGCAAATCTTTGTTTTCACTTTTTTTAATCTCGGTGTGTCTAAATCTCCTACATAAATGCTTGGTAGAGCAAACAAAAAAAAAGAACAGTAATCCTGCAGCAAAGCCCAGCTTAATTTCTATAAATAAATCCCTCCCAAGCATGTTTTTTGCGCTGTGTGATTTATTCCTTAGTGTTGTTGAAGTCCCGTGTCTTTTGCAAAATGACATTTTGTCCTTGAGCAGATTAACAAAGAGCATTTCTAGCACTAATTCAGTATACGGAGGATTTTAGTTGGCAACATTTGATTGACAGATGTTTGTTGGTAAAAAAAAAAAAAAAAAAAAAAAAAAAAAAAGCCCATTTGTCAAGTGTGTTGCGCAAACTGACATCCATCACCCCTCGTTCTTTGTGGCTGCTTTTAGGTAAATGCCATCTCCTGTGCTGGCAGCATAGACAACCTGATTGTGCTTGACCAAGAGAAATACAAATCGCGAGTGTTCGCCGTGGCCTCAACCGTTTCCGAAAATGTAAACAGCCCGTACAAGTGGAAGGTCGGTGAACTGGAGTTTGAGTCACTGATGAGGATGCTGGATAACCTGGTGGGTCAATTGGTAACCATGTATGATTTTATCCTGATTGTGACTGAGCTTCCATCTTTGATTATGTTCTTGATGTTTGCTCTCCAGGGCTACAGGACAGGTTATGCCTACCGCCATCCCATCATGCGTGAGAAACCGAGGCACAAGAGCGACGTGGAGATCCCCGCCACTGTTACGGCGTTCATGTTCGAAGAGGATGTGGACGCCACGCACTTTCCCTTCAAGTTCCTGCAGCAGCGGCAGCAGCGGGAGAAGACGCGCTGGCTCAACTCACCTAACAGTTATACCAAGGTCAACGTGGAGGGCGGAGATGACCGGTACAACCACAACAGGACAACCACGGTAAACACAAGTTACAAATTTCTTATCAACAAGATTCACAACTTGAGTTGTTCACATGAATATGGGTGTAGTTCTTCCGTATAATAATCACTATAATCATTGTTCTAAAGATGTCAGGGTCTGGCTACCATAGCACTCTAGCATCATACTGCCATCTGCTGGTTAAACAAACCACTATTATACTGCATGGAACACTAACTTCATTTGCCATCATTGACCTTTAGTCTAAGACTTAAGACTCCTTCGTCACTCACCAGGTCAGGTCTTTTTTTTTTAGGTATTATGGTTCCTTTAGAAAAATAACTATATATATTTATAAATGGAATGGAATTCCTCCAACCATCCATCTCAGGGGCAGGTTCATGGGATGATTGGCAGAATAATTGATTCTAAAATTATTTGACAATACCATACCTATTATTATTATTATTATTATTATTATTATTATTTCCATTTATAGTGGATGAAAGCAGAGGAGACTGGAACGCCAATCAGAATTGAGGACCCCAATCAATTTGTCCCTCTCAACACAGACCCCAAGGAGGTACTGCAGAAGAGAAACAAAGTGAGTCTGACATCACGTCACACAATTACGGATGATGAGGTCTTTTAACAGCCAAGATTCAACGACCCTGCAAATGTTGTGTAGTTAAAGATGTGCTTCTGAATGTTGTGTTTTTTGATGACTGCAAGTTTCATTATTTTGCCATAAATCTGATATTGTGTTTACAATCCTTGCAATTTTCTGAATGTTTTGGTTTTTGATGACTGCAAGTTTCATTATTTTGCCATAAATCTGATATTATGTTTACAATCCTTGCAATTTACCCAGCAGAAATGTTTAGGTTAGGGGAAGTATATGCTAACGTTGCCTCGACTGCAGCTTTTCTTTTCTGATCAATAGTAAAAATATGCACATGAGAAACATGCAGACCATGAGTGTGGGTTAGAGTTAATATTCTTCTTATTCGTATTCTTATTCTTGTTTCACAGATCAGAGAGCAGAATCGATGCGACCTGACAACATCAGGGCCGCGCTCACAGCACCTTGCTGGCATCCCAATTGATCAACCACGACAGGTAAGATGCAAAACAAACAATGACATCATGATAGAAAACATTTAAAAGTATAAATAAATACCAACTAATTTGTAGGAATTACCATTGTAGGTTTGCTTTAAGGTTTTTATTGCCAAAGATCATGCATAGCACTGAATGCAGCTGATTTATTGTAGCTGACTGCCGGTGACAATCTTAGGGTGTAGTCTTAAATGTTTGCAGGTCCAATCTGATTAGTACACAAAACTGATTAAATTGTAACACCTTAAGGCCACTAGAGGGAGACAAGTAACAACATCCTGCTGCGAATGATAACCAAAGTGCCATATTCAATTATTTTCTATTTCTTCTATCTTTCAATGAGTTAATTGTATAAGAAAATTGCTTAAATGCTTTATTTTTATAAAATGATAAAAAATGATCCACACCATACCTTTTAATGCTGACATGAGTCTGGTTGGTATCTTGTGTTGAAGGCTGAAGTGCAGATACATGTTCTGGTAAATACCCGCAAATATTAATGAATGGTTGTTTGCAATATATTTCAAAATTTTTCTCACTTTTATATAGTTTTGTGTCACAGCACCAAGAGCATGTTTTGTTGTTTTCGAATAGTCACAAACACATTCACCCACTGTGTGTTGTATTCGTACAACAAATCATTGTGCTGTGTTCTTAATTGGATGATAACATGTAATGGTGTGTTTGAATACTCAAATGTACAGATTTTATTTCACTGATGTGGTTGGCTCGTGGTTTGTATGCATAGCCTGCATGTTACCACAATGGCAATGTGTGTGTGTTTCATTGTCTAGTCTGTGCAGATTTGATTTTCCCATCTGCGTTCAAGATGTCAGAACGTTTCTGTCTTGAAATGAGTCAAGTTTGAAGTGGTTATTCAGTTTTCCTCAGTTGAGGAGCTTTTTTTGTGGTAATGATAAAATATAGACTGGAGTAGATTCATTCTTCTATACTTACTGTATCATTCTTTTTTGCCTTTTTGGGGTTACTAGTGCCTCCTAAATGTTTATGTGTGTGTATATGTGTTTGTGTGTGTCCACGGCAGCCATACGTGCCCACAGAGGAGGAGCAGATGGCCCCACTGCCTCCCAACCCTTTCAGTGAGCTGTCAGAGAAAGATTTGCAGGAGTATCACAAAAACGTGGAACTGAGGCAACTGGGTCTCGGTAGGTGGTGCACGGCCACACACAAATTTACTTTTATTTTTTGTGCCATTTGGTGCTTTACTTCATGCTCAATAACAAAAAAAATTCCAACACACTTGCGCTCTGAGAAACGTAACAACGTCGCTATCTTGTTTCCATACCAGATGAACCACAAACATCATCTTATAGTGGTTTAGTTATCAGATCAAACATTTTAATATAATGGCTCATTAAATGTGGATTTCTTAAACAGTAACTTAATGTGTTTGTTGTGTGTGTTTATAGTATGTAGCTTAGCAGCAGCCACTAGGGAGCTAAAAAACACAACAAACACACTCCCAATAGACCCTTTGTTTCTGTTCACAGACACACATAACGTACACACCAAACACCAAATGCTAATCATATTGAGAGGCATGGGAAAAATCAATAATGAACAAATAGAGAAGAGGCGGTCTCAACAGTCTGCATGCTACTTGAACCTGCCACCTTGCATTTAGTACGTGTGTTCATTCATGTATGCGCGTGCGGACAGTGCAGTAATACAGTGTCAGTGTAGCGTGTGGGCACAAGAAGCCAAACGATGGCAGAACGAACAGACAGCAGGTCTTCACACCAGCCTCAAGACTGCCGGTCATTGCTATGACACTGTTGCCCCCCACAGCCCTGTGAATCCCCACTGGCCAATCTGGATGCCAGCTGGAGACCGTCTGGACTGGCCTAAAACATGACTTGGCTACACACACACACACTATATGGTCATCCAAAAAGCCATTTCAAAAGTGCATATGAAATAAGATGTTTGCTCTCTTGAAATCTCACTTGTATGGATATAGGTTTTCCACAGGCACACACTCACAGACATAAAGCAAATCAACTTATTCCACAGCCTGTTATGCAACATGAATGCATGTACGTGTTGTGAGCCAGGCCTTGGCTTTCGGAGTGTGTAAACCTGAACGTGCTAATTAATGTGTCATTGTGGTTTGGGTGCAGCTTTTGTGCACTGTTAAACTCATTCAAGCCACTTTTGCTGGGCTGCCCTGGCACATTAACTGTACTAACATTGGCACTCATATGACATTATGGTAATGCATAAGATAAGAAAATCCTCTTAAAAATATGTTCATAGCTTAAGATTTGGGCAGTTCGGTAGGTTTAAGAAGTTAAAAAAAATAAAAATGGTCTAACTCCTGCAATAAAAAGAAAATAATCTGAAGGCTCTTTGAAGGACGATAACATTTTAAACTGGAAGGCTAACATTTTTACTCAAAGAACAAGTTGGATGTTTTTGTTTTTTATTTATATATTTTTTAACTGATGGGCCAGGTCATCCATCCCAGGTCATCTATCGATGATGTAAAAATGTAAATTCCCAAAAATATAAAACAGAAATTAGTTAAAATATTTTTTAATAACAAAATTACATTTGTTACATTTTATATATATATATATATATATATATATATATATATATACACCACTTTTTGAGAAGCTATAAATACATATGCCAACGCCAGTCTTGTTCTAATGCTTAGAAAAAAAAAGAAAGAAAATAATTACATCAATTATGATGGTTAACTGCATGGCGAAATAGAACATCTTGAAGGACCTACATGTATATAGTGTACTCCTGTCAAGATAATAATGTCCAGGAAAGAGAAAACCCTGAAAGGATTCTGTCAAATTTTCAGAAGAGTATCTGTCCATGTCTGAATCCTAACTTGTGTGTGCTATCACTAATCTCTTGACTCGCCTCCCCCCACTTCCCTCCTGACCCTTCATCCCAATCCCCGCATCCTCTCTGGACCGGCTCGCCCCCGCTGTTTTGCCGCTGCTTCAATCCACGTCCACGCACCACCATCTCGCAATCCGCTCATCCCACACCCGCTCACCCCGCCACCACTACCTCCCCCCTCCACACAGATGGCGAGCACGAACTAACCTCGGACGACGGCTCCACGCTCTCTCAGTCTGTGTCGCTCACCCAGTCCCCACAAAGCACTCCAGCTAAAGGTATCAGTCACGGCACCAGAGCCGCCTCTTTAAATTCCTGCCCTGTGCATCTGTTAAATTCAAACGACTTTCTCACGGTAGCTATCACTCATATCCATAGTGTTGCTTTAGTAGGCTACACACTTGGAAATCTATAATATTCATTAGAAGCAGTTGTGCTAGCTGCAACACAAATCTTAATAATAAACTATGACACAACTTCGAAGCAGCAGATAGTTTAGCACCTCAGTCACGACAAATAATCCGCCATTCTTACCAAAAGCTTCACCATTAAAATGCGTTCCGTATATAAAATGTCTACTGTTATTTAGCTAATAGGCTCGAGCAGTTCATTTCTAATTTGGGGGAATAGTGATGCTCGCTATCCTGTTTCCATGGCAACTTGGAGCCAATTGCGATATAAAGCATTATGATGTTTTCAAAAGTGACCTTTTAATGAATTCTTACAATATACCTACCGTAATACCTGAGCTTGTGTTGGCTACAGCTCACACGCAGGTGCTCACGTGCACTCGCCAAGTCACCCCACCTCACTAGGATCCACCTCTTAAAGGCATATGCATGTACTGTACACAGACACGTCTATCCAGACAGCATTTTCTAAACATCTTGGGCTTGCAATTAGTTTTAATACACTGCGGTACATTTACAATATGTTTACATTTTGTTATCAGCTTTTGCAGGAGGGTCTGGAATACCTCCTCCACCATAAATGTGTGTTCACTGTACCTTTCTCTTCTATTTGTTCCATATGTCCTTCACGTGTGAAGCCAGCAGCATTACCTCATAGGGCCGCTCCTACTTAAATAGTAGCTGACAACATCACAGGATTTACTTCCTGTCACCTTCCCTCATAGCCCAAACACACACAACCACACACCAGCAGTAGCAATTAACCCATAGCGCCGTGCGGACTCGCGGGAGCTATCTTTTATGATGGCGCTGCTGTGAGGTCAGATACTTGTGCTTGAATCCGGGTCAGTTGTTCCATGCTCCATTTTCACGATGGCCTCAGTGTATTGTTTGCTTTTTGTTTGAACCACGAAAATAACCTGAGAAGTGGTGATAACGTTTCATTATATTTATTTAATACCAGTGGCCTGCTTTCTTGGTGTTGTTGAGCCCATAGGAGGAGTTGTACACTCGCAGGCCCTTAAGTGAACAGAGGATATAGTCTGCTGTTAAAAACCGAGGCCTGTTTTTTTTTTTTTAAAGTGAGAGTAGGACAGGCTCTTTAGTCTATGAGGTCAATGGGCTTCACGCTGCCATGTTATGAAATATGTAGAGCACAAGTACAGTGGCAATGCAGCAAACACCTGAAATGGTGTTTGTGTGTCCGAGCCAGCAGCGACATATTTACGACACGAGCGCAGTGTAGGGTATTAAAAGCATGCTTGGTAAATGTTAATGAAGTTGAATTTAAAGTGCCGGTGTTACAGTTTGAACTCAGATGATGTCACTATAATTTCTTCTTCTTCTTTCATAATTAGGAGTGTTGTTGACGAGCCTGCCACATTGGAATGAATATAAAAATCGCCATGTAAATGAAGCAAGGCTTAAATAAGTAAAGTCCTCCCAGTTATCAGATGCTGCATTTTAGATTTGGATCTGTATTGTTTCCCATAGGCTCACAAATGATTCATTATTGATTAGTATGAATGACAATCTCGTGTGTTCACGGGGTCCTTTTCCCCCAGCAGTCAACCACGGGGGCCTGATGAACGGCAAGGATAACCACTGCGACGCCAACGACGAGCTGTGCAAGCGGGTCAGCCAGCTCAACACTAGCGCGGAGAGCGTGCAAATGACGGTGCGCTCGGCCGACAAGATCGAAGAGGTGTTGTCTCAGGAGAGCTCGCCCTCCAAGTCGCCCAACGGCAAGAAGAAGAAAAAGTTCCGCACGCCGTCCTTCCTCAAGAAGAACAAAAAGAAAGAGAAGACAGAAGCCTGAGGGCCACCAAGATGATAGAAAGGGGAGGGCATCTTTTTATGTTTTGTCTTTTATGCTGTCTTTGTTTTCCTGATTTTTGTGTTTAATCCTTTTCAGAGTTTTTATATACAAAGAAATGATTTGGAGAGAAAAAAAGAATTGGGGAAAAAAAAAAACGTTTCCCACGCAGATGGACAGATAGAGTGTGGTCGAGCATTTTCAAGTGAATCACAAATGCAGTACTCAAATTTGATTCAGTGACATCTGCACAACTGTGCTGAAATTAGAATTGTTAAAAGTACGATCATTTCAACGTAATTCTCAAGTCAAGATTGTATACTGCACATTTTTTTGTTAAATCCTCATCTGGTGGTCCTCTGCCTTTGCATTGAGTTTATAATCACTAAGAGGCTTCATGACCGATGACATCACACTGGACAACTTCTCCCCATCAGTGGCCACAGGGTATGTGTCCATTTGTTTACTGGCTCTTCTTCTTTTGCACCATTCTTCTCGTTTTTACGCTTCTGCGGCATCGATACACATTTACTCACCAAACTGGAGTCATGCGCCTTTTAGGGTTAACATCTCAAAAGAGCCAGTCGGATACTATTAATTTACATATGTAGCATTTTCCTACTTACTTTTGGGACGAACCGGAATTTTTTTTAGTGTAGTTGAAGTCATTGCATGAAATCTGACCTTTTTTATTGAACATTTTGCTTGTATTCAACATCCTTTTGTACTCATTTCTAGGCTTTTTCCAGGCACCTATTTTGTCTTTTGCCAGGAGGAGAAGTGATTGCTCACACTATATTTTAAAGTAGAGTACATAAATATAACACAGATATATTTGACAACTGGATACGTCGGCTATAGATTTGTAACTATATATTTTTTTATTTTATTGTGCTGCACTTTCCACTGTAGTAGGATGGTTTCACCCGTGAAAGAGACTGTCAAGTCGTATGTGGTCAAAAACCGAGCAAGTAGCAAAGCAATTGAGACAAGTGAAGACTCAGAAAGTGAAATCAGTATGAAGGAGAAAAAAAATAAATAAATAGGCTTTTCATGTGCAAAATGATGTCTGCACTCAGCAAAAATCAGGAAGTGTGTTGTGCTGATATGTCTAACCTCTGCAGTCGCCAGCTGAGAATAACAGGAGTATTAGGACCTCACTGAAGTGGCAAAAAAAGGGATATTACCAGATACAAAGTTGTAATGGGAGAAAAAAAATGGCCGGTATTTCCATAAAAATGGAATTTTTCTCTGCAATTAGTATTAAGTAATGGTTTAAAACATTTCAACATGGAGTAATCTTCAATCATGAGGAACTGTTTTTTTTTAAAAACATCAATCGTAATATTACAAACAAAATTACATCTTTTATGATTGACCTATTTTCCCTGTAAAATGATTATCATTTTCTTGTAAAATTACAACAGTTGTAAAATGATTGAATTCTTTGTTTCTCTTTTACAACATTATTCTTCAATTTAATTATTGTAATCCAGCATCTGTCACAAAATTACACCTCGCAACATTTCGATTTCATTTGTGTTTTATATGTTCAAATTAAGTCTGTCCTGACATTTTTACTCCTCTAGGGAGGAAAAAAAGATGATTTTATTCTTGTATATTAAGAGTTCTTCTAATATTTTATCTGTGTAGTATATTTTTTTTCCCCGCAGTCTGGCCCTAATCCTCCTGTGTCACGAATGAAGTATGAAGCAGGGATGACTTTTGTATAGTGTTGATATACGTGCTTAAAGAGTGTGTGATTTAAAGCCATATTGTATTGTTTTTGGACAAGGGGTTGTGAGGCTTTAATGACCCTGACAGGACCTCTTGTTTAATCCCCTTAATGACTGCACGGCCCCTTCTCTCGGGTCCAATAACCAGCACTCTTCTTCACTCCTCAAAACGCAGCTTTTCACACGCGCATTCAATCTCGTACGCCCATTTCACTCCCCTCGTGCAACGTTTTGGGTAAATGTGATATTTGTCGGATGACCCGTCGTTGACCTGAACTCCAAGTGTAAGGAGGGAGGGAGGGCTTGTAGCATGCTTTCAGCTTTTTTCATCGCATCGTCGTATTTGTCATCCTCCATTTGTGTGGCTATATTTATTCTATGTTTGTTCATTAAATATTGTATGGGCATAAATTGCTCCCGGGTGACTGAATGTGCGTTCCTTCAGTTTGACTTTTTGGTTTCTTTGCACCTTGCGCTACCAATGCTTCCCAATTCATCTTTTCTGTTTCCCAAAACAAAAACAAAAAAACAAAAAAAAGTTTGCTTTGGTATGCCACAATGAGCCAAGCGACTTTTTGATCTGTGAACACCCCCTTATATAAATGCTAATCTATGGAATTGCTTTTAGATGTATTGCTAATCAGTGTACATTCACAAATAAACTGTATTTTGCCAAAATGAATGCTCATTTTCATCTTTTTATACATCCAGGTCACTCCATGTATTGTTTTGCCTTGCGCTGTATTCATTCACAATCATGCTCAAGTGAGCCAAGTTAGGTCTAATCCATTGATGCTTGCACAATGATCATTGGTTGCATCGTAGCGCTACAAATTGGAAGAGCTCTACTGTGAGGAGGAAATAACTGGCTCCTTTTATTTGTCTTGGATGGGAATGGATATACAACCTGTGTGTCTGTGAAATGTTCAATCACATTTGCGACAATGGTTGTTGAGTCTGACAATTGGACAATAACAGGCACAGGATATGTGGACCTTCTTGACAGGAATACCAAAGCCATGAGAAGAGGCCTTGAGAATATCGTGAGAGACATGCACAAGCTTCGTTGCTCTCCAAATAACTGTGTATCATTTCATAATGCGGCTGCCATTGAGCCACCCATACTGCAAAAACTGGGTCAAATGAATAACCTGCAAAACAACACCCCAAAATTGTTGCCCACCCCTTCCCTGACATAAAAAAAAAAAAATCTTGTTTACTGGGTGTTCCATTTGAAATTTGAGGGTCAAATAAATAACCAAGAAAATTAGGTTATTTTTGATCCAGCTGTTATTAGAGTGTAAAATGAGTTTGACCATATCTTGTCCAAATTTAATGTAGACTATTTTCAGTGTCCCTGAAATTGCTGTCCACCCTGCCATTCCCGTTTCGCTTTAAGACATCTCGTTGCAGAGAAAATATTTCCATATATTTCATATCATGTGCCTAGTTAGATGTTGTCAAGTTTAGCATGTCCACTCTGTCACAGTGAGATGATAAAAAGAATATTTTAGAGAGTTCATATATATTTGATGAACTGCACACAGTCAGATTTTTAACAGAATCGTGCCGCTCAGATCCACCACATGGCTAAGCCAAAAATGTCAGCAAGGTCAAATATTTTGCTGTATGCATGTATATTGTCTGCTTTGAGTTGATATATATACTGTCTATTTTTCAAACATGTTCTTATTTAGTCTTGTGTGTGAGTAGTCACATTGTTGTGAGGCATGTGGCAACCATTTTGTTTCCTGCAAATAGCCAAATATGTTTCCTTGCCCTTTAAAGTCCAACAGATACTTCCAAAGAATGACCCCCACGCCTGAAATTCCATGCCACTACTCAATGGCTGCCTGTCTTTGTTTTGCACAGCCAGTGTGCCTTGACTGCATTGCCGTACACCAATATGAAAAAAATGGTATCCAAATGATGTGTTGTAACCTTGCTGGATTATTCTTGATGTGCATCGTAACATATGTACTGTATATCATACAGAAGACAAAAAACTACAAAGTGGTGATATAAGCATTAATATGAGTCTGCAATTCTCTGTGTTAAGATAAGAACAGAGGAGGATGGATTATTGTGTTGCGATCAGTTCAACCATAAAGTGCTCGTATCTCAAGTCTGCGCTCACAAGTCAAAGGAAAAATGAAGCAGTCAGATGACGGCTGGTATCTCCTAAATCAGATCTTGGCACTTTAAGGCACTGCTGTAACATATTAAATGTATTCTTGTAATATTATGATTTAAAATTAGAAAGTTTTCTGATAGAGTAGTATTCCAACTTTATTTTATATTTTAGTACCTCTTTTTTTCTGGAAATAATATGATATAATTTATATAAGATTAATGAAATTAAAATTACTATCTCTCATCATTTTGCTTTTATTTGTTTTAAATTATCATTGTAAATGAAAAAGTAAAATCAACAAATAAAATCTATTCCTTTGGATAGTCTGTCTTACTGCCAGAACAAGACTCTGCTTTTCAAATGTACTTATCTATGACATAGTGATTGGTGGTGGCTTCATTCTTTAAAATAAAAATCTGATGAAGTCAAACTTGGTGTCATTATCATTTTCATCAAATCAAAGTTAGACACTTAAAATGGTGATTCCCCAAAAATGACAAATAAACAACTGTGTAACCATGTGTCACGACTCGTCCCCGTTACCATGGTTTCGTCACCCCTCCCCTCCTGTGTTACCTCGCAATCAATGTAACCAGTCACCTGCCCCTTGTTACCTGTCTTGTATTTAAGTCCTGTCTGCCCCTCACTCCCGTCGGATCGTTGATGTCGTCTCATGTCTTCTTGTTTCTTGGTTTCTGTATTTGTCAGTTCTGTTTCGGTGAGCCAGTCCGTCGGTCGGTCCGTTGAGTTATGTTAGTTTGACGGTTCTGTTGGCTTGTTCCCCTTATCCTCCTTCCAACTACCTTTTCCGTTCAATAAACCCTGGTCCAAGCTGCATTTGGTCGTCCGGCTCCATTCCGATCCATGACACCATCAGGATGTAAAAGTAAGCTGACAAAAAAGAAAAATGTTTGTGTAAACAGATTCATTGACATTTTAAAACAAAACATCTTCAATCTTTGCTATTTAGGAAAGCTTAACAATAGTTTGTCTTCTCTGTAGGAAATGAACAATGCAGACAAGTATGTACAGTAATGAATTGTACTCTTGATTATAATATAATGTCATCTCTTATGGCTTCGGCTTGATCAATCAATGAGCCGTGTTTCAAATGTGTTCATCAGATTGATGTTCTGCCCAAAGCAAGTTGCTAGCCAGCAGCCATGACAGCCGCAATTCAAGGCAGAAGCTGATCTGCAAGACTGTTGCACTTTTAGGGAACTTCAGTTATCACCCCATCATATTTCATAATATCCAATTATCTGTATGATAAATAAATAGTTTTGGACAGTGTTAAAAATAATGTGGCAAGCTTTTGCAGGTCACGTAAAATGACCTTAAGTTTGACACCTGTGCTTTAGATACTAACTGAAGTGTGCTATTGCATGATGTCACATACGCCTAATAAAGGCGACCTTTAACTTTTGTGACTTAAGAGGCATATATTTCATGACTTTGCAGGTTACACTGTAAAATGTTGCCTTTTTCCAGTTCATACCTTCCATGCATGAGAAGAAACAATGTCATCCTCCACGAGCACGAGCCAACAATCTATTTTTAGAACGGCAGCATGCTGGAAGCTAACAGAGAAACTTAACTCCACTGCAGCCCTATTAGAAAGGCGTCAAGTAGGGGAATGAGAAGATGAAATGGACCAGACCCAATTTCTCCTGGTCACAACTTTGTGAAGAATCACGGCTGTGGCTTGTGTTATTTACAGCCCGGTGTGTGAGCATGCCCAGTGAATGTGATAACCCTAGTTCAGCACTTGATTTGGCAAAGCTCCTGATATAAACAATAAAACCAGATCCGACGACTCAGCAGTATTTTGCGAGTGTCATGACTGCGGCTCGTTCCGTCAGCTCGACGGCGGCTGCTGACAGTGTCACGCGCACATCCGCTGCGCTTCCCTCCATCAAGGTGATTCCAGTGCGCTCAAAGGACGCTCATCTGATTTGTGATCATTATCTCGTGGCAGCATATGGAAACACAGCAATAAAAGAGATTACACTATGGATCCCCTTTGGAGAAAATTGGTTCCAGATCAATAACGGTTCATTACATTAGTGTGCTCTTGTGGCAGGAAAACATAATAGAAAGGATGGAAAATGGTTGTTTATTGGTTTTGCTCCAGAAAAAAAATGCTATTGGCCTTGCACACCTCCAATTTCAATCACGTCCATCATGGTGATTGCGATTTATTGTGACAGAAGGACTGATCACTCTTTTCAATCATAACACTATTTTTACATTAAATCACATATACACACACAACATACACTTATTTATGTATGAGTTCACAGTTTAACACAAGAAGTGTATGCAAAATTAAGCTTGTACAAAGTTGATAATGCTCACTTTCATTGGTGCTTTCTTCAAAGTAATAGTTAAGACAACTCCAAGCTACAACCAAAATAATATTTTAAGATTTTGTATGTTTGTGAAGGTGGATTGTTATTTATTCATTTAGTTTAAAACCAACACTTTTTTTTATTACATCCGATTAGATTTCATATGTCAACCTAATGTCACGATGTACACTTTATTCACATTAGTTTCAAAATGTTAAATCAAAATGATGAAAATGTGATCATTAATTGATGTTAATTTTAAAAATTCTCTATTTGCTCATCCAATCCGATTTTTAGGCTTATTGTCATCTGTTGTCACCGACTCACCAATGGTGTTGGTATTTTGTAAGTAAATTAATAGTGAGTTGTGTAATGTTCCTACTAGAGTCTTATCATAAATATGCCTTTTTGAGAGTCATTAAAAAATGTTTTAGCACACGTACTCCTGGGTTTTCTTGCTTGCGTTCCTGTACTTGTGTCTACCAATCAAATATTTTCTGTCATTTAGATCTAAAACAAAAGTAAATAACAAATGAACATCCCTTTACCTCAACATCCAGACTTGTTTTATTAATGCATTTTATTCTGAGCGGTATTAAGATGGAGGTGCTTGTTTGGGGAGGAGGGTGATTTGTTTCTCTGCACTAGACAGCATCATGCTGTGAGTGTCACAACGATGAGCCTGATTCCGTCATGATGCATGTGCTACTGTTGTTGGGTTTTGTGGAAAACAGGCTAGACCTTTTTAGGGCAAACCCCCACCCGCGAGCACAATTGCCTGGACTCAAACATGCCCACGCAGACACCTCGACATGACTCCCAGGCTCACAGCTCGCGCATGCCAGCAGAAGGAAAACACACACACACACACACAGTGGGGCAGTTTGTCCACACCCCATTGGACCACCCACACACCGGCTTTCTTGTCTATGATAGCATCACAAATAAGCCTTTTGTTATTGTATTGCAGGTATTGTGGTACAATTAACACTGATCAACAAATGTTCTGTTTTTTGATCAGAGATTCAAGTTTACTACTTTACATTGTTGCGTCACTCCAAATTGTGATTGTTTGTCAATATGTGCGCTGTGATTGGCTGGCAACCATTCCAACGTTTGCCGCCTCTAACCCAAAGACATCTGGAATAGGCTCTAGATCACCCGTGACCTGAAAGAGGACAAATTCTATAGATAATAGATGGACTACCTTTTGAAGGAAATAAAATACAGGTCGTATCATGTTGTTGTGTTATAATTCCTCTTCCCTCTTGCTTGCCAGGCGTTTTTTAGTATTCAGGGACAGAGACACAATAAAATCCAGAACAAAAGTGGACAGTGGAAGGAACAAGCAGGTGATGGATTGGTCTGTGGCATGAGCTCCTGAGTTGGCTGGGAAAGTCAGACTGCATTCAGAGGGAGCGACGTGAGGAAATAATTGAACTCTAGTCATCTTTTACATGCACAGCAGATGCTCTTTGACGATGTTTTATGAACAGCAGATTTCACAGGATGTGTCAAACAATGAATTACAGTGTTCATGTTTTGCACAGGGTAATACAATGCATCGAAAATGCAAGCGTCAAAGCCCTTATTTTCCTCAGGAAGGTGTAAAACATTTTTGCACTGTAGAGTATATGGAATGTTATCCTCTAAGATGATATATTTATACGTATGATGCACATGGGCTTCCTGAACATTTTTTTCCCTCCGACATAAATTAATCTAAAGTCAAACGCATCATATTATAATTCACTAGACCTGGTTGTCAGGAATGCCGACTCAAACCTATACCGCTCAGGGTTGCTAATAATAAATTTCTTTTTGAAAATCTAGGGGGAAAAAAATCTCAGGATGAATAGTGGCATTGAAGTGGTGTTACATGATTGATCTGTGGAAGGAGTAATTTTTTTTCTATAGTTGCCATGAAAAATTTTAATTGAAGGCATGGGCAGCATTGTGATTGAGTGGTTTATATAGCTCTAGTTTGTAGGTTCAGGCGGATGGTTTTGGATGATGATCCTTAAAGAAAATATACCGCAGTTGTTGAAGTGGCCTCAATGCTCCTGCTGACTTAAGATGTGGAAGCAGATGGAAAGCAACTTTATGCTCTCCTACAATCAAGGGATCCCTGTGACAAATGCGGCCACTGCACACAAGAATTAGTGGCATAGATTGCCTATGGGCCGCACAATCATTTGTCCTGACTATTGACTCTCTGCTATGGCTTATATATAGGCCACTCTGTCACATCCTCCTCCCATTGTACAATGAGATTGTATCCTTTTTCTATTGGAAATCTCATCCTCCAACCCAGATCAATAGCCTCCTATTTCCTCATCACTTGTCGAGGACTCAATAGAATACTGCCGTGGACTGGGCTGCTCGTCTGCTGAATTAGTGTGACTCATTTGACACAAACTGTCCAAACTTTCAGATTTTGGCCAGATTTTTTTCATTGTTAAAGATGCATAGGCAGCATTGCGGTCTATAATTGCTACACTTTGCCTCAATCAATGTCATGTTTTATACAGAATTGATTATTGTGTGCCATACTAGGTTTAAAATAAAATCATTATGGCATACACTTGCACACATATATGACGTTTATGTATTGTTCTCCCAGATTTTGCAATTAAAGTGGCTAAAACAGGGCTCGGAAGTTTCTTTCCCACTGGGGGACATTGACTATATCGGTAGTAATAAACAGTTGTAGGAACCAATGACACAAACAGGATGGCTCTGAGGTGTGAGTGTATGCGTCCTCAGCAGAAAACTGAAGCTCACCCTCAGTTTGTCATTGTGATCTATAGTCCAATGATGGCACACACACACGAAGTGACCTTTAACCCGCTTGTCACGATAAACCATGTTGCAGGAAGTAAGCCCCACACGATACAAAAGTGTGCTGACCAAGTTATGTTCTGGGTGGTTTTCCGTTTCATTTTTATAGGTTGAGTAGCTAAGATGTTTTGAGGGTGAACTGGGCCAGACTGCTGGACTGAAATGGACTGGACTGCAATGGACTTTAGCACATCATTTTATTGCCTTAGGCCCTGACTCCACTGGATGAACTGATTGGACCAGACTGTGTGAAATTGACCTCCACTTTGAACTTGGCCAGACCTTATAAGAAACATGTTTTAAGGAAAGCTGCAAATAGACTCCAAGAGTGTCATTCAATAAATAGAAAGCCTTGAGGTCAGGTTACCTGAGGAGGAGCTACGTACATACATATGTAAAGAGGTCTTTGAGAGACATCCATCTAATTACTGAAGACTTTACTCCAATATAATCCTTAAGAGAGACATGATCTCAAGCCCGTGAAGCAAAAATAATTGACGTGTCCCAATTCTTTAGCCAACACCTGCTTGTTTCATTTTTTGCAGACAACGGCAAGTAACTCCCCTTTCAATTAAGCATTCGTGACTGACAAGGTTGAATTGGATTTGAGTCCAATACCTTCCATCCCACCCTGTCTTCTAGCCCTAGAGAATATGCAGTCTTTCCTCCTTGATAAATAAATAGATGAGTGTGCTGTACGTTCCACAGGGTATGAATCTCCCAGTCACACGACTTCCTGATGTACACGTTTGCTGACAATGCCTCAGCAAGGACACTGTATCGTCTTCCTACCCTCTTGCCTTCCTTCCTCTAGCTGGATGGAAGCAAGGAGGGTAGAAATAAAAGGAAGATGACTAAGACAGACGCCAAACTTGGGAAAAGGGGTGTTCCTGTCATAAAAGGGGTCAATGAGGTGCAACCAGGCTACTGTGCTGGGTCTTGTGGACTGATCGTCTTCTTTGTATCAGCCACTATGTCTACAATGGCCCACTAATGGGGGACTTAGATTACCCTAAGTGACACTGATTAATGTTGAGAATGAAGGCAGATCTTTCTTTCTCTTATCGGTGCAAGAATTTAATCACGCCTTTAAGTCTGACAGAAAGATTGCCCTGAAGAGACTTTTCTTGTTACTGCTTATATTTTCCCAGATTCATGTCAAAACTAGATGTTTAGACTTTAGAATGCAATTTTATTGGAGAAAAAAAAGGCATGATTGTCACATGACTAGAATTACATGAACATGTATTTGCTCTTTTGCATATGCTCCCTACTTTAATGTGTAACACAATCCCAAAAATAGTAAAGTAGAGACAGCTAAACTAAGTAATCATAAAATGCTGTTTTAAATGATGATTTTCTTTATTAGGGGTGAAGAATCTATTCAAAGCAACCTGACCTTGTGTGCAAAACGACTTGCCGCCCTTGTTAAATCATAAATTTACTGTAGTCAATCACATTTGACAGTTCATTTTCACTGACCACACCCAGACCTATTTAATCAAGTGGGCACGGTCCTATGAGCATCTTCTCTTTGGGCTGTAGAAATTTGGAGCAGCGGGGAGGAGGAATGAACGTGTGACTTCTCAGTGACCGTTTTTGTGCGAAGGTGGAAAAAACGCAAACAAGAGAGTAAATGTGTGGAATGTAAATACTATATTTGAAATGGGAATACGAAATGTGGTTATTTGTTGGCAGGAGTGAAAGGAGTGAAAATGGGGGAGGAGGCTGGAAGAAGGCGAGATACAAGAACTAGCTGTAGCTTCATCCTCTCATTGTCACGTTGACCCTCCCTCTACCCTCCCACTCAGGAGTCACACTGACCTCCATTCAGCGCATACTAACGAGGGTTCTGTCACCCCACGATACCCACAATGTATCATAATTTGAAGCAAAATTTGTAGTTGCATGGAGTAAAATGCCTTTTATTGGACAGAGACACTCTCTGGTTATTCTAGTTATTATTTTTTTGCAATCACTAATAAACGTTGGCAGGGAATCATTTGAAAAGAATCCTGGCAGACAGCCATGAATGTCTCATGTTCCCTCTCACCTCAGCTTTCATATAAGCGTCATATAGGCATACTGTACACCTACACATTCTACAGACACTCAAAGCTATTAGACTTCCTCCCATGAATTACTTTAGCCTTCATCTGAGATTTTACACCCTTGCATGTGCGCACATACTCTATTCAGACAAGCGCAATTGCCCTTAGGGGCACATATTTGCAACGTTACATTGCTCCTTTTGAATGGCAAGCAATATATTCCAATCTTTTTGGGACTTTATCATGAGCGCACTTTGAAGTGTAAACAGCCCTCCAAGCCCTCTCTGTCTTTTCTTTCTGCTCAACCAGCGCACGCACACACAAACACACACACACATGATAGGCTACATACTTTCTGTACAGTGTAAGGGACATCTGCCAGAGAGCCTACGTACGTCCCCTCTGCCCATTATAATGCACACATTGTGATGAAATCCCTGTGAGTCTGAAGTGGGCTGACAAGCGCCTCACTGTGAGCGTGGTCCCTCCTCATAAGCCATTGTAAGCCTTTCCATATCACAATAAAAGCTCCCCCTCCTACCAGACAGGATATGGGTTAATGGGTCAAAGGGACGGAGCACCGCTGTGCATTACATCGGAATTATGACTCGGCCTCCCCTCATCTTGAATATCTGCTATAATCACCTGCAGATTATCCGACACTGAATGCCGGCCTTAATCAAAGTACGCTTAGGGAGAGTACACAAAGCATGTTGACATGTTATGGTGTAGCCTAAACATGGCTGGGGTGGGCTCACAGCTAATTACGCACATCGAAACACTGTGACAGTGTTATCTTAGTACACTTCTCCAAACAAGGGCAAGCTTTGTGAAAACATGTCGAGCTCCTCCGAAGCGTTGTCCTCTAAGACAACCAGAACAGTCCAGTTGCGATTGATTCAATTCCATAAAATGATCTGGATGGATGAGAATATTCATAGGCAGGCATAGTCTGGGTTTGGTTACACAATGATGGTTATTTCACTGAAATGATGGACACGCTTGTATGTACTAGCCACTTAAGTACAGGTGACAGAACCATATCAGATTGAAACCAACTCGCTAGACCCATCTGACTTTTTCTAACCAATCAACAATTAATAAATAATTTATTATGATTTTGATTATGATTATTATTAGTAGTAGTAGTATTATAAAAACTGCATGGTCGATCACACGTTGCCATGGGATGCCATTGCACGCTCAATGTCAAGCCCGAATAATATAGTTGATCACACAAGTGCTCAGTTTTCAGGGTAGTAGTGTTTTTTCCGCATTTGAATCAATGCATGTATTTCTTTTATTTTTCTGGTTTATCTGCTACTGTAACACTTCTTATCATACATGTCAATTGTTTTGGGGTGTTTAGGCTTAACAGAGGGGAAAAACATATTGAAGAGCTGGAAGAGTTTGTTCATGTCAGGTCAGCTTAATCTTATCATTGCATTTCTCTACAGTACAGCCCGTTTGTTTTGTTTTGCTTTGTCAGACCGAAACAGTGTGCAATGCTATTCCAAAGTGAAACATAAAAATATCTTTATTATACAGTACTCAAAGTAATTATCTTGCTGCCTATCAGCACAAATTAAACTTTACATAACTTTTACAAGGGGGTTTAAGTCCAGCACTCCCTCCCGCCTGCATTCTTTTCACCTTCGTAACTGTGCACGTGACCTGGCGAGGAGCAAGGGTCATGGGCCAGTGTTGTGGGGGTGTTAAGGTTTTGGAATGGAGGGTCCATCGGCTCTAAGCCTTTCTTGTCCTGAGCAGAGCCCCCCTTGTCAACCATCTCTTTCTTTGAGCAGCTGAAATGAACTCCATGGGAGGGCACAACGCAACATCGCAGGCGTCTGCTTTGCACCACCCCGCCCAAAGCCAAGGAGGGCCAGCCATCTGCACCCTTTGTCTAAGGAGGGGGAGAGCGCACCCTATTTGCTACTCCTGCACCCCTACGCACACACATACAGAGCTCACATGAGCAGCAATGGAGTTAAGCATATTTCTCAAGAAGAAAGAAGTCTGTTTAGCCAGAGCCCCTCCTCTCACTCATTCACTCCCTCCCTCAGTATGGAATATCAACGTTGCATCGTCTTTTTTCTTTCCCGTCACACATTGTGGCTCACAATGAGCGGCTGTGTTTGCTTGGGAGTTGCCGAGTGACTTGTCGAAATTGTTCACATAGCTCATTGTGTCTGTCCAGACCTTTATGTTTTTAAGACGGGGGGGGGGCTCGGTCTCCCTGGAGGATCACGCTTGAATAACTCAGCAGACTGATGATAACTTCTTACCAATGTCACTCGCACTAAAATAGTGTCATATTTTAATATAAAACATGATGCAAGGAGGGGGTTGGTCAATGACACTTTACGTGTCAATTACATTTCAACCCAATTTAATTTGTACTAAGTGAATGAAATCCAATATGTCGCATCTTACATGAAATCAAGCATGGAAATGGTCACAGAGCAGGGTTCATGGCCAGGAGGCTTGTACAAAGCACATCAAATAACCATTGAGGGGCTATAAACGTATGTGAATAGAGAAGAGATCTCTGCATTGGATAAAGCACAGATGTCCAATAGGGATGCCACTCCTAAACGAGACTTGGATCCTTCTGGCTTTTTTTTTTGCAGTGAACTGAGAATATTGAGCATGTTATCACTCCAGTCCCATTGTTTGTGCAGGATGGCTCAGTGAATAGAAGACCTAGTTTAGGGCTGTGGAGGTCTGGAGGACCCGCTTTGCCACTCTATCCAATTGGCCCTCATTGTTTGGCTGGGGTTCTGCCTCGCTTGAGGCCCACCCCAGACCTACTTACCCACAAACAGCAAACTGCTGAGGTTATTCTGCAGCCACTGAAGGTCAATGGAGACTCATGTTTTTGCCAAGCATGGCCGTTTTCACTGACTAGCTATCTATCTCAAGTTTTGGAGACTGAAAACATTGGAAAATCCAACTTGATTGGTTGGTTGATTGTTTTTCAGGCTATCACGATGGGAATCATGAAATAATTGCCAAAGTGTCAGGATCTAATGAGCCGGAAGTAAAATTTGTATTAAGTAATGTGCTATTGCCTCTACCCACCCAGTGAATGCAAGCTTGATATTAACTTTCCACCCCAGACAAACTCTAATTGAAGTACCTTTCACTTTCAATCCTAAACTACCTTAATCACCTGCTAATTACAGACATTATCATTTGGAAGATGCAGCGGCAACTTGGTTCTGGAAATGACACTAATTATAATGTATCCAATTTGTTGGCCAAAAGCAGAACGATTCGCAGAGGGGGAACATTAATGAGAGCATTTATCATGATTGCACAATGTCTCCCAGATTGCTTTTGCTAATCTTGTTTTTCAGTCTTTCCTCTTAACTTGATGATAAATAAAGACATATTTTACATAATGTTTGCTGATGGTTTACTTTAGGCTATGACACACAGATATAGAGGTTGACTCACAAAAGTCGTGTGTGTGTGTGCGGGTAGAAGTGTCCATGTTTCACAGCGCCCCACTTGACATCGTCCGCAAGTGGAGATCTTGCAGTTCCTTATAAATCTACTTGCTGATTGGCAGCACAGCAAGTCCATTATGTTTCTGCCCTGAAGACCGTGCGCCCCACCTGCACTGAATTCAAAAGGATCGAAGGAAGCCGCTTTGATTGGCCGGGATTCAAATCAGCTTCTTTTACTCCCACGACGGCGCAAACATCCATATCTGAACGCCAAACGAAAGAAATGTGCTCACTTAGCACTTTGCGTTACACCTGCACTGGGCACAAACATTGAGCCCTTGATCCCAACCCTAGTGGTAACCAAGGGGATAACAAAAAGCATGATGCAGTCTAATATCATTACTCAGCACTTTCTGGCACACCTGTCTTTGTATGTTATTCCCGACTCGTCATTTTGGAAGACTGGCAAACAGTGTCAATACATTCCATTTCCTGGCATTATAACTTGCTTGACCCAGGCGCTTTGCATGCCAGTGGGGTGCTTTCTTTTGCTGACGGTATCAAGGAAGGATTAGGATTTAGCAGCTGCAGTCATGAATTGAGGGTGCAGGGAGCAGACTGTGCCCAAGACCATCATAGGGTTCAGTGGCTGTCTAGAATATGACATTGTATGCATGTGCCTATATGACAGAGATATTCTCTGAACAGGGATCCGAAAGTGGAAGCCACTGAGCTTTAAATATGCCCCTGGTTGCATCAGCACTAGTCCTTCAGGGACTAATTAGATGCAGCATTTGATGAATGAATTGTCAATGTGAGCAAGAGTCTTGGTATACCACAACGTTCCCTCTGGATCTTTATTCTTCAACCGAACTATTCTATGGTGTCAACTTTGTGTACACAATATTGGAAAGACCATTTTTTTGTGTGTAATGCTAATCAAGGATCATAAAAGCTTACCTGGATGTGTTTGGTGTTGAAGAACCCAACCCCACCAAACTCCTTCCGCGTTTACTCAAACTAGATTAGAACTAGAACAGAGATTGTGAGTGAGCAGGTCTTTACTGAAGTCCATTGAGTCTGACCTAAAAAAATTGTTCCTCTGGATGAATTGAGTCTTGAAAAAATGTGGAAAAATCTTACCCTTTTCTTGTGATTGATCAAATTATAAGGAAGTATCAGCCTCTTTATTTGTTATTGAATATTTCTATCATAAATTACCCCAATTAAAAGACTACCATTTCAAAACCTGTCGATGTAATGAAATAATCCATCCATTCAGTCCTACTCATCAAATGTATTGTGGTACAGTTGTCTTTTGTCATACTCGATGAACCAGGAAATTGTTTGTTGACATTTTTTTTTTTTTTTACCTTTGTTAACAGGTTCAACATTACACTGGAGGTCTGCTCTCAACTGAATGGCATTTTCATTTGATCTCTGTGTTTACCCCACAAAGAGACTTTGACTGAGATGAGCCTATTGGTTTGTTTTAAGATGGCTCCAGTCTGACTGCCGTCGCCACAGCCTCTTAAAGTAATGTTTCAACCACTGCACCGGCTGCTGGTGCTTCACTACGAAATGGAAAACATGGCCCTAGTGTGTCGAAAAAATCTGCACACCCACAATAACCCTACTGATTAGACTTGTCAGGAGGATAATGGGTGGAGCTATGCTGGTAATTACATGATGTCATGATTAATTGTAACGATAACACCAAGTCATGTAGTTTACAGTATTTAAACACCCCGTGTGGGAGGAACAGACGTGTGGGAGCTCCTTTCATGCATGAGTCATTGCAATACTTTGACTACACGTGAAAAAAATTATTCTAGGATCTGAAGAGCAATCTTTCCTCACTAGATTCCGTTTTGAAATGTATTGTGGGCAAAGCTTCAGCCTCCACGCCACACCTACACTGTTAGTCAACTTGTCCTAATCATTTTTCGACAAAAATGATGATTTAATTCTATGGACAGATATTGTGAATATTTATAGATGGATAGTCGTCATCACGATCTGATTTCACTGCTCCAGTGGTTTATTGCTGCAGATCAAGGTTTCACATTGACAGCTTTAGTTCTGATAGGGCAAGTGGTCAAGGCCATTAAAAATATCAGAAAGATTACATGTTGAGATTACACGTTTTACCATCCTGCCATGCATTTTCTGTATCGGCTAGCCTCGTTGGAGCGTATTCCACCTTTGAGTGAGAGGCAGGGTGCACCCAGGACCGGTAACCAGTAAATTCCAGGGCACGTACAGACTTCCAATTATTCTCACGTAATCACACCTTTGGGCAATATAGAATCTTCAATGACATTTTTCATGACTGTACACATTAACATGAATGATTTAGTAATGTGGGAGGAAGCTGAGGTACCTGGAAAACACAACGAGAGACAATGCAGGAGATCTGAACCCTAAATTCAAGCTTCACTGTGGGAACTGTGCGGCAGATATGCTCACTACTTGTCCACCATGCTGCTCACACATCTTACCATTTTAGATCAAGCACATTTTATGTTGTCATTTTCATTCCCAGTGCATTACATTTAGACATAAGTCATCTCCCGAAACCAGTAACACAATACAATAGATCAATTGTGTGCAAACACTAGATGACCAACAAATGTACTTCTTTGTGCAGTCTGTATCCGGAGGTAGAAATGTAAACTTGAGTTTTAGTATTAGCGTATGTAACAAAGTTGAAGAGGCAAAACAAAGACATTTGGAATTTGAACCCCTGACCATCTGGGTACACACACACAAACACACACATATACACACACACAACACACACACACACACACGACTCCTCCCGCTGTGCTCCGTCTTATCCTAATGGGATTGCTACGGTGGAAGTACCCCAATAATGCAAATAATTAAATCAGCAAGAACGCAAAGAAAGGTTTGTACTCCTCTTGCAGGGACCCCCACCACACACACACACACACACACACACATACACACACACTATTGCCTCCCAGCTCAAATCACAGACAGAAAAGCACTGGGCGGCTAGGGGCGGTGGAAGAGGGGGGTACGAGGAGATTTGCCGACAGTACCCAGGCAGGGGGGAAGGTTCAGGAGTTGGAAAGGAAGAAGTAAGTGGCAAAACGGAGTGTAGGAGAAAAAATGAGATGCTTGATCAAATCTGTCAGATGTTCACCACCATCACAGACACCCTAATAAAACAATTCAGATGCAAATGCAACATTTAGAAATGGCTTGAGAAGAGTGATGGGTCATTTTTAGCTTTGCAAACTGAAGATGACAATCCTGGGCAACCACTACTCGTGCTTGAATGACCTTTTTTCACAGCAGTATTTTGGCATTAGCAAAAGCAATAGATGGTAGGATATGTGGAATGATATTAACTAGGTTTTGTTTCTATTGCTCAAATATAAGGATAGATCAACAACAGCAATGGGACTCCTGGACATGACACGTGACGCACGGGAAGTAAAAAGATGCACTTAGTTGTTCCCTAATTTTATTGACTTTTTGACAAGATTCATCCAGAGGAACTTTCATCAGTTCAGACACTGATTACAAATTTGTCCAAACTGTCTTGATAAATTGAAGGATTAAAACTCACAGCTGACATACAGAGGAGTCTGTATTGATTATGAATTAAGAGATGTGCCACAAGACTACGGTCTACTACATTGGTTAATTCAGAAATACTGAATGAACTGTAACCTCTATTCTTAACATACATTTTCCCCCTCATCTATATACTTTTATTTCATCCTCCCTATGCAAACATCCACCATCGTTTTTTTGTGACACAAAAAGTCACGTTTTGTAACCCCACCTATTTTGGAAGGATGTCCTTTTGAAGCACTTTGCTTTGACCAAGCTGAACAAGCAACAACCATGAGCTCATGTCTCTTTTCCTATCCCCTTTCTTCATCCCTCCAGTAAAGTCCCCCCGCAGACATGACCCCCACTACTGCTCCCCTCCCACACAGGTCCTTTGAACCTGCCCTCTCTTTCTCTCGATATCCGTCCCACACACGCCCTCCTTCCTTGCTCTTCATCTTCTCCATCTCCTCTGTAATTTCCAGAGCCGGCATACAGCCCCAAGGCTCTTTAGCTAATGTGGCAGCATCCTACATCAGACTGGAGGGCTTGCTTTAACAGTTTTAGGGGAGTGAGATGACCTGAGACAGTTTGTCGGAGGCCGAGAGAATAAATGACAGGCTAGTGAGACAAGGAGCAAATAAATTCACACTTCCTGTTTGACATTAGAAGACTTTGAACTCTCTGCAGCTATGTACAGTAGACTGTGGTTTTAATGGCCTTTTCGTGCCACTTAATATTGTAATTTTAGATTCTTAGCAAGATTATGAGTAATAAAATGCATATTGTATTTCAACATGTAATGCAGGTCTTTTATTCAACATCAGACATGCACATGGCAACTAAACCAGTATCACACCTGTCCAAAACCAAAGATCATAAAAAGCGATGATTTACTAGGGTATGGTATGTTAGCCCCAAGAAATCAAACCACACGTATATCGAACTAGGGCGTATTGAACAGTTTGTGACACCGATACAATTAGTATTACTTTTTGAGAATCAGTTAAGGATTAAGCATTTGATGCCATTTAATTTTTTACGTCGTGAATTGGCCCAAGTGGACTTTTAGGAAATTTGCTATAATCATAATTTTTACATTTTGTCTTCAACATTTGCTATTTTACAGTATCAAAAGGGGGAGGGTGACTGACATGAGTGATGCTTTCCATCACAATATGTGTAACTAGGGCCCTGGACTGAGCTATGTAATCATTTACGGCTCAGACATTGCTGACAACGGGTGATACTCATGTGAACTGCACGACACATTGACCGATGACTCTTCATACGTGTCACTGTAATTTGCTTCAGGAACTCAAACTATGAATCACAAAATTCTATAAGACAATCCAATGTATCTTGATTTAGATAGCGCTTTTACAACAGCTGCAGCTATAACAAAGCGCTTTACCAAACATATAAAATGATAAATACTGTACATTACTGCGTTTGACAGCATGTATGTTTTTCTGTGTGAACATCTTAACACAGTATTATTCAGCCATTAGATTATAGTTGTCACGAATTGCTCCAATTTCTTGGTTTGTTTGTGTGTGTGACTCAGAAAGATTGTTTGAGCAATCATTAGTAGAGTCAGCCACCTTCTCATTTGTCTGCTTGTGTACATTTCTGCATGTGTGCAAATGCAGACTTTTTTTTTCCCTCTTTCCCGCCGTGTCCATTGTTGCCAGATGTCAGTGCCTGGGAACAGAAGTGAACAATAGTCACAGAGAGCCAAAGGGCAACTGCATGTTCGGGGAAGGGTGACATCAGCATGTCATCTCACAGGTTTGTACTTCACCATTTCTGCCAGTACAGCAGTGTTTGTCAGTAAGTTGGAGCTTTTTCAAATGTCTGTGCTAACACTGACTGAACTATCTCGAAACAGCATGGAGGTGAGAATTGAGATTTGCAACAGTAGTTGCATCAGCAGCCTATAGATGAGGAATTGGGTGGGGTGCATTTGTCTAATGTGTTGTTTTGATACAGTATCTCAAGGAAGGGCTGAGAATATCCTGGAATGGAGATAATACCCAGGAAGCCTTTCCCCCCCAGCGGCCACTCGGTTTGAGCCAAACAAAAGCAAAAGCTGCCTGGGATCTTGATGGAAGACAGATAAGTATCTTCATTAGAAAACCCTGACAAAGCACGGACCCACACAGATCACAGCTCCTGGGAAAAAACGGACCGTAGTGTCAGCGGTGGTGTCAATGTGAGGTCAGTTAAAGAGGCTGACACTGCTTTGTCACTCTCACCTTGTCATTTTCCTTGATTAAGCCTCCCCTCAGCGCCGATGCACTTTGTTTAGCGCACAGTACAAAAGCACCTTTGCTTGCTCACTGTCTGTTTGCACAGTGTCACTATAATGTAAGTTAAAGACAGACAGCGGCATCTATTGTGCTGCAGCTGCGGGCAATTGCGCCTCCGGATCTGTGAATGTAAACGACAGACAGCCACCCTGGCTTGGTTGGTGGAGAGCCAAAGAATTACATAATTGGCCCATGGAGGGAACAACAGCAGGCATGACACGTATTCAGTGTTTGTGTGTTTAGGTTTGACCTCCCACCGAGAAGCAGTACCGCATGAGAAAGATGAGGACAGGAATGAGAGGTTAAGAATGAGGGTTGCTTTCAGGGCCCTTATTAGCGACACCACACAGCCACATAAGACAGGCCGAAACAAAAGAGGTTGATTTAGAACTGTGCAACTCTCACGCGTCACCTATACTATTTGGGAAATGCATGAAGTAACGTTTACATCATATGTTTTATTGACGCCGGACTTCACGTAAATTAGAAATTACGCAATACACTTTCAAAGTTTATTTCACAAACTCCACTCTGGGATGAAACGAGAATGGAGAAAACAAGAGTGCTCATTTTGTTTTGAAAAGTCCAACACACTGGAAAATGTGGCTGTAAAAAGGTCAGATTTATGAACGACCACTTTTGAAATCTCTGCTAGGACAAGTGTGTCCATTTTGGAGTGCTGTATTGAGAGAGTTTCTACAAGTGTTTCTACTTTAAACTTTTAGATTCATGTCATGCTAGCTCAGTGATGGCGGTGACGAATGTTGCCTAATACTCTCAGAAAAACGCTTGCTGAAATGGTCTTTGAGAATGATGTAAGTCATTGACATTTATGAAAATGTGAGATTTCACAGGGAGCAATAAAAGGGTGAGGGAAAAAAAAGATCCATTCCAGTCCACCGTTTTATGAAGTCAATTTGTCATCCGTTCTGATGATGCATATGATTTGAGGGTTTCATTTTGTGGGCGCACTCTATCTCGAACCCCTAAAGATTGCCGAATGACGCAGAATGACTCCAGCAAAACAAACCCGCATCAGATTTTTCTCATACCATTCGAAAGGTTAAAAAAAGATAAACATTTGCCAAACTGCTGCCGCAGTCTTTGCAGTGTGAAATGTTTCAACGTTAGCATCAGAAGTCGACCATCAAGAAGTTGTTTTCAACAATAAAAATGATGATGCAATAATAGCTGGGTGTCTATTTTTGTCTTCTTAAAGGTAAAGAATATTATGTTATATACATTCCAAACAAATACACATTTAAATGAAATGTAAGAAAGCTGTAATTATTATTCGTGTCAGACACTGACAATAAAATGATTTACCCCTTTCTTTCCATTTCTCCTTTTGATGCCTGAGCTGTCTGGAAGTAATTAAAGCAAAGTGCTCCCTTTAATCGCAGCGATAGCATGAGGAGAATTTGTTGAATTCTTGTTGATGGGTGTCTACAACAAGGAACATCCATCTTAACCTTCACATTGTGACCACCGTCGGCTCGTGGGACAAGCATCTTCTTTGCAGCATTCCATTACTTACTTGAGACCTGCTGGTGTCCCTTTCTAGGACCGTCTTGCTCTGTTGTGGACATGAAGACGTTTGACCTAATAAACATTGCAATGTCCTTGATGTGGCAAAATAATAAATTGATCTACTCAAGGTCTGCAGCAGGCGGAGGTGCATAACATATTTTTCCAAGGTTTTGCTCAAGTTAATTTACTTGATAATGACATCTTATTTTCTGTTGATTTGCTTCTGTGCACTTCTATTTCATATACTGATCCGGTCTAACATGGCTCTGTGCAGATTTAAACCGTGCATCATGCCAGACTTGCACCAGTCAGCAAAATAGAGCCCTAAGAATTTGGTCAGCCTTCTTTCTGGAATACCTCCTTATGAGTACAGTATAGTAGTATCCCTGCTGGCCAAAAACGACACCATTTGTATCTGCTCCACCGTAAGAATGTTCAAACGGGTTTCGGTCTTGACAGCCGGGCCTTACAAAAGGTGGAGCGGGGACCTTCAAAGATTCCCCTGTGTGTTGCACTTAAAAGTTTCTGTCTATGTGAACTTTACATCAAACGAACACGGGCTTCCACCAGCACTTTGAAGTGGCAAAGTAGGTGGGTGTTTGAGCTGTACACAGGCCCGCCTTGACATGTTCTGGTTGAAAATGGACTGAGCCACATAATAGAAATGGCCCTAGATCTCTCAAAAAGAGGATTCGTTGAAGAAACTTGCACAACCTTTTGTGATTATTATCATCACTACAATTACAGTAGCACATTACAAGCAATTAAAACGCAAAATATTGACAATAAAATAATGACAAGTGTGAGTGCGAGTGAGGATGGTTGTTTGTCTCTGTGTGCCCTGCGATTGGCTGGCAACCAGTTCAGAGTGTCCCCCGCCTCCTGCCCGATGACTGCTGGGATAGGCCCCAGCATGCCTGCAACCCCCCGTGGGGACAAGCGGTACAAAAAAATGAATGGTTGGATATTAACATACTCCTAACCCTATAAGAATATCCTTGTTTGCGAGGTGTGTTTAGTGTTGATTAGAATTGCTAATAGTGTCCAAAGAGAGAAAAAAACCTGACAGACGAATGAGAAAATAAGATTTATTGCGACTCCAATAAATATTGAATGAGCAAGAAGTATTAATTGCGTCTTGACTTAATTGATATTCCTCCCATAACTTGAGACTTGCTCACTCCTACTGGTTTTTACATGTGAGCGTGTGCGGGTACAGGTGAGCCTCAATCCATAGATTTTTTTTTATTATTATTTAAACCCGACAAGCACAAGGACCATGCAGGGATCCTCGACTCGAGGGGGCGGGATTAAATATTCTCATGGACCAGCATCCACTGACATTGGCTGCTGCTCCACATTGGACAGCCCGCATTCATATAATAAAAAAAAAAAAAAAAAAAAAAAAAAGCTCAGGATCGATCTGACACAAACAGCTTCCACTCACTGGCACAAGTCTCACGGTTTTTCCTCAGAAGCCACGCAAACTTACAGGGGGAAAAATGGCCAAAACTGAGAGTCAACGAAGAAGTTTGAAGAGCGAGGAGTTCTTCTTTGATTGCGAGGCGTCTGTCTTGGATCAGCAAGACTTGGAGATGTCCAGTTGTCCTTTCAATGACGTCTTCAACCCCAAAGACTCCCACATGGATCAGATCAACACTTTTCTGAAAAATGTGCAAGTATTGTTGGAGGCTGCTCGCTTTCTCGAGAGCGCTGAGAGGAAGGACGGAAGTGAGTTGATGTGTGCTGTGCGATGTCGTTCTGCATTTGACGAACACACTTTATCATGTGCAGTCAGACAACAAAGAACTGAGTTAATTCAACTAAGATTCAGAGTATTGTCTACGCTTGGTCACTACCACGCTCACAAGACGGATTTTCCTTACAATAAAAAGATGTTACACCTTCGTACGTGGATCTTCTATCTGCATTAAATGGCATGCGATCCACACTGGAGTGTGTATGCACGTCTCCACGTAGGAAGGGATCTCTTATTGATCTTTGCACAGTTGAAAATAGCAAAATGTGACATATTGATTGGATGAGTGGGTGTGCATACTGGCTCTCACTCAGATGCAATACATCTGACCACATTGCAGCGCGCTGCGAGTCACTTCTAGGATGATGTCATTGCGCCCCCGCAGAATGTCATAAAAAGCCTCCAACTCGCATGAGCAAACGTGTAGGACGATGCGATATTGAAAGAGGTGCATTCACAAAACCAGCATTTTAAAATTATGAGTTTTACATTGCGTTCTATTGATGTTCCCCCGGATGTCTTTTAGATGTGATGAATTTTGTTCTAAAGTTTTTATAAAGAAACAGGAAATGCAGCTTTTATTAAATGAGTACTTTAGGTAAATTACTGGAAGATTCGCTCGTACAGTTCCTGTTTCTCCACAGTTCTCTCGATTGTTTGCTTCCTGCTATTTGTGGGCGTGTCGCGCTGGGTTCCACATGGCGCAAAATCGCTCTCTGATTGGATAGAGGCGAGCTCAACCCTCGAAGTCTGTCAAAGATATCTGCCAATCAAAGACACGGGCAGCAGCTATGTCACGTGTTGCTGGGCCTGGCTTTGTCTGTTAACCACGCCCCTAGTTCTTGTTGCCTCATGGGACTTGTAGGTCTTATCGAGCAGAAAGAGTACATATTTGAATTTTGAAGTCACTCACTGTTCATTACTAAGATTCATATCATCAATGTTCCGTTTTCTTTACTGTCATATTCATGCATATATGATGTATGTATGCATATATGTTTACATACTGAATGGCCTTAGTCGGAAAAAGACACACTTTCCCAGAATGCCCCTCGCTGATTCCGGACCCTCCTTCTTTATGTCCCCGCCTCCGAGCTGTACAGCTATGGAAAGCAAACAGGAGAGAAGAAGCGAGCACCAGCAGGCACTTGCTGGCGCAAGTCACCCCCCCGGGGATTTTTTTTATTGTTTACCTTTAAGTTTGTAGCAAATAACAATCGTATTAATGTGGAAGTTTTACTATTCTTATACGCTGAATTTCTGACAACCAAGCAAAGGATTGGCTGCAGCTTGCTAGCTTGTCAACTCTGGAAACACGATTTCCCATCCTTGCAAAAGACTCCGAATAAGAGAACTAAAGGACTTTTTTTTTGCTTTTAATGTACATATATTGAATTTGTTGCACTGATAACCGAAGCACTGTCTTCCGTGTGTTTTATATCGTTGTATTACTGCTGTCAATGTTAAACGCTAGCAATAAGGTGAACGACAGCAAGGCTCAGGAAAGAATGACGGCTGTTCAGCTAATGAATATCCAGCGTCTATTGGAAGCCGCGGAATATCTCGAAAGGAGAGAAAGAGGTAAAAGACATGTGACATTGTCCACAGGAGCCTATTAAAGTCTTGCCAGGAAAAGTCCCCGTGCAAAAGGAAGATTTACATCCAGTTTATTTACATTCAGGGTTCTTAGAAGAGTGATGTTGAATTTCGCTCATGGTTAAAATGCTAACCAAATATATTATTCTTCAAACAGAGTGTGAACACGGATATGCATCGACGTTTCCTTCAAATCAGGACACAAACTACCAGAGGCAAAGGAAATTCCGAAATAAGAAATTCAGCAGTAACCACAACAGGTAAGAAAACTCCTGTGTTCGTGACAGTGCCAAAGTAGGGCTCGTCCTTTGCAAAACTGAGTCACCTGAAATTGTTTCTATAGTTAACATGGTGGTGTTGCCCTAATGCAGGTCACTGATGATTTAAAGTATTGACTTAAGGCGGAAACAATACCATGTGATTCGTGTTTGCACTGACCCAAAGTTAAATACTTGAGCCCCTCAGTTACTTGATCACAACATTACACTAAACTAATTAGAGCAAATACAAGACCATTAATTCACACAGCACCAATAATTCAGCTCACCAATCATGATGACGATGATGAATCATTTGGATTGGCAAGCACAGTAAACAAGTGATTAGCACGGCTGCCTCACATGAGGCGAGGAGGGGTTCTCATCGCAGCTCCGGCCTTCCTGTGTGCAGTTTGCTTGTTCTCCCCGTGCTCGTGAACGTTTTCTCTGGGTACTTTCCGCATTCCATCAATTTGCATGTTGGGCATAATGAAGACTCGAACTTGCCTACATTTCTGTGAATGGTTGCTTATTAATATGTGTCTTGCAATCGCAGACTAGTCCAGGGCGGTACCTTGTCTCTCGGTAAACTCAGCTGGGGTGGGCTCCAGCATTATGGAAAATTGAATATCTCAACAACTACTCCTCAATAATCTGTGCCATATTCTATTGAGCGGTGTCTTTTAATAATGCACCACTCATGTTACTAAATTAGGTCATCCACATAGGTCTTCGATTGTGTCTCACTAGCTGGTGCAGATGTTCCTAATGAAGTGTCTGATGCATGAACACTAAGGATTGATTTTAATGCATGACATGTATGTCCCAGTATTTGCTGTTGATGAATGTAACTTGCATTTAGTAGAGGAAGCAAGTCTCCCAAATGAAGACCCATTGGCATCGTGTTCTCTTTGGTACAGGGCTGCTCACGTGAATCTGTCATCTGATCGCCATACATCAAACGAAAGCCCCACTCGCTTGCTCTGAATGCTTTAATATTAATGTGAGAGCGAGCCAACAAACAGGAACTGCGCATTACTCATAATCAGCACAGAATGCTGCCTACTTCTGCATGGCAACAGTCAGGATCATAATTGGATTGAGGTGCTCCTCATAATGCTTCCGATGAACAGGGCATTTGTTTAAGAATGCTAATGATGTTGCATAAGCTGGTTGAATACAGACTCAAAGTCACCGGTACGGGGAGGAGTAGCACTGCAAATATATTTTCAAATGTGTAGTTCCTCATAAGATGTTTTCATTAGAGTGATAATGCAAAAGTGAGAGTGCCGGCCAGTGTGATCACATCCTTGATTTTCATGCAATTCACATTTTATATTTTCTGTGTAATGTCTCATGCTCCATTTTTACCATTACTTTGCTTATAGTTACCATTATTCCCTTTCATGGGAAACATATGAAATTATCAATCTATCTACATGTTTGTTTTCAATTTTGCTCACCATCGCACAAACGCATTCAAAACGAGGTCAGTAAAGTAGTGCTGGTTTAATTTTCACGTCATTCATTTGGCAGCACGCATGACAAACCATTTTTTTGTTTTAGCACCATACAAGCCCATTTACCTAACATGAGGATTTTCCAAATCGCCCCAACGCATAATTTGACAAAAACATATTTTATATTTTTTTTCCCCCTAAACATTTTTGGGGTACTGAGCACCTCTGCGCTGTCCTTGACAGGTCATTCAATGAAATGAAATAATTAATAAATATAAAATTATATTCAGTATTTGTTTTATTTTTTGGGTTTCTGAAATAATGCTTGAGGTGGTTTTATAAGGAAGATGACAAAATGATAGGAGATAGAACATTGCCAATTTCCACAAACAGTTTAAGTTTTTGTGGCCTTCTTACTGCCTTCTCTGTAACGTGATAACGCTTCAAGTGATGGGCTTATCTGAGTGTCCTCACTTGCCTACCGTTTATAGCCTGGGCGCTTTATCTCATTGACCCACTCGGTCTCCGTGTCTACATGCACATGCAAGTACACTCGCACAGACGCACGCATTTGTGTGTCCTCCCTCCCACTCGCCCAAGTAAGCATACTGCAGTTGTGGATGGCCTGGAGCCAGTTCATTATCTGGTTTGAAGTATTGGTGAGCTGCAGACATGTTGCTATCTGATTCAGGATGAAGGGAAAGTCTTTGTGATGATAAAGGGCTATAGGACAGCAAGCTGACTTAGATTGATCCCCATGAATGCGTGACTATATAAAGGATGTCGGGAGTGCCAGCCTCATGGCTCAACTCTGAATAATGGGGTGTCTCTTAGAGTAATGGACAGTGTAGGTGACATCAGTGTTGCTCCAGTTATTTTATTTTTTTTTCTTCTCCCCACATATTCATTTGGATTTAACACTTGGAGATTTGAGCCGATCCCAAGTCAGAGTTTGTTTGGCCTAATATATTAGCAAGTCAACCTGGCCATTAGTGGCCTTGTCATCTAAAATCATATCCACTGCCTCAGCTGACTGCACAGCCACTCTTGCATACCTAAGTAAATGAACTAATATAGTCTAATGCAGACATATGGTGTTTCAATTTGTCAATTATTAATCCGGAAGAGATCATTTCATCCAAGGCAGTCGCACTGAGCAATTGCACTTTCCTCCTTGTAAATCCAGGTTACAACAATGAGAGATGTGATAGGAGACATATTGTAGCCTGTTTACCTACCTCGAGGGCAAGTTACACATGTCACCCTCCTTCAAATCTAGCAATCCTTGAGTTGAGGAGTGGATGGGAACCCGGCCATTCAGTCAAGGGGAGGGGGTGTTTTGTCTTCTTTCAGTATGTTGCCCCACAAAGGCAGTGTTAGGGACCATCTCGATCACATTTAATTTTCAACGGTGCACTGCACCCGGCTTGCTGCCCACACAGGGCATGCACATGTTCCTCATAGTCTCCCCAACAGCCCATACACGTGTGTGTATACACGCACACACACACGCACACACACACATTGTGCAGTGTCAACTCAAGTGAATGCAAGTCACTGTTACATGTGCAGCCCCACTGTGCAGTGTTGTGTATTATTGAGGAGGAGATGATGATAGTGCTCTCCTGCCTGTCACATTGATGTTTTGACGGTGCAAAGGCTTCAGTGGGTTCTGCTCGAACTTTGTTGGAGAGTCTCTTCTTAGTGATGTCTATCGGATCAAGCTGTGCACATTCCTTGGAAACTGGCTGTACTATGAGATATGTATTTTGTCTATCTTTCCGCTGGATAGTTGTATTTTTATTCCATTTTTTTTTCATTTTGTAAATCAAATATTTTATAAATATGTGAAATAAACTTAGATACAATTGCAATTAATTTAATGTAATTTCAAGCAAATACGTTTCACTATATCAGGATATTTGTTTTTATGAGGATGTAAAAATACCAGTACAGGGATATAAAATTTTGTCCATACCGCATAACACCAATGCAGAGCTTAATCATCATCATCATTATCATCATTCGCCATGAGTAATAATTCAGTTAATCACATTTCATTATTAGGACACCATGCTTTGGCTTGCTTAATACACTACATTAAAGCGTTCAAACATCTGGCCCTTAACCCTACCAAAAAAAAAAATGCTTTCGGAAATACTGCACTCTGTCAACCATACTGTGTACAACATGTATTGTTTTTGTTCTTAATATAGTGTATTTAAACACCTATTAATGTTCTCTTCCCCTGCAGGTCCACACACAACGAGCTGGAGAAGAATAGGTGAGTGGACCCTCCCAAACATTTCATCTTCAAGTCCTGACGCACTTTAATAGGCCCTTTTATTTTTGCCTTTTTAAATTCAAGCTTTGCTCCTCAACACGTTCCTGTAATCAAAACTAACCCGCTCTTCCTTTCTTTTTTTTTTATTCTTCACCACATTTACAAAGCACATTTTTATACTAAGGTCTTTGATTAAACACGAGTGCAACCACCAGACCAGACATACAGTAATCGTCTGTGGAAGATTAGATCTTTTGTGAGTTGGTACATGCTATTGTCAGCTTTATATACAAATCATAAAAGTGTCATGTTTTGAGCCTGAACATGCCTTCATGTATCCAGTCATATTCTTATGTAAGATGGTGGACAGTGGGATTTAGGGGTTTCCTCTGAACATTGCCATCTCTGGTATCTTGAAGGCCATTATCTAATTTGAATTTTGGGTGCCTGCTGCTGTTTACTATTTTATTTGAAGATTGTAGACCGCAACCGTCATTCCGCAAATGGCTTTCTGTGACACCTTAAATAACAGACTTGCACGATTTATAGTATTGAGGAGAGAAGAGTGTGCCTTCCATTTCATTATCTTTGAGGATGTGGGAACACTGAAAAGATGCAAGAGGTGTAATTCACATAGCACCTCGGCCTGTTGTTCTCACCATCTTCCCTGGCGGACTCCAGTAAAAACGATTGGAACGTTGGTTTCAGTGTGTTAAATATAGACCAGTTGATGTGTGATGTCGCACATGGCAACGCAGTTGGCGGACGAGTAGCTCTGGCAGATTGGAGCTCCCATGTTGGTTAGAATTTTTTTTACGGGTAGTATTTCATTTATACAAGCACGTTTCATTGTTTGTTCATACAACATACCGAGTGCTGTTTATGAGTCCCTCCACATTTTTTTGTTTTCATTCTTTGAAGCATTCCCTTCACATCCTCCCTGTCCTGCTTGTCCTTCGCTGGTCCAGGCAGGCCTTCAACTCTGCCAAAAGTTAGATACACAGAAATGGATCTCGGATCTTGAATCATCTGATATTTCTAGTAGTTCACTTCCTCTCCTCTCTGTATAAGTAAAAATGTATTTCTGGTACCAAAGAAAGTGAGTCGAATTGATGTGGTAATCCATCTTTTTTGAAAGCGCACTTGTTAAAATAATTTATAATCCCCCGTCTTTGCCAGCGGTTAATCCAATTCCCTTTCAGGACATGCCCCCACTGTAAGATATATGTATCAGCCTAAGTTGTTCACCCGAGTGTTTCAGGCTTATACCACGATTCTTCTAAGGCAGACTTACAAGTTGTGAAAAAGTCCCAGTCAAGCTGAACCATGATGGAATTCACGTTTAGAACAGTACGAACTTCCTGGATTTGTTGTTGCTCGCATGCCAGTTGAAATAGTCTCTTCCATTCTCATCGGTTCCGTCACCACAACGTCGGGCTTCACTGTGTACCTCAATCATTCTTGAAAACCAAGTGTCACACAAGATGGATAATTGTTTTATTCGAGTGCGTACAATGAAACGCAAACCTGTTAAGAAGCGACTCGACATTATAGTAGGTTGAACATTTTCTTCTGTAGCGAGAATTGAACTGAGCTTTGTTGCGAGAGCCCTCGGGGCAGGATGAGCCGCTAAGCATGAAAAAGCCCAGGCTACATTTTCTGTGGCTGTGCTAAAGCTTTCTGTTCCCTGCCCAGTGAGTGCAGCCCATTCTCAGGCCTTGCTGCAAGCCCCGGGACTGGGACCATTTGTCCCGACCAACGTGACGACTTGTAAGCTTTTCTTGGCTGAGAAAAGCCGCTTAAGGGGCTTGATCTTTAGTCTGGTGAGCCCAGCTGCAGCATGTGCACGTGTTGGGGCACGTTCATCAACCTCCCTAACAAACGCACGCACGCGCACAGAGGCCGCCCGGTGCGATTCTTTAATAGCCTCGCTTGATGCTGGATTAACAAACGATCGAGTCAGAGGACAAGGAACTAACTGACAAGCTGATAGGATGAGCAGGGACGTAGTCAAACACACCTGAATAAGGGTTACTTAAAGCAGCACGCAAGCCTAATCTATGCTCCCTTGTGTGCCAGATTGTGCATGGTGAGCCTTTATACCCTGTACAGTAATTAACGCAATGAAATATGAGCCAGTATTAAGGCTGCAACTTCAGTCCTGATGAAATTACGCTTGAGGGATGGTGAAATTGTGTCGACGATTCATGTATTTATGCTTCTAATTTCCTTTGAGCACAAGAGAAGTTCCAAAGGAAGCCCTGTATGTAGCATGTGCTAGTTTTCCCCCTGGTTTGATCTGTAAGAAGATTAGATTATCGGAAAAGCTTTTAGAAAACACGGTTTGGGTTGATAGACTGACAGTTGACCAGTGATGCGACCAGAGAAGCAACTTTGCCTTTATCGCTGTCAAAATCCAAATCTGTACCATCAGGAGATGCTTGAGGGGCCCGAAAATGAAACAAGGCAGAAAGGAAGGAAAACAAGATGCTAGCAGAAGAAACATGACTCAATTAGACTAAATCTGACTCCAGCTTCTATTTTTAGCTTTACAGCTGGGGCAACAGAGAGAAAACACCACCGCCTTCTGACCAATCACATAGGTTAGCTGTGTGCCACCAATGAGAGCCTTGCGATGAATAAGCAGTGAAAAAGGTTGTCACTCCTTATTTCAGTTAAACGGGATCTAGATGCTACCACAGACAATTGCGATAAACGAAACATTGGAAAAAAAATGATTACGTTTTTAGTAGCCTGTTGCCCTAGTGCAAGTGTCTATTGCCTATGTGGATGAATTGAGGAGTGTGCGCTGCTGGTGACTCTGTGAAGGATTCAATCTGCCCCCTTAGGCCCGGGTTCAAATCCAGATTGACAGTTACAAATGCTCTCCGAAGTGGGATGATTATTCACGAGGCCATGCATGACATGCCCAGTGGAATTCTTGGGATAGGGCATGGGTTTTTAACACAAGACGCAGGTTCAAATCAGTTTTTAGGGTACTGCTGCTCAGAGAATTCATAACGAACGTGATGACAAATGTGATAGTTAGCTGTAAGGTCATTCGAAGCACTCTGCGGAAAGGTGACCCCCGATTGACTCACACGGATGGAATTGGGCCGTGGAAAAGAACACGTCCCTTAATTTTCCAACCCAAAATATGAGTACTCTCGTCCGACAAGTTTTAAGAACATGAATCAAAACACAATTCCGCATGACTCAGTGCTACCATCCCAGCCCACTGGGACAGTGGAAAAAAACATAAGTGCCTTAACACAAGGATGTATTTGCACTTTAGTTCTGACATTTGGATTACATACAGCCATTGCTGAACCAGCTACATGTGTTATACTACCATCCCCCAGAGACAACATCTGGCCAAATCTCTCTTCATCAGACTCATTTTAGAAGCCCATCCATATTAGTGTTGTAATCCAAAGCTCCTAACCCACACCCCTCAGGTCACACTGGGTTCAAATGGGAAGTTTGCGTTCATCTGGAGGCTTTCATCCAATCATAGTTGAAGACAAAAGTAGATGCTGTATTTAATGTATTGATTATTCAAATCAGATGTTGCATGCTTGGATACAACTCGGAGGTACAGTGCAGGACAGGGATTAGGGGGCGAGTGAATTTCAAATCACATGATCTGTACGTGTGATTAGGAAAGAGATTTGGACAGTATATGCAATTGTTTTCATACTATGCTTGTTTGTTGTAGGTTTTAATCTGAGACCTAGCCACCTCTTTGCCCTTGTTTTGATTTTTTTTTTTCTTTCCATCGCTTGTTTCTCATCGGAGCAGATTAAAAGGCAGTGTGCACGTGTGAACTAATCCATGAGTTAGTGATGGGTTTCAGCCCCGGAGTCCCTTGGCCCCGTCATGCAGCTAGCACATTCCCCTGCCGCCGCTCCCCTCCTCCCTCACCAGTGAACTTTGCACGAGCATTTGTGTGTGTAAGCGTGTGTTTTTGCCTGTGAGCGCTGCTTGAAGAGGGTCAATTGCTGCTCTATTGTTTTATTCTAACATTTTTTCCCCCTCCTTTTGCCCATCAGTCCTTGGTCCCGATGCGTCATGTTGCTCTGTCTCTCAGGGTGGCCTCGGCAATGAGCGTGACAACAATATTTGTCCGCTTAGTGATCAACTGCAATTGCACGTTATTTACTACTTGTGGTCATGGTATTGGTTAGGCAGGGCAGGAGGTTCTTTGAACATTTTATTGTCCCCAGTTTGCAGTGTCGTACTGAATATATAGTTGCATTTTGCTAAGGTTTTTCTTGCTCACCCAAATATTCTTGCTCACAATAAATCTCCATCTGGGGATTGAGGTCACAACTGCATGCTGAAGTATTATTAAACAACCCACTCTAACGCTGCCATGAATTTTACCCCTCTATATTTCCTTTGCGTTTGTTGGCATGTGAGCAGAATATACAGTAGGTCAGTAACGGATCATATGGAATCCCTTCACTCGTCAATGTCATTGAATGAGTGAGATGAACAGAGTATTCCATTTCAAACTACTAATCAGTCTTTATCAGAGCTAGAAAAAAGTTAAAGTAGTTTTCAGACTATTATAAAAGTTTCTTCTTATATATGGTCTATTTTTCACTTACCATTACTAAAGTCAGAATTAGTCCTGACTAGCTCCCGTTTTGTGCCAATGGGCAGTTTCTGGGCAGATCTCACATGCACACACACACACACTTATAACGCACCGCTCTCCTCCCCCACACTTTACATCTCTCACCTGCTCTATCTCGCGCCAGCTCTTCCTGTATCTCTCCCATCTGTCTGGATTTCATAAAGACAAGAGGGATGTATCGGCCAGACCAACAAGAAGAGCCTTCAGTTTCTGAAGGGAAATTATTCTTCTAATCTGACCTGTGCGCAGACGTGATGGACTAACTTTTGTTTACAGAAAATAAAAACAACTTTTACAAGTACACATAGCTGCCTTTGACTCAGGCACAAGTAGAAAGGAGAAATGTTATGAGCAATGTAATGAGTACCCACTGTAGTTGTGGGATTTTCAAAAAAAAAAAAAAATAGAATGAGCACTTCAAACATCTCTGAAATCCTCTATAACAAATCAGTTCAGAAAAAAAAAATTCAATACTCAAGGACATGACTTATTCCACTGCTCTCCTCATGACTAATGTTCCATTTGTGCTATTTGAGTTGACTTTTTAGGGCAAGAAGCTGTTTGAAACGTCACGGTCATTTTGATGTGTCGCCTGGAGAAGGCCCCATACAAGCTTATTGGTGGATACTTTTAACTGAAGCTTGTCAGCCAATAAGAGAAGAGGTTCCCTGAGCAGCAGACAAAACCAAAAGCTCCAGGAGATGTTCAGAATTAAACAAGTTTTACTCGAATCTGAAGGTGTTTTTTTTTTCTTTGTTTTTTGTTTTTCAAGCAGATTTTCTATAGGCGATATCGAACAAAACTTAAAGGTTAAAGGGAAATAACGACCCTGACGTGTGAGCATGCCTAAAAATAGGCCCACTGACAAATCCAGAGGTTTTCTACACATAGTTATGCCACACATCCATACGTAAGTGCAATTTACTGAACTTTATGGTTCATATAATAAAGCTGTGGGTTAACGCCCATGCGTCAGGCCCCAATTTAGCAGCTATGCTTGGTAGCTCTTTAATGACTGTTCCAGCAGTAGTGAGTGGTAGGTTCCCCGTCAACATGAACAGCCCATTCAGTCAGGTGCTACGTGTTGTATCGGGGAACATGTGACAATGCGCATGTGAACGAGAAAGTGAGAGAAGGATGCCCAGCTCCATGAAACACAGGCACAGAAATACTTTGTGGGGGGGATGTGAAACACTATTGTCCTAGCAATGAGGTTCTTGTGAAAAGAAATGTCCTGTTTTTTTTTTTTTTGCTAATCACCGACCCATCATCTTGCTGCACCAGCTCAGAGAACAAAGACAGTATGTTAAGGAGCAGTATGAAGTTAACTTGGTATAGCGATTGTACATCCAGTGACGTACCTTCGGCAGTTCGCTGGGACTAAGAGCAGTCAGTCAGTGACAGTAAAGCATCATGCAGGATGGATGGATGGAGCTACCACGTGAGCTCAGCCCTTCCCTTCTCGCCATATATATTGCATGTCACCATCTGCACTGTGGCTTCATGATGTGTAGCATGTTTACATGCGCTTTTCTTTGTGTATGATGTGGGAAGAAATTGTCATACATATTTTGCTTTGATGACTGGTCTGGATTGTTCCATCAAATGAGGAATGTGTTCAGCTCAGCAAGTACAATAGAATACAAACTGCCTGCACGTTGACTGGGGTTGATTTGATTGCATTCCTCCGTGACGGGAGATAATTTGACATTGACTTCATGTTGTGCCCAGTGGATGTGGATTAGACTGCTTCAAATGAGCTTTTGCATTACAAAATATTCTAAATGTCTTTGTCATCACTCTGAATTAGGTTTTGGGACTGCTTCAAATGAGCCTTGACAATAAAGAAGCTGTAAGAGCATCGAGGGAAAGTCGAGCTCTTTTTTTTTTTCCTCCCCATGAAGATCATCCTTTGTTATAATTATGATTTCCTTTGTAAATCAATTTAGGGGGTTCACCTTTGAGACGGACAGCGCTGATATGTAATTAGTGTAATAACTGGGTGAAGGGTCAGATTTTCTCTCCCTCAAGATGAAGTAGAATTGGGTCAAAGTGTGTGTACGTTAAAAGGGCTTGAGAGCGTGGGGGATTTGCCATGAAGATGTGTATTGACTCTTATCTGGGCTGCAAATGTGACCCTGCCTTTAAGAGCATAGCCAGTGATAATGTCAGACATATTCGGTTCTGCGAAGTTATCTATTATTTATGTATTCACAAGTTTTAGAATCTAGGGCAGTCTTTTTTTTTTCCCCCTCCGTCACTCGTGCTTTAGCTTTAAGTGTTGCTTTAAGACGGTTTTGATTAAGTCGAAACACGGTTTGGTTTATCAGTGCAGCTTTTAAAAACAAATTACAATGTTCTTTATATTTGTCCTTAGGCTTGTGTTTATTGCAACTAATTTATTCAAAGCTTAGAAACATTTGCTGAAATAGCAATGTGAGTAATATAGTCAAATTTGCTTTTACATTACCTTCATGCTATCAAAACTAAAATATTGAACTACATTAGTACAAACAGATTCCCATTTAAACTCATTTGATACCTCGTCGGATTATTCCTAAGGGAGGCAATGACGGCTCTTTATCATAATGAAAAAGAATTTCGCGGCATCTGTTAACATGCTAGACAGTTGCTCATCATATGTACCAGTATGTGTGTTCAGAGATGATAGCAGAGCGCGGAAGGAGGCGAGTGGTGAACTGCACTCCTTTGAATTGACAAAAAGAGATGTACATGTCATGTGCGTTGGTTCTGTACCAGTAGGTGGGCAGCTCTCCTATACCAGATGGGGGAAAGAATCAAAGTGCTTCTGTAAAAATAAAACCCACATTGAAGTCTGTTTGCTCACATTTCAAAGCTGGAGTGAAGCTGCTGCAAAACACATTTTAGAACAAAAACCAGCCAAACAAAAAAACACTGCATTTACATGTTGCTGTAAACGGGAAGGAGTTAGTCATGCAATCGAAAAGGCACTGCTCTTGTGATTGGAGGGGAGGTGAGCAAAGGTGGGGTGAGCTGGGGTGCAGTGACCCATGGTCGGTTGGCTCCTCGCTCACATGTCGAAGCCAAAAGGCAGAGCTGCCCTTCTGCGTAACCATCTGGGGACCGTCAAGAACACAAGCCATAGGAAAACATATGTACACAAACATGAAGAGAATGGGGTTAGTAGAACTACCACAAAGTGACGCATTACCAGATCTGTATAAATATAAGCACACATGTAAATGTTCTATTTTAATTGACACTGTATTGCAAGGGTGTCAAACTCATTTGTGTCGCGGGACGCATCATAGTCATAGTTTTTTTCGGAGGGCCATTACGACTGTTAACACCTTATATTATATACAGTATAGGCTACACACCAAATTTATGAATAACAAGTTTTGAAATCATAGACTAGTAAAAACTAGTAAAACAATTAAAAAGATGAATAGTAATACAGATTACTAGTAATTATTTTTTTTTTCAAAGTGAATACAATTTGTAATTTTAGTATTGACTACTGTCAATCCATTTTTTGATGGCACTGTATTTTTCCACCACTCTATTCTGAGGGTGTCACTGGTTTTTGAGGACTGAAAGGACTCTGGCTGTGCTGTGTATTTATGGTAGCAAGACAGCTCTCATATTGTTATTAGGAAATGGCTTAAACTGTGTGTCTCCATGATAACGTATCAATTGCAGGGCTTAGGAACCCTTTGGGGGGGGCCTCCCAATAAGCCACAAACTCATGGCCTTTAACCTCCTGGTGACACATTTCAAGATAGTGCTGGCAGGACAAACGTATATGATAAACCTGCATCCGCTTTTAGCTATCTTTAGTCATTAGCTTGTTCCCTAACCACAAACGAAAGGATAATATTTTTAACAAATATTTGCTTTTCAGGCTCGTTTGACATCACAGTAAACAGACAGACTGTCTGTCCTCCTCCTGGTCATACGTGATCAGCTGAGTTCTCCTTCAATCATCAAAGTGTTCCCTACAAGAGTCTGGCATGTGTCCAGACTTCAGGACAAAAAAGTCATGTAGATGTTTTGCAATCTTGTCTATCACTGACAGACACGTTGAGAGTGCTTGAAGGCAACATGCTGCCAATGGACCACTTGTGTTTCTAAAACAGGAGATCACATGGTACACAAGATAGTGTTAAAAGCAACATAACCAGAACTTGGAGGGCTTTGGGTTTACAGACTGTATCAACAATTTGACAAAAGGAACAGAACCAGAACTCAGAGTGCTTTGGCAATATAGACTGGATCAACAATTGGACATGATATGCAGGTCTATAAAGTAAAGTCAGTGCAGAAGTATTTGATCAGTTGCCAAGATTTCTTCCCAGGTCTTTATGTTAATTACATGTATGTCCTGTAGCAATGATAAAACAAACTAAGCTTCAGGATGTGGCTTCGGCCCAGCTACAACGATGCATGTGATTGTGAATTGTATTTATTGTCTGTTTGGATACAGCATGTTCTGGTGCTTTTTTTTTTAAACGGCAAAAATCTGCAATCGCTCAAGTTGAATTCATTGATCAAAATGTTCTCCCAAAAGCTACTCGTCCTACAGTTGACATGCTGGAATTATTGTTGGCCTAGTGGACCATACGCTTTTTAGTCTTTATCCAGACAAGCAATGTAGGGTTTTTTTCTCCTCCATGACTGCACGACAGCATCATTGCCATGTGAGTGTTAAATGATTCTTGTGATTTCTCACGGCCTTGGCAAAAATGGCGCAACAAGTAACGCCTCACAGTCTCAAATAGAAATCATGGTGCAGGAAACCAAAACTGAATTTGCCAAGACAGCAGGCTGTACTCTGTGGATGCCCCTGCGGATCCGAAAGAAGTGTATTTGAGGAAAAATAGGAATGGGCAGTGGGGTCCGTGGTGATTGGATGCCTCTTGAGATGCCATTGTGATGGTTTTAGTCCTGGTCCGAGCGGAAAACAACAGCATGGTGTTTGGGGTCTGGAATTTGTTAGTTGAACTTTGACATGGCCAGACAGGTCTTCAAATGACCTGCACGTTTACCTTCATTATCTATCACTCCTCTAGCATGACGTTGTAGCTGAGCAACCCAAAATGCACGGATGTAAATTACTATTTTTATCAAGACATTTAAATACGATTGGCCAAATCAAGTGAATCAATTAAATCTCTTGTGTCTGTTTCTTGTTACCAAGTCATTTTTTTAAAAACAATCCTGAGCAGCCTGTAGCGTCATTATCCATATTTAGCCTGAGTTTTGGAGAGCAAAACTAGCAGGCTTATGATCTGTCTCTTCACCAAGCATTATTGATTTATTCATTTGTTTTACGAAAACTGGCCATGCATTAGCGAGCTGACCGGCACGGTGCATGGTCCCAGATGGAGCCAGGCTTCTTGGAAAGAGAGATGAACTGTCAGCTGATAACATGATGGTTGAAGCAGGGCTGTGGGTGTCCATGTGAGGCAGACAGACTTTGCTAGGCCCCGTCGGTAGAAGATAAGGCGTTGACAAAAGACCCGAGCCAGACTGATAGACATCATGCTCATAGCCAGATTAGAAGCATACTTCACGCGTGTTTCTCTTGACCTCCAAACTTTGAGCACTACAGATTGCATCATGGCACCTCCTCCTTCATTCAGACCACTTTTCTTGCTGGTGTCGAGTTAAAACGCACCCTCATGCATACTTGCAATACATACCGCTCTAATGGTTTGCACTCTTGTTCTTATCAGCGGCATCCATGTATACCTCAACCTTCCATTCATGCACACTGATGGATGGATATTCCGGGCTGCATTCTTCTGCACCAGTCTTAAAGCAACAGAAAGGAGTTGAATCCCAGTTGTTGTCATCTCCTGAGTGTGGGTCACTAGACTGAGCCCCCAGATTCCTAATAGCCCCCCGCCCAGCCCTTCAGGCGGGCTGAAAGGGCAGCTCCTGTTAATGGAGCACTGATTGCGTTATAGCCATAATTATCTCTCTTTATCTCTCAACTTCGGGCCATTAGCCGGGATAGATGTCACCCCGGGCCTTTCCCCAGACACCCAATAAGGTGCTGTCTAGATGATGGAACGTATGGGCCGAGAGAGGTCCAGGAAATGCCATTACACCTTTCCTCTCTTCACGGCACCTATCATCTAAAACATATTTGTTATGGAGATGAGCGGGGTAACCTAAGCGGCCTGAGAGAAATGCCAACAAAGGTTCATGTATCGCCCAGAGGCTGAAACCATATGCAACTTGCTGAGGTGCTTGCTATCACTTAAAGCTTGTTGACATTGCAGGAAACTGTTGGAGAGCTTCTGCTTTCTTCAAGTATGCATAATGTGTGCCGTTTCATATGTCTCAAGATTACATAGCACATCTTGCGTTAGGGTGCTGAAGTGCAAGTCTTTCCCATCTCCTCATTAGCGCTCGACTGTGAATGAGTTGCTGCTACGGTAAAGTCCGTAACGGTCGACATCTGTGTTTAGCCTTTTAAAATGCTCACTGATTCACACTGACATGCGATGGGGAAAAAAAAAAAAAAAAGTGTGTACAGCAGAACCTCGATTTCATGACTAAAGGGGCAAAGTGGTATCTACATTTTTGATGCTAGTTTTCGTCAGATTTGTTGGAATTTCAAAGAAAATTCCGCCATTAAATTTAATTACTTTGGAGACTTATCCATCACCATCCTAAAATCTTTATTAACTGTATCAGCAATAATTTAAAAAAAAATTTAACATCACCCAGCAAGTAGAAGACCAAGCGACATGTCTAAATGATAATCCTTACTCATTAACATTAACAGCATGCATTGCTTTTATCGTTTTCTTCCCTGTTGTCTAAAAATTCCCCTCCCTCTCTATTTTAACTATAGACGGGCTCATCTGCGGCTGTGTCTGGAGCGCTTGAAGGCCCTCATCCCGCTGGGACCGGACTGCAGCCGCCATACCACCCTGGGCCTGCTCAACAAAGCCAAAGCACATATAAAGGTGATTCAGCTATTCCATTTTATCCACAGTTTTTTTTTACCAGAATTCCTGTGGTGAGTTTAATCCTATTCTAACTGATTTTAGACACTTATCCATTGTACTGCTTTCACACTGGAGCAGCCTCGCTCGGCCTTGAGTGAGTGAGAGGCGCGGATCAACCTCGACTGGTTGCCAGGAAATCACAAAAGACAAATCATTTGCAATTCAGCGTCTTCAATTAAACAAACATGAATGTTCTCGGAATGTGAGAAGAAGCCACAGTAAAAACGTGGGGACAACATGCAAACACTGAGATTTGAACCCGAACCTAAGATCTATAGTGTAAGATTTGTTCTAAGATTCCCAAAGAAGCTCAACGTATCGAGAAAACGTGTGCGTCTAAATTGTGAAGTTCAACTACCTCGTGTTGATGAGCACTCAAAACCTGACATGTGAGCGCAGTGTGCATGTGTAATAGGGTGGGAGATGGAACAAAGGCCACATTGTTGCTGCCTAGTTGATCGGGCAACATCCACCAACACTCGACTCGTCTGCTGCTGTCACCTGGTTTCACCAACGATGACCCCATTGTTTTAGTTTGTCTCCGAGAGTCGCGCTTGTCACCAGTGACAACACGAATGAAAATAAAGGGGCTCTGAGGCCAAGAGTCAGGATACACTCTGGAGTGCTTGCTTCTCAATAAGTTCTTCAGTGAAAGTAACTTTTCTGCCTCACCTGTCAATACATGTCAATTTAACCCCGTCAACTTTGTCTCCTGCTTCCAGAAACTTGAAGAAGCCGACAGGAAGAGCCAGTACCAGCTGGAGTCTCTGGAGCGTGAGCAGAGGCACCTCCAACGCCAACTAGAACTGCTGAGAGGAGGCGGCGGAACGGCCGTGGAGGGCGAGAGGATACGCATGAACAGCGTGGGCTCCACTCTAGGTTCTGAGCGCTCCGACTCCGACCAGGGTCAGTTGTTGTTTTGATCTACTTGCAGTAAAGCCGACATCATCATGACAGGGTGTGTGAGCTTGAAACTGACATTTTATCAAAGGACCAAGCAAATACGAGTAGAAATGAGGTAACATTAGTGCTAGCCGCCAAGTTAATATCAACTGAATTTACTTTAATGGTCCAACTCGCCTTCACCCCGTTGCTTTCTGTGGACGTCAAAAGCAGAATTGACATTTAATCATCTGCAGCAAAAACTGCTTTGAATTGAATTTGTCGTACTTCCTTTTTTCAGTTTTCTAAACTCAAATGTAGTCTCACTAAATCATGTGCCACTATCTAGTGGTTAGCAGAGGAATTACACGCTTCCTTTCTTGCTAGCGTCGCTCGAGTAATTGACGTTCCTCTCTCTGCCACAGAGGAGATCGAGGTGGACGTGGAGAGCACGGAGTTATCCCACGGAGAGCTGGACAGTCTGAGCACAGCCAGCACCAGCGACCTGGATGACCACAGCAGCCTGCAGAGCATGGCCAGTGATGAGGGATATTCCTCTTGCAGTGTCAAACTTGCCTTCTCCTCCTAGAAGCCACACAATGCCACCACTGCAAACACCTCCTCTTCCTCGCGCCCCTCCTCTTGCTGCTCCCATCCAGCCCTCCCACCCGGTATATCCATGCTCCCATCCTGCCGTGCCCACGGGCCTCTGTTCGCCTACTTGCAGTGTGCCCATCACCATGCAAAGGCACTGTTAAAGCCGAACCCAGTATCTTGGACAGGTGCTTTCAAACTTTTTGAGTCTGGGAACCTACTTGGGAGACATTTTTATGAGGAGCCCCTCTTAATCCTTATGCCTACTAAATATATTTTAGCTACCACGTGAACCCCTAGAAGCAAAAATAATTATTGTCTACCGTATTTTCCGGACTATAAGTCACTCCGGAGTCGCACCAGCCATAAAATGCATAATAAACAGGAAAAAGACATATATAAGTCGCACTGGAGTACAAGTCGCATTTTGGGGGGAAATTTATTTGATAAAATCCAACACCAAGAACAGACATGTCATCTTGAAAGGCAATTTAAAATAAAAATAGAATAGAGGCAACAACAGGCTGAATAATTGTACGGTATGCTGATGTTACACGGCACATAAACAACAAACTGAGAACGTGCCTGACGTAACATATTAAAAGTTATTCAGATAGCTATAGCATAAATAACGTGCCAACAAGTTTACCAAATCATCCGTGTCACTCCAAATCACTAAATACATTGAAAGCTTCATCCTCTGTGACACTTTTAAACAACTCCACTAACTCTGGAGGGAGAAGATGCGGCACTTCCTCTTCTACGTTGCTTACGGCAGACTCATCGTCAGTTGCAGTTCCAATTATTCCACAGGCCTAGAGCGCCCTCTGGCACACTGGTTTAGTGTGAAATTAACATGTGAAATTATATAATAGTGTGTTAATAATTTCACACATAAGTAGCTCCTGAGTATAAGTCGCACCCCCGGCCAAACTGAAAAAACTGTGTCTTATAGTCCAGAAAATACGGTAATTTTTTCTACCTAAACGCAGTCTTTCCCCAGAGAGTAAAAGTCTGCAAATAATTCCCCCCCCCCCCCCCCCCCCACCCCCCATAAATGGTTCTAATTGCCTACAGATGACATAAGGTAGAAAAGCACTACTTTTGTCTTAATGAAGCTCCTCAACTTAATATCATACTTAAGCACTACGATCCCACAAGATGGCACCAAAACATTTTTTTTTTTAATTTTTCCATTTTTGTTGCTTTGGCCCAAGCATAGAAATAGCAAAATAATTCGGCAAATAACAAAGGACGCATCCCTAGAAAGATTCAGCAAATTCCAACCCTTTAGTCAGATTAATGTGGTGCATCACAGGAGGAATAATTTGTTTACTGCAATTGTTTTATTGGGCAGCCCGTCCCTATGTCTAGGTTTGCACTTTCAAAAAAAAAAAAAAGAAACCACAGCATAATTTATTGAAAACTATTTTGCGGCTCACAGACCCCCATTTGAGACCCCTGATCTAGGACCCCTAAAATCTGTTTTTATGGCAAAATACTTTAAATTAAAAAATGTAAACCCATGCATACAAGCCCATGTATGACCCAAGATGCACTTGAAGCCCATTTGCTGTTGAAGTCGCTCCAAGCTGATGGGTGATTCAGGCCGATGGAAAGCACACAGAGCGGTAACATTACCCCACGCCGCCTAATCTGTCTTATCTTGGACACTTGACTCGGTGCTATTGTGCAAGTCCTCCATCAGCTGGTAAAGCAAAAGCGTCCGCTTCCACGCGCTAGCCCGGAGCAAGACGACCACACACAAGTCATTCCTGTTAAATGCGGCGCCTTCTCTCTCTCTCATGCTCTCTCAAGCGATGAGCGATCCTGCACTTAAATACTTTTCAGCTGACACGGCACAAACTACAGCAACAAGATACGATGGGAATAGACGTCCACCTTTTCTCCAGCAGTAACAAGCAATAACTCTTCATCTTTTACCCTTTGTGACCGTCCAAAAAGAAGCAAAGTCATGTTTTATTTTTTTTCCCTTTGTATATACAAATAGCTTACTGAATTAATGTTAAAGTTGAAAAAAAGTTAGAGCTCATGGATAGAACTTTTGCCTCTGTTGCTGACTTGTGTTTATTGTGCATTTGAAAGTGGAAGCGCGGTGGATGTGGCTTGGACACTTAGTTTTTTGCTGGTTGACATCCTTTAGTGTGTTGCTGTCTGGTGCTGCGCAAGGTAACGGGTTGGAAGCTGCAGAGTTTAATTTATTACACGTGATATTCTCTTGGAGTGTGTGTGTGTGTGTGTGTGCGCGTTTGTGTGTGTGTGCGCGTATGGCATTCCACTGGTGGTCAGGTGATCCCACATGTTGGGGAAAATAAACGGGTTGTCAAAGTTAGCCATCCCAACTCCACTGGCATTAAGAATTGCACTTCGCCCGCTGTTTTTTTTTCCTCCCCTCTCTTCTGCCCTTTTGATTTCTAACAGAACATCATTTGAATATTTATTTCTCCATCCCTCTAACAACAGACAAGAGGGAGAAAAATAACTTATTTTTGTCCTGTCTTACTTTAACTTTCAATGCGTATTCCTGATTCCTTATTTTAAGAATAATGTATTTTATGTTTTATTGGTCTTTGGGGGCATTTGGGAGGGTAACATAATGTAGCCATTTTCTTTTGCTTTGGATGTTTATTCAATGGACACTTGAAATGTAAATGACCCCAAAGCTGCTCTTTAGTTGCTGAGCCTGTTTTAAGTCACCTGTCTTGGTTGGAGGTTGACCCCCGCCCCCTCGCCGCTGCCAGCTTCGCACTACAAAGTCACGTCCACATGTTATACAACTGGATTGGCTTCCCTCCAAAGCCAGTCTGCTAGTCAAGTGGAGACTATTGTGAGTGTGTGTGAGAAAGTAGGCTAAGGGGACGGGTCTTCGCCACAGGCATATGCTGAGCCAGCTACTACCCAAACTGGGGTCTTTCAAAACGCCACTTTCCTCATACAAGAGGACTTGTCTTTTTAGTTGATAACGTGTCTTAGACTTACAACACCCCCATAAGGTGATTCAACAGAAAAACAACAGTAGGGTTTCAACTTGTTGGCACTGAATCAGAAAGTGACCACTGGTGCTTGATCCTACAAACACAAATGCCAAAACCACATCAGAACACCTCAGTGTCCTCTCTCTCTCTCGCTCTCTTGCTCTCTCTCTCTATCATTCTACCTGAGGGACAGCATACATTGATTCTGCCCCTCTGTGACTTTTTAGCCATCTTTGTTTCCATTTTCTTCTCACGTTACTTTCCCAAGACTGCTGTTTCACTTCTCTGACTGTTTCAACGCTACAGGGTGTGTCAGAAATGTTTCAGGACTTTATGTCACAAAAGATTTGTTTTTCATTATAATATGTGGAGCGGACGACATTTACATGCAGTGAGTATTCGGGTCAGAATTCAGGTTTGTGAAACAATTGGAATAACATGCCTCAATGGACAGAACGTACATTTAAAGAATCCCGATTGAATACATCCTGCATATAGACATCATTTCATGCACAGAGGTAACCCGATTGCATTTATAAGCCGAGATAGACAATGCGCTGAGCATCTGACAGTGCCTGGTCGAGAAGAACATCGTCATGTTAAGCGCCCTACTCTCGTGACCTTATGATTTATTTCTGTTATATTACATCTTGGGCTCAAGAAGGTCCTCTTCAAATGCTCGGTATTAGTAACTGCAGGAAATTACTTCCATAGGAATAAACTTGTCATTTGGTTTTGAATTGCGATATTTTGTGACACAAGTCCTAGAATTATTCTGACAAACCGTGGTTTTTGTTTTGTTTTGTTTTTTTACATCTGAGGATATGGTCCCGAACAAGCAACCTTGAGCGTGTGGTTAACTTTGCAAATGGGCTTTGTTCTGCTTTTAAGAGTCCAGGGAGCCCCCCCCCAAAAGTTGATGTTGCAGTTTTTATTTTGTTTTGGGAAACCACACTCCATTCAAGTGTCGTTGAAGAAAACGGGTCCTTGAGGTGAAGTTAAGGCAACGAGATGAGTCCCTTGCGGGGAGTCGTCCGGTTGTTCTCAACCTGTGACCATCCTTTGTATAACATGCACTCTGATGAACGTGTTTTGTTGCAAAGTTGGAAATGCAATACTTACAATAAAAACGAGATTTTCAAACCTAAACCACTGACTCGACCTTTCCATAGCATTACACAGATGTATGATATGATCGATGTGCAGACTTTACGCTTCAATTGAAGTTTAATAACCATTTTGAAATGAATACCATTTTATGCACAAACATTTTAACTCAAAATCAAAGAATACATTTTAATACTTTGCATGCATGGGCATTAATTCGTTTTCCTCACTGTAGGGCCACAAGATTTGTAAAAGTAACAGCGATGCCAGATCTTTTGCAGATGAGGTGTAATAAATAAAGTGAATTATGGGAAAGAGTTGATCATAAAAAAAAACCCAGCACTTTTCTACTTTGTCTGATTTAATTGTAATGAAATGTAATTGAGCAGTTATTTAACAAAATATGCATTGAATGTTATTTATTTACCTAGAATAAACTATGTTAGTTGCAGCACATTTGTAACCCTGTGAGGTCATCTGTTATGAAAAATGGATGAAGACCGGAGAACATAGACTCCACACGGGAAGACCAGAGTCGGAAACGAATACTGCACCTCTGAACTGTGAAGGTGAGCTTCTAACCCATGCATCACTGTGCTGCCTGTTTATTTACTACAATTGGGGCAGACACACATAATGTTTAATTCAAGGCCGCAACGGTGACGACCTTTTCGGGGTTTTTTCAAATGTGCTTTAAGGGAGGCTCGACCTCCCGTGTTGAACAAAGGCACCATGTCACTGCATGGAGAGAGTCTTCTTTCAATGATGTCAAAGTCAACAAGTTCCTCCTAGATCTCAAACAAAAGAAAATCCTCTTTATAGTGAGTAGAGCGCTAAAGGTCATCATACACCTTCAAACTAATGACGTTCGCTTAAGGCGATATTTAAAAAATGTTGCCTTTCAAAGACAGATCCTATGTTTTGATCATACTGCAATCTTTTTATTTTTTCCTTTAGCCCTCCCTTGTTGCTAAATATGATACAGTTGATGCACCCATTATTTTCCATGCAATGTGAGCATTAGTATCTTTTTTGTGTAGAGCTGACGGACTGCCAGGACAATCGAGGGCACCTCCGACATCCATTTTTTCATTGATTTTCATATTATGTATTACTTGTGCTCTCTCTGCATCCATTACAACCTGGTGATCCTGAAAGAGGGATCCTTCCATCTGTGGTCCCTTCTCAAGGTTTCTCATTTTCCCCTGGTAGGTTTTTTTTTTTTAGTTTTTCCTTGCCCTTTTGTGAGCTTAAGATCAGGGGATGCTTTGAAAATAATTGTCAATTTTTGTCTATGTGAAGCCCTTTGAGACTGTTTGTGATTTAGGGCTATACAAATAAACGTGACTTGACTTGACTTGACATATTATTTGATGTTACGAACTGTCGCAAAGAACTGGTTTCTGCAGAAATACGTCAAACGGCACAATAATGTACGCCCAGTTACCGCTTTCTTTACATTAATTGTCCTGGCGTCGAATGGCTGCTCGCATAAATATTTGATAGCGTAGTAGTGATAGAAGACGCGAGTTCCGACGCCAGTGCGCATTCCGGGTTACGTCGTCCTTGTCGTAAATCGATGACCCACTAATATTTTTTAACCCCGTGAGCAGTAGTACTTTTCGAGTTGGAGCGTACAGAGCAAGGGTCCCCAACCACCGGGCCGTGGACCGGTACCGGTCCATGGATCATTTGGTACCGGGCCGCACAGAAAATATATATATATACATAGTATATATAATATATTATCGACGATCAATTAATTCATGTCAAGACGCTCGTCACGGTCACATGACATGTTTCCCCAGTCGAGCCCGCAAAGTTAGCAAAAATGAGTAAGAATTTATTTTGAAAAATATATTAAAAATTGGGAATTCTCTCCCAATTACATCCATCGGTGCACTTGTGCCTCTTGACACAGGTGAATTCAGGTAAAGACGCTCGTCCCGAAGTTACCAAAAATGAGTAAGAAAACGAGATGTTTGGAAAGAGGAAAAGGCCCAATGTGGAGACAGAAGAGGCTACAATTTCTAAGAAAAAAAAATGGATTAAAATCAAGGCAGAATATCCCGAGATTGCCACAAAAGCACTGAAAACCCTGCTTCCTTTTCCAACGGGATTTTCTGCGGTTACAGCGACTAAAACAAAGCTACGGAGCAGATACTGAATGGTGAGTTTTATTTTTATGCACTTTGTATTTGTTTTCATGCCAGTCGTATTATTTTATTTCATCGTATTTATAGGTGTATTATTTATTTATATAAAGGCCGGTCCGTGAACATATTGTCTGACATGTAACCAGTTTGTGGCGCAAAAAAAGGTTGGGGACCGCTTGTACAAAATACGGCTACCTTGTGGACCAAGTCTGCCTGAAGAACAAGTCTTTCATTTTACTGCGAGTTATTTTTTTAATTTATCTACCTACAATAGCGTGTAATACCAGTAATACCGCAAACGCCACTAGGTGTCAGTATCGCTCTACAAACACCTTGCTTGTTCTGCCTCATTGGCCTGTCTGTCAGTCTACAAAGGGTAAGTAATTTTATTTTCAATATTATACCATGCTTTGATATTCCATGCTTAACTAACTTCTCTTCATTCTGTATTCCTACGAGTTACAAACATTAAAAAACTCTTGCCATGCCTGTCGAGTATTAATAATTAAAAACACTATGCATTTACAATTATGCACTTGTCTTCACTGCTATGCTATAGGTGTACAGAATTCTAAGAGTGCCACCATTACATACATTAAAAACATTTTGCCATGCCTGTCGACTATTAATAATTAAAAACACTCACTCTTTTTTTTGGAGCTATGGATTTGCAATTATGCACTTGTCTTCACTGCTATGCTATAGGTGCACAGTATTTCAGAGCGCCGCCACCATTTGCTCTGTCAATTGCCTTATCAAAAAAAAAAAAAAGTGGAATATGTGCATTGGAGATATTTATCTAAATGAGATGAAGGTGAAATGAAAAAAATGCTAAATTACAATTTAAAAAAAAAAAAAAATTGGCATTGTATTGTTTCCACATTGGTTGTGAGTAACCTTATCTAGGTATATTAAATAAAGCGGAATAGGTTCGCCTGAAAAATTGTCAAATAGGTAAATGTGTATATATATATGTATATATGCCAAACTGCAACTATGCAGCTGTCCAACATATTGTATTGGAGTCATAATTTTGGTATCGTGACACCAAATAGACTGCTGCCAAATAGAAGCATTATATCCATACTTTGCGGTTGTTGGAATGAAATAAGAGTGATGGATGACACATTTGAGCATCACAAACAGGGAGTGGAGTGGGGGGGCGCGAGCTTTGGGGTTTCTCGCCCCCAACCCCTTAAGTCCCATCATGACTCATCCTCAGTAGCTCATCTTGTAGTTGTTTTCTCTCCCCTTGCCTCACTGGAGCGCATGCCACCAATTACGATGCTGAAAGTCCTTAGTGGGAGTCCATGGGGATTGCCAGGAGTTAAAATAAAGGAGGCCAACGGGGCAGTGTGATAGAAATGAGGAGGTGGGTGGGGTTCCTCCAGTGGTAAGCATGAGTCATTGTACCCAAGGCGACTGGTCATTTGACATTGGAGCAACTTTGATGCTCCCTCGCTCTCTTTATCGCTATCTCTCTATTTCTATCTCTCCCTCCAGGGCAGTCGGTCGTGATGACAAGCTGATGGATCATTCATGCTTGGAGGAAGTGGGCACCCGCAGGCACGTACTTGGCAGTCGGAAAGGAAGTGGGACCAGGTTTCATGAGAAAGGGCCTTTTCAAAAGTGTTCACCAGTTGCACTTTGAAGCTGCTCATTAGTTGAGGCTTTGTGTTGGAATTAAGAGTGCCATCTCATTTCTCATTCCAATTGCGGTACATCGCTCTGGCAGAAGGATTTCAAACCTGTTTTGATCATTTGAAAGTATTTCATTCATCATTTTAACATATTAAATAGACATTCTTCCCATGTTGTTTTAAAGGAAATACAGTGCAAGACGCTTGAATAAGGGAAGTTTAACACGTTAAACAACTCAACTGAAATAGACTTCAGCTAGATAAAGTGGAGTACGTGACGGTAAAACTAAGGATAACACAAGTAAATAATAGTAAAATGCTGCCGTTGTCCCTTCACTAGCGAAGTCATCTGTCTGATTAGCAAGTAAAGAAGTTTTCGTCTAAAACCACATGCTTGTAAATGACTGCATACAAATAGTAGACCGACAAATAAACAGCAACTGAACATTTTTTCACTGCAGGCTTCCTGTCCATAGCAATCTACCGCCTACACTACCTTCCTGTGTGCCATGCATTGTGACAGCCAGCTAGTCATGCATGGTTCAGTGACAAGGTCTCAGTCTGCTTCACACCCCCACCCCCACCCCTGTTTTGCTGTCCTTCAGCGGGATTGTTGCTGAATGGGAAGTAGCACTTTGCTGATGAGTGGCATGTCATTTCTTGCTCACACACACACACGGTGACATACACACACCAGCATACTTCCACTGAGCTGACTCGGTCACCATGTCACATGCTGACCTTGTTTGACACTCAAGGTGAATGTTCCGCTCAGCTTTACGCTTCCTCCACACGATGTCATTTGACCATTATTAGTTCTTCCTTGCTCACAATTTGCCATCTCTATGCAGTGTGACAGCCTGAGGCTTGCTCGCAGCCCTCCGAGGGGGTGACGGTCACTCAGCTGTTAGAGGAGGGCCTCGGGCAGCCTTCAATCTCACGGCTGCATTTATTCTTAAATCTTTGCACTCGTTGCTCCCGCGCTGTTCACACTTGACGGTTCGCTGAGAGCCGTGAGTCATTTCTACGCATAACCAACCCGATGTGTCTCCATTTTAAATGCGGCTGCATTTTACCTGAAAAACAGAAGCACGACTACTGTTTTATTCGTAGCTTGAACAGCGGAACTTCTTAATATGTTTGTATTTGAATTCTCCCATAGGAGGTATTCTCGGTTCCTGGTTCATTAAACCATTACAAGGATTGGGATTGACTAGGGATTATTGTGTGATTTTTTTTTTTCCTAGTTTGAGTGGAAAGGCTCTTCAGTATTGTTTGCATTTTGTAATGTGTTAATGTTCTGTAATGATGCATCTGACTTCCTGTTTTCCTCTGAGAGTTTGCACTTTTTATTTCCGAGAGTGATGCTAATGTGGAAAAAAAAAAAAACTGATGGAAGGGCACGGCCGTTGCAGCAGCTGCCCGAGTGATGTCTCAGATGATATTCATCCACACTCGTGCTGTTGACTCACACTTGCAAGCCTTGGCAGGTGATGTGTGCGGCCGCAAGATGAGCACAATCTGTCATAGATGAGATAGGCGAGGCGAGGCGTGGCGAGGCTTCATGACAGAAAGAAGTTGTTTAAAAACAAATCATGAATAATTTATAAGAACTGACTAAGAAAGTAGAGATGACATTCATATGATTTGATAGAAAATCAAGTTGTTTTCAACTTTGTAACTGTAATCTGGTTTGGCTTGCGTTTACACCATGTCTGGGCGTGTAGGCAGGATGGTGATAGCTGTGTCACATATGTACACGCATGCCGACAATCTGGACCTAATTGAGCATTTTTCCTCCCTTGCGATTAAAGGCCCAATTCACGGATGTCGCAAACATAGATTTTTCCAGAGCGATTATACTGTGGTGTGGGTTGTGTTTAGAGTGTCTTTCGACTTCTTTTAAGTACTCCTTTCTGTCGCTTGTCATGAAATGGAAGAGTATTGTATAACAACAACACACATAGGCCTCATTCTTGCTTTGGGGTTTACGATGATGTGTTTTTATGAATGTAGCTGTGTGTCTGTGATAGAACAATGGCATGACCACAACGGCATGTGTCAGCGATGCGACATGGATGCATCATGAAGTAAATTAACCACAAGTATGTGACCTTAGAAGACTTAGAAGATGTTTTCACTGGGACCACATTGCGCTGATAAAATGATAAAAAGCCCCATTTTAGATCAGTACAGTTTGGAAGCAGCAATTTGTGCAACCTACATTTTTCTCCTAAAAGGCAGAATCATCTTTTTTTTTCCCCAGGTCTATTCTTTCCTATTGCCGTTTGCTTTGTATATCTAATTTGATGATAGTATCTAATCTTCGACCACAATATGCCGTGGGTCTTGAAAATGTCACAGCGCTCTAAAATGGCTGGTAGTGAATGAGTCAAAGGAGTACAATTGAAGAAATGTATTGGTGATGTGAAAGGAGGGTTGGGGGCGTGGATGGGTGCTTGATGACTCACCCGTGTTGCTGCTGTGTGTGTGTGTATGTCACAAGACGCAGCGTCGGCCTCAGTATTTCTCAAATTCTCCCATTTCTAGCTTTGTGTCTTTTTGTAGTAATCCATTGTTAGAAAATAAATACCTCGAATTCCATCAGGTTTCTGAATCACACACAACCAGAACAATGTTTTACAAAAGATTTTCCAGCTACATGATTTTGTCATTGCAACATCACACAAATCGTGCAGACAAAATGAACAAAATTATGACATCATGTGATGTCTCAATTTTGTTTTTTTGTATGTTAATAATTGTCAGGTTTGAGTGCAGGCAGAACAAAACACGTGTGGGTTGCAATGGAAATCACCAAACAGATACTCGGAATGTCGAACAAGGAAATACCTCAATCAGATGCAAATTAATCAATAAGACACACTTCACCTTGTCAGCATGCAATCAATCACTCAAGCACTGAATAACCTGAATCAGTCACAAACGAAAAAACTTGTCAGCATAAAAAAAAATAAAAATCATTCATTTTATGATTCAGTCAATAAATAATTAACGATACAATGACAATTGCAGCTCTGAAACGGCTTCAGCTTTTATATTTTATATGACTGCGAGTTTTGGTGCCCTTTGATTTGCTTTCATTTATAGTTTATTTGTTTGCCATTCCAGGTCCAAAGGCCAGATAAAAAAAATAATAATAAAAAAAAGAAAGAAAGAAGTTTGTAGGTTGTGTCAGGAAGGGAATCCAGTGCAAAGCAAATCATGCGAGTGACTCACCGTGACTGTTGGGACAATTTCAAAGTCACAACAATAAATAGTAATCTTTGACTTTGGGACAGTTTGGGTTATGGGCCACAAAAAACAGTATACTTTATTTTACTTTGTGTCCACATAAATTGGTACAAATGAAATGTCAATTTTGTGACAAAAATATGTATAGCTCCAATATTTCCTTTGATCAGCAAGATTGTGACCCTCCATTACCCAAGACGTGTCCACATAGCTCAATGAATTGAAGTTCTGCCGCCACCGCTGTGCATTAATAAGACACTTCCTTCATGCAAATCCGTATGGAGAGTTTTCCAACCACCTACTCAGAGCGGGCAAAGCTACTTGTACACGGATAACAGCTGACGATTTCTTCTGTGCACTTAAACCACCCAGATAGGTTTATGGTACTTGAAGACAAGAATCATTTTACCTATGTCAAGAGTTCACCTCATCCTCTGTGTGAAGATGTGAGTGAAATTCTAATTTCTCACAGTGAATGTATGTGGGTGTGCTTTTCTGCATTCCTAATACCTCAAAGAATGCGTATTTGTTTTGATCAGCCAGAACTAGAGAGTCCTTTGTGTAAAGGAGTCTCTCAAACATTCCATTGTTTGCTCCTTTGTCTCCGAGCAGCCTTCAATTGCAGCCGCAGCACCCTCAACAACGACAATATCATAACTCAAGAGTAGTTAGCACCAAACCGATTAACGGTGAGACCGTGGCAATGTAAGAATCGGGTCATATGCCCGATGTGCGACGTCATTGGCACTTAATCATAAAACCATACAGCTGCTAATGAGACCTTGCTGGTGTGACACAGTTGACATGTTGATTAGAGACTCCGGTTGTCCCTCTCTCATGTTTATGTGGCCGACAGGAAGTGACAAAAGTTGAATCACGCTGCATGCATCTTAATAATGTCTTTTCGAAGGCGCCGTTGTTGCATCTTCAACAATGACTGGGGGGGGTTATACAATCTAAAAATAGAACACAACTGGAAAAACACACACGGCTCTCATTGTGATACATTATGATATTTAATATAGTTCTATGAAGATAATAATGGATACCTTTTTCAACTGATATTACTGTGAACTCGTAATGAAGCATCTTTTTACTATCAGAATATTTGATACAGAACTTCATTATACTGTGCAAGTCATATCAAGGCTGTCTGTTTATATCGACTTTATTTTAAGGTTGAAGTGCAAACTGTAATTTCATTCGCAACTGAAACGAAAGGTCAGTCACTATCAGTAGCAAACACTGCTTGGTTACAACCGGAGAAAAGAACTGGCTGGATTTACATTGCATGGTTGGAGTGACATAATTTTTGTTCTCATGTGACAATTCAGATATGTTTCAAAGCAGCATTGTCTGTTTGTGTGGACGCATGAAATGAAATATTCTGAGATCGGAATTAGTAGGCCTTGCATGCATCAGATATCTGCCTGTGTGTGTGACTCTTATGATAAGTGGATTTATTAACTTGAGATTGTAGATGATAGAAACGAAACGTCTTGCTGACTCGTCACGATTGCATTTTTAATAGCTGCAATTGTCATTGAAGATATTGATAACACAATTGTGACTAGTCAAAACGACCTATAGCGAAAATTTTAATTCAGAAGTAAATTCTGTTTTACTTCCAGTCCAAAGTGGAGTCCAGAAATCTGCAACATCATTCTGCCCTGAAGACAAATGACATCACTTTTGCCATTCATAAGTAGGCAATAAATGGTTTTCCTTTTTCAGATATAATCTATATTTCAATTTCAGACATCCACAAGCGAAGCCATTCAAAGAGGATATTTAGAATGTGTCTCTGCAAGCGCATGTGACATCCATGTTAATGTTTTGACGAAGATGAGTCACCACTCGATTATATATGACGGCTTGCTGAACGTGTGTGTGCTTCTTTCCTCGCTGTCTTGCGTTTGGCTTTCCTTCCCCTCGTATATTATTATCTCTTTGTTAGTAGATGAGTATGCCCCCGGGCTGTGCATGTTTCAGCAAAATCAATCATTTCCAGTATTTCCAATCCAATATACATTATCTGTTTCTAAAAAAACAATCACCATCTTTATAGAAATGATAATTGACAGAATTTTGCCCCAAAGCAGAAACAATTTGGTCCTATTTTCCCGCACCCATCCATGCAATATTCCTAACCAGTCGAAGAATCGCTTCCTCAGTGTGCAGCACCTAGAGACACACACGTGCATGAACCAAAAACCTCATGCTGTCTGACGTCAGAAAAATGTTGAAGACATAATTAGAAGATAAAACTGCATCTAAATTGGGAGCGAGAGGCTGGGCGGAGAGTGTATACACGTGACATCAGCATGAAGGTGGATCACTGGTCGCCCCCTAATGATGTCATTTATTCATGTGCGTCAGACAGATAAGGCAAAGCAGACAAAGAGAAGGAAGGGGTCCCTTCCACTATCTGAGGTGCTGTGACATTGCTTGTTTGCGAACCTGCAGGCTTGTCTATTTACATTTGATTGAGCAGTCCCAAAATGCACTTAACATATGTTATTTTCTGGATATGGCCATCCAGTTTAACAGCACCTTCAAATCTGAGGTTAAGGTCCTCAATTAGAATTCAGAAAAGGATGGAGTGTCCTCTGAAAATAGGGAAAGAAATTCCTCAATCAAGCGGAGGAGTTCTTGTAGCTATTGGGTGAGAAGTTAGATCACCCAGGCGGGGTTCAGGTGTAGAGATGCTGGGTTAGTTGACTCCTGGACACCACTTGGGTGGGGAAATGTTCTGGACATGTGCCATCGGGAGGAAGGCCTTGGCATAAGCCGCGGAATAAATTGGATTGATGGAATAGAGACTTTTGTTCCTTTTATGGTCTTCCAAGTATGGCTCCATGATGTAGCTCAATGACATGTTCCCAAGCAGGCGCATGGGCAGACTCCCTCAAAGCTGTCCAATACGCAGACTATACAACCTTCATCCCAACTCACACCACCAACATAAATCTAAAATAAACATCCACCCCCTCCTTGACATACAGTAAGAAGGCAAAACAACATCCTTCCAATACTAAATGCACACACACGTCACAAACATCACACTTAGCCAACCTGTGAGATAATAGATGATAGACAGAACCTTCCAGCTCTAAGGAGACCAGGCAGAGTTGGAATCAATCCCTGAGGGATTTGAGTCATCCAAAGGCCCAAAGGGAGAACTGGTGCCTGCAGACGTCAAGGCAGGTTTTCCGAGAGATTAAAAACTGTTCCCTTCAGAAACAGGAAGAGCATCAATGCGAGTGTGAACGTGTGACAATAATGGTTGGCGTTTAGGTGTTATTCTTTGAGCAGATGATTAAGGCTACTTGGGAGATATTGATTCTCATACTTGCGCCACTGAGAAAAAGACATGGTGATTAATCTAGTCTATCTTTATTTATTTATGTATTTATTTATTTATTTATTTATTTATTTATTTATTTATTTATACCTTTGGGCTGACAGGTTGACAATGGGTCACATCATCTCTCTCAAAAGACTTTCATTTCTCTCAAGGGAGCGTCACGTGACACATGGCAAATATATCCACAACAACACAGACAGGGGATTCACATGAAAGGCACGTTCAGACACAGCACCAAGGGTGTGTTTGTTTTTCCGTTTACAAACACGAGACGTGCAGATGATGGCTAAGCACACCTTTAATTATTTATGCGAGGCCTTGTATTTCCTACTTATGCGTCATCACGTTAATGGAAATGTTGGAACGTTTACTGGTTTATTATTAAGCTGGAAACCTTGTTTGAGGCTGAGTCAATGCCCGTTACGCCTCCCGTCCATCACTTCCACCCATGTAAAACTGCATACTACCACCATGCTTGAGGTCATTTGCATAATGTAGCAAAATGAGAAGCACTGTGGCATTTATAAGAGGAACTGTAGGAAATACCCTTGTTGATTGTCTGGAAAACACTTTGATAAAAACATCACTACGCATTTGACAAGTCATGTTATTTCCCCTTTATTTCTAAATTAAGATGAAAGTGGTTTCAAAGGGAATTTTTGGTCAAACCACACACTTTCTCTGAGATAAATGAATTTTTGACTATTTTAAAATATATATATATGTTGAAATTACCAGGGAATGTAGCTATGTCCAATATCTTCAAAGTTTAATACATTTAGTGGCTTTCTGGGTTTCTCACAGAAATCTTTTAAAGTGGAAAACCTAACAGTCTAAACCGAGGTGGTGATTGGAAATCTGAGTTTGAGTCCGGAAAAGACACATTCGGGGCTATTGACATAAAAATGACAAAGTAAAAACGTGAATGGTTATGTTTTTCAGTATAACACAAGAGCCCGATACTGAAAATGCAGAATTTTCCATTTTGCTGCAGACTGCTTGAAAGGAGCAGAAACACTTGAATGTTGATGAACAGATTGGACTGAATTTCTCTCTGTTGTCTTACTCTAAGGCTGAGCCAGGATTATTTGCTAGTGCCTAGAATCTGAGGCTTTGATATCCAAGTGTGAGAAAAGCTGCCATATAGTTTTTAATGGGTTATTGGTACCAGGATAGATAATCAAATTTAGAAACTCCAGACAAAAAGACTCCATATCATCGTTTTCCAGTTGTCACTGTTTATTATAAGTGCTGTTATAAGATTTTCCTATGTAAATGTTCTTCACTGTCTATTTTGCATGTGGCCAACTTTACTGATGACTGTTTTTAATCAGCAAGAGGGGAACTAAAGTGTTTTTGGTGAAAGTACACTAAAAGGGAAACAACACAAGAGAAACCGTAATGTGAATATTATTACATTACATTCATTCTCTGTGTAAGACTTTGGTTGTAAGACATGACAGGAAGATAGAATCGTTTTATAATAACGAAACCAAAAATATTCATGCAGTTCAACTCAGGATAGGATCATAATTGCAAGTTTTGCCATCCCTCGAGCCCCCGACAAAAGCAGGTCCACTTCCCGTTGAGGAAATGCATAGCTGGTCCTGTGTCATTCCGCAATGTAGTAGGGCAGGAAGTGTAGGCTGGTCAGAAGGGACTCATTTCTTTCAGCGTGCCAAATGTCCAACTCTGTTGTTTCCATGAGCTTTATAATCAGCTGTGGTAGTACTTACCGGATGTACAATTTTGTTTACCCACACAGGAAGTCTACAACTAGTCAAACCTGTTTCAAGGTAATAGGAGTCAATCATAAGTCACAATATATGAGCAGGGACTAATGTTAAAGTCTATTAAAGACTGACTGAATGAATAAATGATTAGCTTATATCTGTAATTCCACGTTATCATAATAGCCGCACATGTATGAGTATAATTTAAATGCAAATTAGAATAATGATGAAATGAAAATGAGCAGGCTGTTAGGAGTGTCATTTTAATCGCAAAAATCCACAATGAAATGGACATTGCGTAAATGGATTGTTTGCTCATAAAAACAATGTTTAATTCTAAATCTGATATATAAAAGCGTCACAGTGAAATTTGTAGTGGCGTCATAGTTTATAAGCAATTTCCACTAAAGGGAGGGTTTCATTTCAGTTGTTTCGGAAACAGGAAGTCTACCTTTTTGTCTTATTTACCTTCCTCCTTTTTTGTGCGTCTACAACAGTGTCCAAATACTTCCTCTTTTTTTTTTTTTTTTGTGAAGAGTAATATTCAGAATTAAAATGATGTATCCAGCATTTTATTTTTATGTCTCTAGGGTCCAGCTAACTTCAGATTACTTCATGATACATCGCAGAGTTTTATAAATTAAGTTCGCTTTTCTTTGAATTCTTGCAACAGTCATCTCAAATGAAATAATATCCAATGCCATAAAAAACTATTTGCCCCTTTTCTGATCAACACAATTTTAATATCTCACAAAGGCAACCCAAGACAACCCCCTTTTGCCGCTGATGCTGCACCAAAAGTTACTAATCCTTAAATGGATTTATACCACAGAGAGTCTATGTATAGAGGACGCAAGGAGTGAAAAAAAGATGAATCAATAATGCAAAAAAAAAAAAACATTCTTGCACGTCATCACGGTGTCTACATCACCACGCATTCCCTCCTTCTTCATTCAAAGGAACACACTAGAAACACAGAAATCACCACCGAAATCAACATGACCTCAGACAGGCATCAGCCCTCTTCAGCAGCAAGCATCATTAGCACGCTGCCGACGGCAGCTTCTAATATGACTCCAAATTCACACAAGCAACAGCATGGCGGTGAGTCATTGGGTGAAGCCCGACTCGTGCAGCCTGGCCAAATGAAATGCCAATTTAAGGGAAAATAGATCGAAGTTTGGAATGAGCTACATAATTGCTTTTGTGAGTGCGGATGCTTCACCGGCTCTATGAATCCTATTGACTGATATGAGCCAATAAATTATATGAGAAAGAGCGCACATCAGATGGAGATGTTCGAGAAGACTAAAAGCTACTTGAGGAGAGATTTATCAGGTTTTCAGTGGTGGATGAAACGAAAGTACAAGATGGCGGTATGAGTCAAGAGGCAAGGTACGTAAGTGTCATTAAACGTAAGAAAATAAGACACATTTGCTAGGTGTTGGTGGGGAGGAGGTGCTCATTCCTCTGACTCAAGCTTTCTCGCTTTGGCGGCATCATTTTTGGCACTAGACTGCAACATTGCATAGGAAAATTAAAAGCCTCTCCCTGCCATTTAACTTGTCAATTAACAATCTATTATACGCGGTCTTATGACATGATAGGAAAAATAATTAGCCCTCTCTTTCATGGATGTTTGTAGTTCCACAGGGATCCATCTGTAGATGCAAAGACATTGTTGGAAACCTAATCATGTTTCTCCAGCTGCTCCCCACTCATTTATAATGATTAGCAACCCATGAATCAATAAATCAATATGGGCTACTAATCAACTGTGACAATTCATTACGTAGCGTGGTCAATACGCCAGTCGTTTTAGTCGATAAATATCGTAATAGTTGCGTATTTCATTTGAAGCTTTAAAGCTGTTAACTTGGATTTTGTCAAAAAGTGTGTTAATGGGTCAAATTGTAGCTACGTACACTATGTAAAGTCACGTATAATAACACAAATTGTCCATCTGGTGTAGAAACCGTAATGTTTAAACATCAACGTTCACAACCTGGATCCGGCACTCCGTTTTGCTCAAGGAATCCCATTTGTCTAGCGAATTCCTTCCTCTGCGTCTAACCCCGCCCGACTCCTGCTCCCTGGAGGACGTCTGCCTGCCTTGTCCCCTTTCATCAGACCTGGAAAGAGCTCATGATAAGAGGCTTGAGCAGCAGCCCTGATTGGATTCAGGTAGAAGGCCTCATTTGCAGCCATTCATCGCTTCCTCTGTGAGCAGACATCACGGAGCCTTTCACATTAAGTCAAGTCCATTTTAATATATATATATATATATATATATATATATATATATATATATATATATATATATATATATATATATATATATATATATAAAAGACCAGAAGTTATCTCGAGGACACGAGACTCCAGTGTTTACATACTATGGCAGTCTTATATATAATATATATATATATATATATATATATATATATATATATATATATATATATATATATATATATATATATATATATATATATATATATATATATATAAGACCAGAAGTTATCTCGAGGACACGAGACTCCAGTGTTTACATACTATGGCAGTAAAACAAAGACAAGAGATAAGTCAGTTTGCTCTCATCTCAGGGGAGGGATTTCTGCTAAATGTTCCATCAGTCAACGTCACTGCTTTGTCTTACAAAAGACAGGAAATTACTTTAAATTATTTTCTTCATCCTTTTTTTTTTTTTTACAAGCCCAATTGCTTTTTGGCAATCTACAAAATTATGATTGGCTTGTAGCTGGAGGGGACATTGGTGAAGCACATAAACAAAGCATTTACAAGCAATTCAGAGAACACAAAATGAGACTTTAATGATATGGCATGTAGCGTGCGCTCACACTGTTCTGGCATAAGAGGTAGAAAAGTGGACAAACAGGAAGAACAGAAAATAAACTGGGTAAATAAATGATCAACGGTGAAAAACAAATGACAAATGTTTGGTTCTAGTTTGCGTAATAACTGTCGTATATAGCTATATATTTTTTCTTTATTTGGATCAACTTGCTATTTTGTCTTATATTGTCAGTTCATTTTATAAAAACCTGAAACATCTTGTGAAGTGAATCCATAAATTTGTTTTTCCTGAAAACATTTGCAAAAACCGTTTCATGCTGAATTATTTATCACCATTTCATTGTATTTTTTTTTTAACGTGTAAAATGGCGCCCAGTGATGCATAAAATTCTTTGCGGTGTGACAAATTTAGAAGATATTCATTTTAGAACATCAGAGAACGTGTCTCAACATGATGTGCCTTTGAAGGTGGAGCACGCTACAATATTAACAGCTTGTGTGGATTCGGATTTTTGAACGAATGTATGAAATTTCTGCCTTTTATTTTTTTTACTAATTTATTGTTCCTTATGGTTGATTGTTGTGAAAAAAAATCACTGTGAATTCTCAGTGAATAACAACATGACTAAGATGAGATTCATCACTTTTAATGTAGCTCCTCCGTGCTGTTGTTGCTTCTTTGTTGCTTGGGAAGTAAACCGGTCGCTGCCGTCCAACCCCCATGATGACTGTATGAGGCGCTCCCTCAAGAGCTGGATGTCCTCAGTTGTGTATATTTCAGCTTGACCACTAAGTTGAAGTTTTTTTTTTATGATTGTTGTTGCACGTCATTTCTCTCATCGTTGACTCAAGAGTGGGATTCGCTTTCTCCCATGCTGAGTCATAGAGTGTCTTTTAAATGTCACCTCAACTCATTAAAAACCATGTAATTCTGTATTGTGTTTTCAGACACAATCATTTCTTTAACCACCTATTCAGTTTGTTATTTAATTGACGTTCATTCCGTTTGCCATTCCAACTCATGAGTCTTACTCATGAGTCATGACAGTGGTAGCTGACCATGGACAAGGATTGGCATTGGTCATAATATCCGTGGGGAGGACAGTTTGGGATAATATTGATTTTTTTTTTTTTACTTTTTTTTGTCAGTCCTGTGTACATAAATATGGCAAATAGTCAATGCTAACAGTGACTCATCCTGTCAGTCACTGCCACTGCAATTTCAAGGCGCTCCCTACATAGAGTATGTGTCATTGAAATACACAGATACAAGCACTTTGTTGAAATCGAACCCATTCTTACACAATCTGACCCGGTGTACATGATACTTTGTGTCACGTTTTCCAGAGATCACCATGAAGGTGGTTTAAGTTGGACAATGGTTGAATTGCCCGTGAGTCAGTCATTCACGTTCATCACATGTTAATGCCAATTCACAATCATGTTCAGTTATTCAAATGCTTCCATATAAAATGATGCACCATGAATTGATATACTTTGATCAGTATAAAAAAAAAAAATCATAGTAAGGAAAACAAATTAAACACAATAGTTATTTTGTAACATGCTCGCATTCCAGATAGGTGTAGTTGAGTCTGACATGCTTTTCCAGAATGAATTCCTTGATATAACGTATAATCAATTTGCATTTATTCAATTTGGAGCAACCCCACTTGCATCCTTAAGCAAATTTTTGATGAAATCTTCATTAATTTTTGCACTGTATTTATTTACTAATCCATAAGAGCATTCTGTTTCTTTTTTCAAACCAATCAACCAAATGGTCACATTTTCTCTCATTCTCTCATGACTCCCATTTTGTATTTTAAATCAGATGCTGGCTGCCACCTGAACAGTTTCTTGATGACCTTTGACTCAACCTCTACTTTGGACAGCCCTACAAAAAAAAAAAAAAAAACAAAAAAAAACATACTGAACAACTTTATCAAGATGCAGCGGTTCCTCGCAATCAAGACTGTGGGTTGCGATAAAAGTAGTGTCTTGTTCCATTTGATGGCTCTATGAGAAGAAAGAAGGATTGCGATGAGATGGGTTTGCTCCCAAAATAGGAAAATTATAACCTTTCACTCCTTTCAATCAAACAAGCCTTCCCTGTAGACTCTGCGTGTTGAAGTGGTTGGCTTGGGAGCTCCAACCGACAGGAAATTTAGAGTCAAAACCACCTACGCCCTTTACTCCCTCCTCCTTCACTGATTGAGGGGAGGTTAGATGTCGTATGAGTCACCAGACTGTCCCCCTACCTTAGAGACCTACTTTGCCAATGTTGTGCAGAAGTTTCAAAACTCTGTTCACATTCAAAATTGGTTCCTGAAATCATGGGCCATAAAAAATGGAGTCTGACTAATTCTGTTACACGCTTTCTTATCTCCCATGATTTGTTTTTCTCTTTCTCGGCTTTATCTTGATTTGGGACTGGCACTGGTGTGATCTATTGACTTGTGTTGTGATGCTCGCTCGCATCTGAGATTGGAATAGCTACAGGCTAGTCAGAAATGTTTATCATTACACCGCCTACGGCAAGCTCCAGACTAAAATTAGAAACTGATACTGGCACTGGCACCACAGGCACTTCAGCCCTAGTTACTTCCCAAAAGGGTGTGACAAAAAGCAACGCAACTTGCTTGCTTTATTTTAAACCACTTTTTATAGTGTTACGTACAAGCATAATCATGAGCAAAATTATTCCACTCTCATTCTACTACATGTTCGCTGTCTGTTTTTATCCTTCTTCAAATGGAAGCATCCACCTTGAGGTTATTCCAGATAACATTTTTAGAATGTTCCACTCTAATGTTCCTTTCAAACGCACGACTCTCCAGCAAGCCCATGTGTATTCCCGTGCAAAACGTTCCTTTCTCTGACACACTGGCACCTGCCTCCAATGATAACAGTGTGTGCCTACACTGTGTGCGGTTTGCGTACGTGTGACAGCCGTGCCCACTTCCTGTGACGTGTGCTACTTCCCCCATCGCATCGCCACCCTCTCCCAGAGCTCCTATCTATTACATCTTTCCAACCCTGCCTCTGCATGTCTTTCCATCCACTGAGTGGGAGCACTTCTGTTCTGTGTCACTGTGAGAACAGTGTTAATGTACATGTCAGCGTGTCTGTCTGTCTGTCTGTCTGTCTGTCTGTCTGTCTGTCTGTCTGTCTGTCTGTCTGTCTGTCTGTACGGCAGATCAGCACAATCTGTAAGGTCCTTGTGAGTTTAATCTCATCTGAGTGAATTGGGTTTTGTGCCTCCCACACAGGTGATGGGAGGGGAAGCCGGCTGGACATCAGGGGGGGTGAACAAGCGGTGTAGGGGGGAAACGAATAACAGGCAGGAGAGAGGGCGTGGGAGGCACTCGACAATATTGCGTTACGAAAACAAGAAATCTTATGTCATCATCAGCATTTGTGTAAGGGAAAATTTGTGACATTTCCTTTCATTACCGTAACGTACTCCGGGGTTTACATAAACAGTGGCTGTTCTCAGAATCACTACCTATCCGCTGTCTCGTGCTCTGGGTAGACATTTTCTTGTGCTACTCAAATATGTAGTGAGTTTAGGGTATCACTTTATCATTAGTATTCAACATTTATCATTTCACTGATAAATGAAATATAATCCTAATAGAAGAGTGACATTGAGTAAATAATTCCTAACACAGCCAATTCTAATTTTGCATTAATACTCACACCTTTTTTTTTTTTTTTGTAAAAGATGGCTGCTGTATACCATAATTTCTTCATGTGGGACAAATAAAGGAATATCTCATCTCTTCTCATTTGTTTGGCACTTATGCATGTATTACTTTACTTTTACTGCCTGAAAAGTAATACAAAATTATTACATAAGTGTACAGGACTGACTTGGAATCTTGGAGCAGAACTTCACACTCAGTGTGTATTCTATTCTTAAAGCATCATCCTGCCTGGTTTATTTTGTGTAAACTGTATGAAGTCAAACTCTGACTTCCTTCCTCATTCTTTATTGCGAACCAATGCAGTGATATGGTGTACATGCATGTGCATTTATTCATTGTAAAAAGTTGAACTTTGCAAAAGAGTTGCAATGGTGTTTGCTATGGAAATGTCAAGCGTAGGTGTTGATGTGATATTTGTCAGTGATCCTCTCACCTTCTAATGTTCTAATCCAACATCCTGTCGGAACAGGAAGAGGCTCTGGGAACGGATTTAGTGCAAGAGGAGCCATAATGTCTGTGATGATGAGAAATATGGAGCAGAGGTCCTTTTGGGTAGAAACAAGAGCTTTGTGTAATTTTTCATGTATGTAGGACAAAGTGTTAAATAGTATCTTGTATCGTGTATGCTAATGAAAAAATGATCCAATAGTCAGATAAAATAGTATATTTTGCTTGATTACAGAGCAATTGAAAATAAAAAAGAGAAAATAAAACATTTCATTTAATACTGACTGACCAGTGTTTTCCCTTCTTTTATAACAGTTTCTATTTATTAAATTCCCACTGTACATAGCATCAACTTTCTTGTGTAAAGATTTTTCATGGGAATTTTTAAATACAAATACAGTATACATTTCCGTTTCAATTTCACATTCCTTGTATTAAAAAAAAACATAATGGCATTAATTTTAAAAAAGCATTATCATCCTTTGTGCAACTTCAATTGAGGAGCTAGCATTTTTTGCAAGTGACATCACAGGTTCATGGCTGTGCGTTTATGAACTTAGACCAGTTGAGAAGGAGTAAGACCAATTTACTATAAGTTTTGTTCAAACTAAAATGAAAACACCAATATTTACTTCATTCAACTTCACTAAAACACTACAAAATATGACCGTTTGGACTACTATTAAATTTAAATTGTTAATTTTGCTATGAATTATTCTGGCAGCAACTTTTGCAAATAAACATGAGAAAAAAATGCGAGAGTATATATTTTGAATGAGTTCTCTCCTTTCTGCAAGAAACAACAATAAAGCCTCACCTTGTTTATAGGCAATTATGACACAGCTTTTCAAGTGTGAGCATGCAAGATTACCGTATCGGCTCATTTTCACAAATGCACATTCAATATGTGAAAATTATAATGAACACAAGATTTCCAATTAAACCCAAACTACAGAATGACACTGGATAGTGATCCATGGATATGTGTCATGAAGTGAAGAATACAACAACACCACGTAGAATTCCTTAATGAAATTCCACCACACGCATTTCTCTGGAACGCAAACAACCGAAATGTGTCACATCCCGAGGCCCGAACTATTTTTAATCTACTGAAATTTCACTTGGAGTGACGTTCTGTGAGAACAATAATGGATTTCAGCCAAAGGGTGAGCTTACTTCTACTGCATTCGCATGTATTTATTTGATTTCTCTGCCCTCGTTTGTCTTGCCAAGGGATTGGCTCGTGTGGAAGAGTCAAGTCATAACGGAGCCGACCGAATGTGTGGGACTGAGGAGTGACTCAAGCCTTTGAAGCATGTGCGTATGTGGCTGACTGTGTTTGTGTGCATTATGTGTCATATGTGCCATCAGATCATGACTTGAATTCATACATACCAAACATTCCTGTTGTATTCGGAATCTGGCAAGAGACTGGCAATCTATGACATGCAACTTTCTACTCTACAGAAAATTCAGTGCTGCAACATTTGGCTTCACTATACGACACACTTTTGCAATTGACCTTGAAAATGTGCTTAGCTGTTCATCTGTGTTGAAGTAATCAGTCACAGTAAAGGAAGTAACCAGATATTTTCTGCGTGCCGTGTCTAATCAATTTTTGAAACATTGATATTTTAAAACTTGGGTGCAAACTGTGATCGAGTCATGTGATTGAAATGAGTCACACGGCCCTATTGGGACATGGAGGCAAACCAGGAAACACCTGTGCCGCTGAGGAGGGGGTGGGCCTATTGTGTTTGGGTGCTTTTTATAAGTCACATGGAAAACGGGACTATCTGGACAGGAAGTGGCATGACGCATTCGCATACCATACCAATAGCGTCTCCAAAAAGCATTATGAAAATGAACAGTCTGACAACATTTGCATGAAAAACATTTGACTAGAACACTATGTACCTCTTGAGCAAAAACACCCCCACTCGATTGAGCATACTGGATTGCACAGTGCATTTGAGAAGAGAAAAAAAAAAATCATTCTTCATCCCTCCAATGATTTGGCAACTACAACTTCATGCATATTGGGCATTTTAATTAATTAGTATATATGTATTAGACATATGACAAAATGAGATACAACTACTATAACTGTATTCACCAGTAGCCACACATTTTCGCTGACAATGAAGAGCTTTGGGTAAACCAAACACATCAGCTAACGTGCTCTTACGTGCACGTTAGCAAGACACACATTAACTATGTTTGATCTTGTCATTTGTTGACTTCCATCATCACCACTCCTTTGTGCTCGCAGCCATGCTGCAAGAGAGGGAGAGCGAAGGCGGCAGGGCAGTGTTTAATAGAGCGATAGGTAAAATCAAAGTAAAATTAATTCATTAAAAAACGAATAAATAAAAATTCACATCAAATAAAAACACCCTAGTTAAAAAAGCCATAATTTCTTGAGGAAGAAAAAAGCGAAGCCCCCTTTGGGGTCTGTGTTCACGTGCCTGCAACAAGAGAAAAAGAAAATATCACAATACTTACATGCACATCTTCTTTACCCTCTGTGAACTAATATTATTGTGAATTGGTTCGCCGCATTAAATCATGTTGAATTAAGTCATTACATTTCTGTTATTATTAAAACATTGTCAAGTGCTTATTGTTGCTATTAAAAGATTGTCGAGTGCTGGTTGTTGCTATTAAAATGCATCATACACAGTATTGTTTAGTTTTGTTAGGGACAGGATGAATTACTGGTATTTCCGGAGACATTTCTGAGAAATTCCTGGTAATCTTCTGCATAGCTCTGTTTTTATGGGTATGACAAAACATAAAAGGCTTCCATTCATGTCTAATTATGTAGTTTTTACATCACAGTACAATTACGGTAAAAGTCATGAACTGTCAAGGAAATTATCTGAAAAGATAAATAATGACATAGCTGAATGAAATCCTGTTCCCGTGTAGGAGCTCATGCTGCTCATGTGTAAACCAGCAGAGAGGGAGAGAAATAGAGAAAGCTTTCACAAAAGGAAGCACAAGAGACATTATGTTTGTCTGGCTCACACGGGTTCACTGTTGTTATTTACAGCTGACACCAGCAAACCCCATAATGAAATGAGGGCTCGGGAACGGATGGTGGGCCTCGGCGCACTCATCAGCCGTGATGTCACAAGCCCAGATTAGACCTGACCATATGGCACACTGCCTGCTGGCCCGCTTAGCTTCAGCCTATCAGACATCTTTCCCTCCATCCAAGCCCACACCAAACATGCACAGCACTGTCAGACTGGTTCATCGATTCATTTGGCTTCTTCAAACAAAGCCCACTCTCTGCTTCGTGATGACCGAGATTTTAACCTGATGTCTGACACAATGTTACCGCGGCTGAACATATGGAACAGTATGTGGTATTCATTTGTCCAATGGTCCTTATAAGCTTCCTGCTAAGAATAGCGCTTACTCCACACAAATACAAAGTAATTTAATTTATTGGCAATTTTCCATTTTAAATATGGTCTGAGTAGGTGTTTGTTTAGACTGACTCCAAGGACACTCCCACACTGTGCCGGAACCCCGGGCTTGGCAGAAACCAGTCTGGCAAATTGACAAACAAGCCTTGCACTGTCAGGTGATCAGGTTACGCCAACATTTTCTATGTGAATAGGACCGTAAAAATATCATAATAACCACATAGGCAGATACAGAACCTCTTGTAATGTAGAAAAGGGTTATTAAAGGGTTTATTAAAATAATAAAATTAATTCAACACACATCGTTGCTGTCGAGCGGAAATCCCATAGTCTAAATATAGTAGGTGCATATTTTTTCACAAATCCATTGGTCAGTCGCCATGTGGTCTGTTATATTTTTCAAATCATTAGGCAATAGCTTGTGAGCAAATCAATTAACTCTCTTGGACACGGCAAGTGTCAGTGTTAGAGAACTCCACCTCTTTTTGACTCCTCGGGTAGCCTACAATGTTTAAAGCCAAACACGCAGCACTTATGTATGACCCAAGCCCGGACGGAGTCCTGGATTGATTGCATGTCATGTGAGTGCACACAGCGGGACATTTTAACCTGTTAGTTCATTTGTCGGCTTAGCCTTACATGCCAGAGGATATAAGGCGGGTTCATTCAGCTATACGTGGTCCTAGGCGGAACTTGTGTATGCCACTCGTCAAGCCGCTGAGCTCTCTGGGAAGTCTCCAATAGCACAGCAAGGCAGATTAGAAAAACAAAACGTTTTTCATACTAATGACTCCCCCATCAAATTGTATTTGCTTATGTTCTGTTAAAGAACTGAACTGTGTAAATAGTTAATAATATTGGCCAGTATACATAGAGAATAGCAAATCACACTTTTAAGGGCAGTTTTTCTAATTTCATTTATTAGAATATTGTCACACACAACATGCCGCAATAAGATAATCAGATGCGTGATTATGTCGGCGCCAGCTCCCATACTACCTCTCATGGCTGAATATTCACAAGATGATGCCACCATTTTGTCAATACTGTTTACTCATAAAAACAACACATATATGGGCAGAAGAGCTGTTCCTCTTTGAGGTAACCAAAATGTCAGACACACCCCTCATGCAGTTCTACAACCACAGTACTGATCATGGGCAGTAACAATAAGTTGTTGGAGATGTGCTAGTCAGCTTTCTGACTACTGTGGATGTGCCCTTGGGCAAGGAAATACTCCCCGCCCCCCCCAACACACCCTTCTGTATTCAAGAGGCGCAGCACTTTTCTTGCATGCCTGTACATGTATCATCTAGTACTCCAAAATTGTTAAATCAATAGCTCTCTGCGAACATGTCAATCAAAATTAGTGGTGAGCAGCCAAGGACTGCTCTGCTGGTCTAAACAAAATAAGAAGCACTGACCTACATTTATGACCTAAATTTAAATATTTCTTTCCATCATTATTTCTTTATTCCAAAAAATCTATTCTCTTCATTCAGTAGCATCTTTTCGTCTACTATCGAGCCACGTCAATCTGTCCAGTGCCTTCGAAATCAGAAGAACAGGTCGATGTTGATGTAACTAAGCAAAGAAACTGATTTCTATTGGGTATGTTCCTCATAATGCCACGGGGTATGCACAAGTCACTAGCCTGTGTCATTATGGGTAAAAAAAATAGAACAGAAATAGTGCACTGCAAACAGTAAAACACCAATAATTATAAACGCTGTTTACTTATTTAATTTTAGAACATTTATGAATAATATTGGCCTAATGCTAAAAAAAATACTAAAACATAGGCCAAATGCTAAATAAGATTTTTGTTTTATATACACTTGCACAAGTCAATACCCCATAATATTATAGCAGTTTGTAGTATTAAAAAGCAGACTGTTTTTTTTTTTTTTGCATAATGTCTAGTGTAGTCTAATGCGTTTGTGAAGAATTGCATCGGGTGCCAAGATGACACCAACGACTGTAAACAAATTCCATGCGTGTTCCTCTTTGCTCAGAAATGATTCACATTCCCACACCGTGAACGCTCTTGTGCTCATCTGTGGTGCTTTCAATGTTGTCTGTTTTGATGAGATAATATCACAGCAATGCTTCTCGAAACTGATCTTAGAAACGAGTGAGAAGAGGACGTGAGATGAGTAATAAGAGTTAATCAATCGTTGTGGTACGTCACATAGAGGGAGGAGTTACGCAACTGCCGTCATCCTCGCGGGTGGGTCTTTAGCTGCAACCACGCCTCACTGCTGTCCATATATGGCTCGTGACGTCATTCACAACGAAGTCCCATTCACTAGAAAAAGACTCCGCCGGAATCCCCTTGGAGGCAATGTAGGCACTGAGGCGCGCTGGGCTCATCGTTCGCCCGCAGCCACTCTCATTCAGGAATCTACACGCATTCTTTGGGCAATAATAAACATTTTAAAAAAAAAAAAAATGAAAGTGTCCAGCATCGACGGCCGCCACTTGCGGAGGATCATCAGGAAAGAGCGCGGGAGCTGCCTTATCGTGGACTGTCGACCTTACTTGTCATTTACGAACTCCAGCATCAAAGGCTCCGTGAACGTCAATCTCAACTCCGTGGTGGTCCGGAGGTCACGGGGAGGACCGGTGCCTCTGCAGTTTGTTATCCCGGACGAGAAAGCCCTCCTCCGGCTCCGGGAGGGGAGCATATCGGCAGTGGTGGCTCTGGACGACCGGACGTCCCACTGGCAGAAGCTCAAGAAGGACAGCGTAGCACAAATAGTAATAAACACACTGACGCATGTTGCCAGCGGGACCAAGATTTGCTTCTTAAAAGGTAACGAACTTTTTTATTTTCCCAAAGAAAGAAAGAAAGAAAGAAAGAAAGAAAGAAAGAAAGAAAGAAAGAAAGAAAGAAAGAAAGAAAGAAAGAAAGAAAGAAAGAAAGAAAGAAAGAAAGAAAGAAAGAAAGAAAGAAAGAATAGTGAAGATAATTTGATTTTACGCGTCAATGACACTGACAGTATTTTATCGGAAATCACGCACAATCAGTCAAGGCGATGACATTGATGCCAATGTATTGACACACAATTACATGTAATTGACACAAAATATTTTTCCTTTGACAAAAAAAAGTAGAATAACCTAAAATCAAATTAATAATTGCAATGACGTTTTTCAATCGGAGCTACACAATCTCTTTTGGCCTTTTAAAACAACTATATGATCGGTCTTCTTCCTTAAACTAAATGTGCGTCAACGGAGCCGATGAGTCAGTGCTGACAAATATGAACAAATTGTGAAACCGACTCCCTGTGGCAAGAAACAATTGAAGATCGAAAGGAAAAAAATCTAAATAATTAGCCGGGTTTGTGATCATGTGTTAAAACACCTCGATTTCAATTTGTCGCCTTTACATCCTGTGGAAGTGAAAAGGATTAGCGAACTCCAGTAATTAATGGGGCTCTTATAATCAGTTTATAATCCGGCGCTAAATCTGTTTCATAAACTCTGTGGTTTCACAAGGTGTGTATTTGTTTGTTAATTATTTTAAATTTAATTATTTGTGCCCCCCTTCTCTGCCACCCCTTCCGTCTCACAGGAGGATATGAGAACTTCCACACGCAATACCCTGAACTTTGCACTGAAGTGAAAAGCATCGAGCTGAGCGGAACCGAAAATGAGAAAAGAGCCAGCAGTGAGAAGCTTGGTCACCACAAACCAGATTATGATCAGGTGAGGGCAGCACATCATCATCCACCCCAAAGCACCTCCCTCCCAACAACACACACATCCGTCTTTTTCTGGCATAACATCCAACAGAATAATATAACACTAGTGGTTTATATTTGGCATACCGTATATATCTGTTTACACGGCTATGACATTTTGTGACCTATTTGCGTCCCAGAACGAAAGTAGGCCAGATGGAGGAAAAACACAACCTTTCATCCATGACCTTTCCAATATCTCAAATATCGATCTACTATATTGTGTGAGTGTTGTTGAACAGGACTTCTTCAGGATTCCTTGTATTGTACTGAAACAAATCGTAAATCATTCAATCGAGTTACCATCCCAACGCTATCAGATTTACGAGGTGTTGCTCATGTTGCAATCCTTTTACTCTTCTTTTTGACTCCACGACAACATTCTTACGAATATCATATGAAAAGTGCAACATCAAGTTCCACATAGCAGCTTTACAATCATTTAGATGGGAGAAAAGCATATTGATTTGCTTCAGGTTGACAAGTTTTTAATCAAATGGATGCGTCTGTCCCAATGTCACACCTTGTTGTATATTGGGCCTACTTATCTTGACTCACATTTGGTTTCCTCCCCACCCATTTCTCACTTTCAGGGTAAACCTGTGGAGATCCTGCCTTTCCTCTACCTCGGTAGTGCCTACCATGCCTCCAGGCAGGACTATCTCAATGACCTTCACATCACTGCCTTGCTCAACGTGTCGCGCAAAGACATGCAGCCCAACAAGGTCCACTACAATTACAAATGGATCCCGGTGGAAGACAACCACATGGCAGACATCAGCTCCCACTTCCAAGAGGCAATAGAATTTATCGGTGAGTTAAATCTTTTAAGATGGCAGTCCAAACCGTTTTTCTCAGGGCTTCCTCCTGAAGGTTTATTTCGGATTCATAATCCTACATGTTTATTTCTTGTCTTGACTCCCCGCTCAAAATCGTGTGCTCAGCCAGACTATTTGGCAAGGGACATATATGCACCATCCCAAGGAAAGAGCTTTCCCCAAAATAACACCACCTTCAGCTTCTGTATATTTATAGTTGCAGATTACACGCAAGACTTGGAAATATTCTGTCTGAATTAGGCGACTCCTATGCATAGGTGTTTATTTTTAAAAGGCGTCTTCGTCAGCCTCAAATAAACCTGCCTCCTACCATTCACAAATAGAGGGCTCCAAGAAACCCAGTGGTAATCAGTTTAGCTTGATCGCCTACCCCCAAGCTTCCGCCAACGCAGCCAACCAGTCCTATCCATTCAGGATTTGCCGAGGTGTTGACGCCCTCCTGGTTCTTAGCTTTAAAAAGATATTCGCATGTTGTCATGGCCTGCTCGCCTAATCTCCAGTGGGTGTGGTCGTGCTGTGAGGTTGAATGAGGTGTAACACACCTCGGCGGCGGTTGGTTGCTCACTCACAGGTGGGCCTAAGAGCAGCAGCCTGTGGTGAAAAGAGTGTGTGGGAGGCTGACGCTGGATCATAACAGCAGCAGCAAACGACGCACACAACGTGTTGGTGCTTATTTATAGACTGGAATAAAAAGCAAGGACAAAGCCCAGCCAGGAGCTACTGGACTGACCATTATTGCTTGGCTGCTATTGTGTATTGTTTGAGGATGCAGCCTACATTTAGTCCTCATTACATAAGAGAGCTAATTGTACCAGGAGCAGGATTAACCTACATTTAGCCTACAGTAGCTCCAAAATTCATCTACTAAGCTCTTGAGTTAGTTCAATTAAGTGGAGATGATTGACAGTTTAAGGAAGGGGTGGTTAAGCCTTTTCCAATTTTGGGCTATTTTTGGCCTGACAGAATTTATGGCACAATAAATGATTATATATTATGAACATCTCAAGGTTAAATGTGATACAGATGTTTAGGGGATAAAAATAAATGTTGACCTTTGACTGAAAAGACAACACTTGCTCATTAAAACAACCATCAAGGCAAGTGGTCCACTGGAGCTGATTGAAATGACCTTTAAGTTAAAAAAATCTGTTAAAGGTTCCATGCCAGTTTTCTCAGATTTTTAATTTAATGGATTTGTGAGATAATTTGGTTTGGAAATAAGGAATCCCTTTTCAGGTTTTCTCATTAATGTTGAAAAAATATTCAGTATGTAAATAAGCTCTGTTCAAATAGGGCTGTGGTTCTTCTTAGTTTTATATGAAAAACACCTTTCCTCTGATTGGTTAGTTGCCAACATGTAGGTGTTTTGTCACCATGTTAGAAAACAAATTGCGTATTGCTCTACATATGTTCCTAAAAAGAGAAGCTGGGAATAAGCAAGAACTATGATGTTAGTCGAACTGCACGCTTCGCTATGACATGGTGGGTAGCACCCAACACCCGCAATGGTTTAGGAGGACAAGTGTGGAAAAATGACAGATTTAAAATAATACAAATATACAAAACCTGGTCCCTGCAAAGGTTCTCTGTGGGTTTTGCCTTTACAGCTGTGGTATATGTATACTTAGTAAGTAGGAGTAAATGGCAGGTTATTTCTTCAGTCCCTTCAAATGTGATTTATTATTTTCTATACACCCCCTACAGTGTTCCCAGTTGTCCATTTGAATGTCCCATTGCGATTGTAGAGCTAGGTTTGATTTTTAATATTATGTAACCTGCTTGAAGAAAATTGCACATCCGTGTCCAGTGATTGACTCGTTTGCTTTTTGTTCTGTGTCCAGATCACGTAAAGCAATCTGGGGGAAAGGTCCTCGTCCACTGTGAAGCAGGCATCTCTCGTTCCCCCACCATTTGTATGGCCTACATCATGAGAACCCAGCAGCTGAAACTGGATGCAGCATTCGATATCATCAAGCAGCGCCGGCCTGTTATCTCACCCAACTTCAGTTTCATGGGTCAGCTGCTGCAATTTGAGTCTGAGGTCCTTTCGACAGCTCCCGCTCATGCAGCCACACCTGAACCTGCCACTCCCTGTATCCCCGAGTCTGCTTCCTTTTTTGCCAATGACATCACCACCTCCTTCAACACCCAAAACTTCGAGCCATCTGTATTCACCCTTCCTACCTCTTGCCTGAAGTCTCCGGTCCATCATCAGTTCAAGCTGAGCCCAATAACTGCACTGCCTTAAAAAAACAAAAAGAACTGTGACTGCTCATAGTCTTACTTGAAAAGGAATCAAATTTTAAAGCTCCCCGTGTGCCTGGTATTGAAACCAGGAGACCAGACTGGAGATGAGCAAGTCTAAATTGGTAGTTGTACACATTTCATAGGATGACACTGATGCCACTGTAGTGGCAATAGCACAGTGATAAAACTGCAATATAACATGCCTTAGGTTGATAATGTGATTTATATGTTCATTCACAAATACAGTCAGGCATTTGAATCTAATTTATTCAAAATTGAAATCTTTGTGATTTTTTTCAATAATGTTGATGTTAAAGTGTTTAATAAAAGTTGAAAACTAAAGTTGTTGTAATACAATCATTGAATGAATGTCAAAGGTGGCAAAAGTACTTAGACTTTGTACGTTAGTAGAAGTACTGATTAAAAAAATGCGGTTGAAGCATTAAGATGATTCACTTGGTATAATAAAGATAATAAACATTTTAAGGACTTGATCTAGTTCAGGAAATGAGGATTTTTGTCAAATTCAGAATTTTGCAATTTTCAACATCTTTGCACAATACGTATGTGGAGGGCTCCAAGACGTTTGCCTTCATCCTCCTCATGGCTCAATATTACAATAAAAGCAAAAAGACATCTGAAAACTAAATACTCAAAGAAAGTACTGATACCTTAAAAATGATACACTCAGGTAAAGTAGCTATTTATTTTTACATTGCTACTTCCCACGACTAAGAAATACACAGGGTATTGGCGTAATATTCATGTAACCCATCATGGGGTTAAAAAAATTAAATACAGGCGTTGTTTTTCTGTAGTCTTAGTGAATTTGGCAGGACTCTGTGATTTTGTTTATTCAAGTACCAACAAATAATAAATATAGTCCATTGTTTTATTGAATATTGTTTCCATACGTTAGACATTTTATTTTTAAACGATAGTACCGTTTTAACATTTGTGCAATTTCTATCGCCTGCTTCTCTCTCACTCATTTCGCGCCCAGAAGACAACCAGTTGCTCTGTACCAAATTTACAAATGGGGAAGCAACTAACGACCAATTTTTCAAAATTACTATTATTTGCGCAAAATTAATACAGAGTATTGCTTTAGTTACTTATTAAAACAAAACGTAGATTTTTTGGGCCAAATTTTGTGCAATACAAATTACTGTTCCACGTTAACGTGTGTTTTATTTATCATTATCACCCTGTTTTCACATATTGGTATGATCCATTTCATCCCGCCCCCGCCGCCATTTTCTATGTTTTCCTTCACTGCGAAGTGGTACACTAATTTTAAATGCTGAAACGAAAATAATAATAACAAGTGTGGGCTTTTATTTACCCCCCCCCATCTCCATTTACGTGGGGCTGACCGATTTGCTCCTAATTCAGACAAGGAGACCCCCGAAATAGACGATGTACATCAAACAGGTAAGCTAACAACACCAGTGTGTTCCCTTAGCTCGCTCTTACTGGGCCGAATGGGCTAGCATTGCTACTTGCTGAATGAACGCGTTTCTGAGGACGCAGCTTCAGTGCAAAACCTTGTTTAGTGTAAGTAACAAAGCTGGTTGCATTCGCGTTGAAATGAATGGCCGTCACTATAAATTTAACCAAAACTCCAAAGAAAGTCCCGCGTTGAATTGCCTGCCCCCCTTTTGAGGATGCTAGGCTAAGGCTAGCCGAATCTTCAAACTGTGAATATAAGTCTCCTGTCTCTCTCCCTACTTTCTCAGTCTTTCTCTATGGCTGCAATATTTGTTATTTGACACATTTACATTGTGATAAACGCAATGCATTTGACACTCCCTTCCCATATAAATGCATTGAATGTTTCTTGTGCAGGTTATCATCCAGGGGTTCCGAAGTTATCGGGACCAGACTGTGGTAGACCCGTTTAGTCCCAAGCACAATGTCATCGGTAGGTACCAGAATATTGACACCTCAACCTTCAAACTGTATTTTATTTTGGACTGAAAATAATTTTCAAACCAATTAAGTGATTGTGGATCGTTTTACTTGGCATACCTGCTGTTCTCTAATGGCACACTGATGTGCTGTGGCTTATATCAGTTTATTTCATTTTCCCCTCTATTTCACAGTTGGACGAAATGGATCAGGAAAAAGTAACTTTTTCTATGGTAAGTAAGCCACTGAGGATAACAGCTTCCATCCATGACCTTGTTAGAGCTGGGGTTCATTGTTTATTTCTTCCTCCCCAGCCATTCAGTTTGTGCTCAGTGATGAGTTCAGCCACCTCCGACCTGAGCAGCGCCTGGCCTTGCTCCATGTAAGTAGCACGTAGCATAAGCTGCAAATAACTTTAGTGATCATTTAAATTAAATTTCCTTGGCTTTTTTTGTAGGAGGGAACTGGTCCTCGAGTCATTTCTGCATTTGTGGAGATTATATTTGACAATTCCGACAACCGGCTGCCGGTAAGACCGAGACCAAATACTGTGTATATTTATCACATCGGTAAACGCCGTTGCCAGAAGCCTTTCAACACAGGAAAATCAATGTAACTCCAAATTTTGTTGCACTGTTATTTAATGCATAGTGTTTACTATGTTTTGGGGCTGAATACAGTACTGTACATTAAAGGAGTCACACCCACACAACATGTAAGCTTAAACCCTGAACATGGCCACAAACAGTTTTTTTTTTCCTGTCCACTACGTTTTGTTTAGACCATGAAAGCATTACACGGGATAATCATTTTTGGTGTTTTTTTTGTGTGTGTAGCTAATTGTGAATACGTCTCCCTCCAGATTGACAAAGAGGAAGTCTCCCTTCGTCGTGTCATCGGTGCAAAGAAGGACCAGTATTTCTTGGACAAGAAGATGGTGACGTAAGTGTTCGTGTGCCTGTAATCGCAGGAAATATTGGCCCCACCAAATTCATGTGATCACAAGTTTGGTGGTGTTTGTGATTGGTGCAGTAAGAATGACGTCATGAACCTTCTGGAAAGTGCCGGCTTCTCCCGCTCTAACCCCTACTATATTGTCAAGCAAGGCAAGGTGAGAAAGAAGTCTGGTCTGATCGCCAACTTGCTCGTCATAAATGGCGTCATAAATGGTTTCCATTATAATATCGGCCACATTGTGACTTCACTAAAGTGCAATATATACATATATTGTAGTGTAATGAGTTCATTATTTGCTGCAGATTAACCAAATGGCCACAGCGCCTGACTCTCAGCGTCTGAAGCTGCTGAGGGAGGTGGCAGGAACAAGAGTGTATGATGAACGAAAAGAAGAAAGTATTTCGCTCATGAAGGAAACAGGTGTGTTCTAAGCAATTATTGTATTCTATAATTAATTGCCCTTAATATAGGTAGCTGAGGTTTTAGGTTGCAGCTTTAGGTTCTTCCTGTGTGGATTTTGATACTATACCAAGATCACCAATCAACTGGACAGGTCACACTCGCCAGCTCTAAGCTGGTTAAAAAAAAAAAAAAAGTCATTTCTACGTCACACCCATACTCCCAAAAAGTCCTTTCTTTGATGGCTGCTTCCGTTTCATTTTTCAGTGGTAGATCAATTGCTGTCATGTTTCTAAATGTTACAGTTCATGGTAAATAGAAACGTGATTTCCTAATATCTGTAAGAAATAAAAATGCAATTCACTCTTCCTGAAATTGTCCAGCCTTAACTTTTACTATAGTTTAATCATGTCATGCCAGAATAGTATTTATTTATCCTCATTTTCTGCCTATTCCCAGTTTGCAAAACAAGCCTGTTTGCTGTCATCATCAACGGCTGAACATACCTGGCAAATTATAGCCTGTCGTATTATCATTTCAATAAGCGTGCTCCTCTTTGGTTTGATGTTCTATTACCCTTCAAACTCGATATTGAACAATACAATTATTCTAATGTGTAGTTATATCTAAATCAAATAATGATCTAATAATAATAATAATGTGTTCGCCAGAGGGCAAAAGGGAGAAGATCAATGAGCTGTTGAAGTACATTGAGGAGCGTCTGCACACCCTCGAGGATGAAAAAGAGGAGCTGGCTCAGTACCAGAAATGGGACAAGATGAGAAGAGCTCTTGAGTACACCATCTACAACCAGGAGCTCAATGAAACCCGCGCCAAACTAGATGAGGTGATGTGCACAAACCTCGTTAACAGTGTTTGTAACAATGTTTTCTAAAATACTTTACATGATTGTGGAACTAATTGTGTAAGTAATGATGTGTAGTAGTGATGATAATATAAAAAAGTTTCATTTACATCACATTGTCTTTTGTTTATTTTCAGCACAGTCATTTAATTTTTGTGTATATATTTTTTAGCTGTCTTCCAAGAGAGAAACGTGTGGAGACAAATCACGACAGTTACGTGATGCTCAGCAAGATGCCAGAGACAAAGTTGAGGTAAATGAATAAATGATGATCTCATCTACCTACAAATTAGCAAAATAGAACAAAAATGAAACACTGGAAGTAAAATGCAGGCAATTACTTTATCGATAAAAGCAGAATTTGTTTTTTAAGTGCCATCTGTAGTAGCACTGCAGATGGTATTAAAACGGAAAATTAACAAATGGTCGCATCTTAGTAAGTGAATTGGTTATTTGGGTGCCCACAACTTTTTACACTAAATTTGAGTGTTTATTGGAAACATGGCTGAAGTAGCTCATATTCACACTCCTACAACCGGCTGGTGATGCACTGACAACAAAGGCTTTATTTTGCTCGCTCTACAATGTGCCAAGTAGCTGTTGACATTACACTAAAACAGGTACCGGTAGCCATAATAATAAACACATAGAGGAGCTCCAAGAAGCTAAGCAATCCTGGCAGTTTGCATGCCAGATGAATATAAAGTAGTTCAATCCCTTGAGGAGAAGTAAACAGAAGTTTGAACCCCTGAATAAATGGAATCACCTTTTTTCTTTCCTGCCGCCCTTATGTAGGAGACAGAGCGAGTTGTCCGAGAATTGAAATCTAAGATCTCCGCCATGAAGGAGGAGAGGGAGCAATTGTCTGCTGAGCGCCAGGAACAGATTAAACAGAGGACCAAACTAGAGCTGAAGGCCAAGGACCTGCAGGATGAGCTGGCAGGCAACAGTGAACAGAGGGTATGGAAGCCTCCCATCTACATCACTCTGCTTTCCAGCAACACTTACCCTTCCTCTGCATCACTGCATGTATCTCCCCTACTGTCACTGCTACCAGCAGGCGCAATTGTGATTTTTAAATAAGTCACTGAGCCTAGCATGTGGAAAATGCCACAAAGTGTTGCCAAGGTGTCATTTCATCTTCCCGTAAACCCTTAGTAATCAACTAGCAAGTTTTATTTCTTTATAGCTAAGCTTGTGATTCAAGAAGCGTAAGCAGCAGCATGCTTATATAAATCCCACTGCACATCTTTATTGGCATTGGTTTACGTGCAGAGCTGGTATGACTCAACCTCAGTATGGCCTCATATTTGTGGGCACGTGTGTGTATGTATGAAGAGCATCATAAATAACAGCTTTATTGGCTCAGTCTTACTCATGGCCATGATGGGTCCCAGGCAGAATGCTGGTTGGTGGCAGCTCAGCATCAGCCAAATGTTACTGGAGCCAAATGAAAAGGAATGCCTTCTGGCTGCTGGCAGTGTGGTTGCATTGTTGGCCAACTGGAAAAGTATATCAGTGTTTTATTTGACTGTCTTTTAGTAGAGGTGTTTTTATGGTCTGCAACTTTGCCCATGATTAGCAACCCATCCTCTCATATGATGCTCGCTATAGCAGGCAAAATCTACATAACTCATTGGCAGCGTATGGCTAATTGCAAACACAGCACATTGTTGCAGTCTTGTGAGTTGCTTGCTCTGAAAGTCAAATTAGTATCCCTAATAGAGAAAGATTTGGTGCTGTGACCACAGTCATACAGTCCTTCCTACACTTAAAGATACCCTGCAGGTTGCTCTTTGTTGGTTGGCCTAGTTTGTTTTGGCCATGAATTTCAACCTTGCAGCTTAGAGATTTGTTTCCCAAATCTTTAAATGCGAAGAAGCCACCATGAGGAATATAAAACCTGTTCCACTGTTGTGTAGAAACGTCTGCTGAAAGAGCGTCAGAAGTTGCTGGAGAAAATTGAAGAGAAACAAAAGGAGCTGCAGGAGACAGAGCCCAAATTCAATATGGTGAAAGAAAAGGAGGAGCGAGGTATCTCCAGGTAGGGATGACTCATTTACAGCGTCACAAGTTTATCGAGCAACTGGGGAACAGACCTAATTTTGTAAGTCAGTCATCTAAATCTCAATATATTTGGACGGTGGCAGCAGCAGGTACATATTAGGGCTGCAGCCTGCAGCTAACAATTATTTTGATGATTGCTGTTGGTTATAATGTTTTGTTCATTACTCAATTAGTTTTCATAAAAAAAAAAAAAAAACATCATAGCAAATGCACACGCATAACTTGTTGATTTAGTTCCTGTTTTGTCCATTTAAATGTCAGAAAATAGGCAGAGGTTTTTGCTTTAAAGTGGATAATAAAACCATACTTCCCTCAATGAATATTTATTAACCAGTTGTTTCAAAAACAACTACCTACCTAAAATGGTGGAAATGATCTCTGAATACTTGAAGAAATATATCAGTTGACGGAAAATTTTAAATTTTCATTTAGACTTGCCCAGGCTACCCAGGAGAGGACCGACCTTTATGCCAAGCAGGGCCGTGGCAGTCAGTTCACCTCCAAAGAGGAGAGGGACAAGTGGATCAAGAAAGAGTTGAAATCTCTGGACCAAGCCATCAATGATAAAAAGAGACAAATTGCTGCCATCAATAAAGATCTGGAGGATACAGAGACCAACAAAGAGAAGAACCTTGAGCAGTATAATGTAAGAAGTCATTCTAATATATGATAATGTGTGTGTTTATACAGTGTAATCTGTATTTTTATGTACAGTGAATATACTGTCAACACACCCTTTTTCAAATGCCATTTACATGTTCTCCTTAAAAAAAAAGTGAGACCAAGTTAAACCAAGAACCACACAATATGTTTAGCTTTGATTTTTACTTCATGCCCAACACTTTGTATGCATCTAGGTTGTTCTTAAAGTGCTCTCTAAATAAAATTGAGTTGAATTGCATTTTCTCTTTTGTCTCTAGAAACTAGACCAAGATCTTAATGAGGTGAAGACTCGCGTTGAGGAGTTGGACAAAAAGTACTACGAAGTGAAGAACAGAAAAGATGAGCTGCAGAGTGAAAGAAAGTAAGATTCATTTTGGATTCGTATTGCTTAATTTTACAGCACACAGGACTTGTCTCTCAAGGCAAAACATCATGAAAATGTAAACTTAAAAATGTACAACAAGGAAACTAACCTTTTCTCATGAGGTAAAAGCACATGATTTGAAATATTGATTCAACAAGACGTCGTTTGCTGTAATGCATTTTAGTTCTTCGGGCATCATAATGACTCCATTAGCAACAGCACTTTAAAACTGAAAGAAGCTTAGCCATAAGATTAAGTATCCAAAATATGAAATATTTGCATTAGCAACAGCATTTCAAGATTGAAAGAAGCTTAGCCATAAGCTTAAGTATCCAAAATATTAAATATTTGCTTGCATTTATTTTGCTTGTGGTTTAATTTCATTTATAGTGAGAGACATTTCCTTGAGCATATCAATATTAGACAAAAAAAAACCTATAAAACTTGTGCTGTTTTAAGAATACGTCCTGGCCCTACAGATGACAGAATAGACTGACTGTGAGTCTCCATTTTCTGTCTCGCTCGTCCTCATACGGGTCACAAGTAACTAGGGCATATTCCAGCTAGTTGGTGTATACATAAATTATATATTTTCACTTGTGTAGAATATGCATGTTATGCACTTCCTTAGTGGACGACTGCTTTCTCCTGTCTGACTCCTTTAAATGTACCTACGATACTTTCGGTGCGATCGGTTGTAGCTTGTGACATAAGCGTAACCGTGTGCACGTGTGTACCTGTCTGCAGCTACCTGTGGCGCGAGGAGAATGCAGAACAGCAGGCTTTGGCGGCCAAACGTGAGGACCTGGAGAAGAAACAGCAGCTCCTCAGAGCTGCCACAGGCAAGGTCTGTGACTAGTCTAACACAATATCATAAATATGTGTGTATGCTGCTGTCTTTTCTTGCCCGTAGCTATTAAGCCTAACCTTTCAATGCATTTCAGGGCTCAATCGTAACTTTCTTTCTCAGTTGGTCACACGGGTAACATCACTATGCATGCGGATGGATAAATGTTCTAAATTGACATATCATAGTTCTATGTTTGTTTGAAATAAAGCTTGACAGTGAATTGCGTTTTTATACAGTGGAACTTGGATTTAATGGACTTATGGGAGGGTGGTTTGTTAGAGCCAGTTGTCTGTTAAATTGAAGCAACAGAATTTCTAGACTATAGATTGCACCTAATTAAAGCAGCAACAGCTAAATCTAGCCATAAAAACAACAGCTTTATTAGCTGCGGGTCTCCACATTCATTATAAGTGGTCTTTTCAAGCTTCAGAGGTCGACTCTCTCTCTCTGCTTTTTGTGTCTTCACTGAATAATGTATTTATTTAACAATGTGTTTTTCTTCTCTCCAGGCAATCCTGAATGGCATTGACAGCATCAACAAAGTCCTTGAGCATTTCCGCCGCAAGGGCATTAACCAGCATGTGATCAACGGTTACCACGGCATCGTTATGAATAACTTTGAGTGTGAGCCTGCCTTTTACACCTGTGTGGAGGTGACTGCTGGTACCAGGTGTGGCATGTGTTTTTATTTAATAGTTTTCTTCTTCTATTGTTAATAGTATTTTTTTAGTTTTTAAAGGTACTTTTCAATTTAATAGCAAACCATTTGGTGAATAAAGTTTGAGCGTTAAGAAGCCTTCAACCTCGAATCGATTCTTGACAGATGTAAATTTATCGGCTGTCATAACTAATGGCTAGAAAGAGATACTTACAATTTGCTACTTGCAAATTTTTTTTCAATTTTATTTTTAATGTTTTGAAAATATTTATGTACATCGTTGTGGATGTTATTTAAAATGGTTTCACCTTCAGATTGTTCTACCACATTGTGGAGACCGATGAGGTCAGCACCAAAATACTAATGGAGTTCAACAAGATGAATCTTCCCGGAGAAGTCACATTCCTACCCCTCAGCAAGCTCGATGTCAGGGACACCGCCTACCCAGAGACCAATGTAAGGACGTGTGTGCATATAATTTAGTTGCACACACAGCCAGCAAATACTAATTGTGCCGTGGGCTCCAGGGGGCGCCACAAAAATGTCGAGCACTTTCCAATGTATTTTTTATTTCAATGCATTGCCTTTGATCTTTCTAGTTTTCAAGTATCCTCCTGTTATATAATATTTGACTACCTATTGTTGATAACCTTGTATCAACCTTTCATCAGGATGCCATTCCAATGATCAGCAAGCTCCGCTACAGCCACAACTTTGACAAGGCCTTCAAGCACGTATTTGGGAAGACATTGATTTGTCGTAGCATGGAGGTTTCTACGCAGCTGGCCAGAGCTTTCACCATGGACTGTATCACCTTGGAAGGTATGATCAACAACACCGCCGTCAAAGAAACAATGAGCCAATTAGAAGCAAATCAATAGAATATGTTGAAGAGGTATGACATCTGTTTGCCTTCGTAGGTGATCAGGTGAGCCACCGTGGAGCTCTGACAGGAGGCTATTATGATACTAGAAAGTCTCGGCTGGAGCTGCAGAAGGACATGAGAAAGGCTGAAGAGGAGCTGGGTGAGCTGGAGGCCAAGCTTAATGAGAATCTGCGCAGGAACATCGAACATATCCTTTTTGATTTGCACTGCTCTGCTCTGCTCATGCATTTTCCATGAGAATCTCGGATGTAAAATATATAATCAAGTTATTATAATTAACCCGCCGGTCGTGTCTTAAAATCGATTAGTGTTGTGTTTTTTTAAATTCTACCCATTATGGAGCACTGAAAAAAAATTTAAGAGACCAGCTTGGTTTGTTCCTGTATATTTTAAAAGCCTAGTACAACTAAAGGTATATTTGTTTGGACCAGTGGATTAAATGGGGAAAAACAGCTCATGAGGGTTGGATTGAAAAATTGCTTGATACATTTTTCAGTTGTTTTTTTTTTTATAATAGCGAACGTCACTTCACAAGTTCTTACATAAATTGGTCTGGCACTTGGTGCTTTTAGGCATTCTATTATTTATTTTGTGTTAGTTAGTTAGTTAGTACACTTTTCGCACCAGACATCAAAATGAACAAAAAATGGAAGAAAACACGGTAGTCCCTTAATTGTTTTCCACTGTCATAAAAAAATAAATAAATAATCATATTTGGATTACATACTGGAATCACAAAGCTGGGATGCTGTGAGGGGCCTGAGAAAGGTAACAAAGGATTAGGAAATAGCAGGTTGTATTGGACCGAGCAACAATGACTCACCGCTGTCAGAGCTGGAATGCGCGTCAGGATAAACAAGAGAGAGGGTTTGTGTTGCTTGTTTTGATCACATGGTTACTTCATGTGTCTGCACATCTGGGTTAAATCAAGTGATGTGTGCGTGTGCGCATTCACCTGCGGATAACTCTGTGAGAAGACAGGCAAAAGGACCAATGAGGGAGTTGTGTGACCGCATCTTTCTCTTCCGCAGTGGTGAGTCACAGTTGTCATCCATTATTTAAAAGCCCATCGTTGTTTTCTGTCTCTCCGCTTCTGGCCTGTGAGATTCCCTTGATTCACCTCACCCGTCACTTATATTTAAGTGTCTAGTCCATCTTCATTTCGGTCAGACAGACAGGGAAAGGAAGCCAAGCTCAGATTCTTCTATAATTTTGAATCTTGTATTCATTCAATATCAAATGCGGAGTGCGCATCACATTTTTTTTCAACATTAATTTCCTATCTGTCGTTTTCACTGAGGGAAATGCTCTTGAACGCTTCATTGCTTGGACCGTAATTAAATCAATTAAGCCACCAGTTATGGATTTGCCTGCATTAATAGACTTGATCAAAAACTCCAAGGCTCAGTGGAGTGTAGACGTCATAGACAATCAATAGTGCCGTCTGTTCATTTAGCTTTAAGATGGCAAGGCTCCCGCAGCTCTTTAGTCTTAAAAAACATTATGTATATACACAAATCTAAAAACAAGGCCTTAATTGGCAGTGAAACATCAGTCAGCTTTTTATAAAGTTGAACCCTTGGAAATGTTGTATGATAATAAAACTGTCTCGTATCTCATTACAATTAACATTATTAAAATACTTTACCAAATGACTCTCGTGGTAACACACAATCAGGTCATCTGGAACAAGATTGATGTTATTTTAGTGGGAACTGTTAAGAGCACGTCATTTATGTACTGTAGCAACTTTGAGAACATTATGAATTTAATCTTAAACTTAATTTCAAATAGAACTTAAAAGTCTTGGATTTAACTTGCCTTAAGCAGCTGTAACCCTAAAGGAGGATGTTCAGCTATATTAAAATCATGTCTTTGATGACAAATTTGTTTTTGTGGTGTTTTGTTTTAATGATAACCCCAAAAGTGGTCATAAACTTCTTTAACACATGCTTTCACGTATCAACAATGAGATCGACCAGCTGATGAACCAAATGCAGCAGATTGAGACACAGCAGAGGAAGTTCAAGGCCTCCCGTGATAGTATTCTTTCAGAGATGAAGATGCTGAAAGAGAAGAGGCAACAGTCAGAGAAGACTTTCATGCCAAAGGTGACCCAAATTATCCTAGAACTCTATGTATGGGACATACCAGGAGTTGTGCTCATTTAACTTCCAAGTCAAGGCTTCATTGAATTCGTGTAAAAACAGGAACTTGATCGTCTCGCTTCGTACCGCCGACTGATGTATCGTTCTTTTCATGTTTCCTGTGCAGCAACGAAGTCTTCAGAGTCTGGAGGCCAGCCTCCACGCCATGGAGTCCACCAGAGAGTCACTGAAGGATGAGTTGGGCACAGATTTGCTCTCCCAGCTCAGCCTGGAGGACCAGAGGCGCGTGGATGACCTCAATGATGAGATCCGCCAGCTCCAGCAGGTTAGGAGAAAATGAGCAAGAGTGCTGGAGAAACAGTGCTGTGTATGAAATAACCACTGATTAAACCACGAACAAGGCCCTCTTGGAATAAGTGTTTATTGTTCGACCAACAAAGAAATTGCTTTTGGGGGTGTTAGTATTCCCAAATAGTCAAATTCTGTCTTTCAAGCCCCTGTGTCCTGGTGAAAATGTATCTAGTGCAGGGGTCCTAACATGACTCAGCCAAATTTGAATCTATAGCACCCCCAGGAATGTTCAAAAGAGCTAAAAGATCCATGCACATCACTGAACAGGGAGTCCTTCATTTTTGCAGCTGTTTTAATAGTTTCACCTAAATTAGCACCTGTTCCCAGGCAATTTTCTTTACTGCATGCAGAATTTTGAGAATTTAACTATTTCTGACACAAATAGACTAGTTCATGTGCATTTCAGTGCAGCACCGTTGTTGTCTTAATCTTGCCACCATCTCTTATCCCTGCTGCTGCTAATTCAGTAAAATGACCTGGGTGCGGTGAAAGGCGCAGGCAGCAGCTGTGTGTGGGAGGTTCCTGTGATCATTTTTTTTCTGTACCAGCTTCTTAAGTCATATCCCCAATTGTGTTATACAACTTCACCCACATAGCACAGAGCCTTTCATGCACGTTTTGGCAGTGTTTGCACTTCGTTTGCGTGACATGTAACATAATGTGCAATTGTGCATTTTATTACAGTGAATGTTGCCATGGTATTTTGAATCTCTGCTTTCTCGTTGTCAAAGCAAAACCATTAGCGCAACTAATGTTGTTTTTGTGCCAACCACAGGACAACAGACAGTTGCTGAATGAGAGAATCAAGTTGGAGGGCATCATGACTCGAGTGGAGACGTATCTTAATGAGAATTTGAGGAAGCGTCTTGATCAAGTGGAACAGGTACAGTGTGGCCTTAATGACCTGTGAAAGGGGGGGGATAATTATTTAATTCCCCGTTAAATTGAATGATCTTGCTCACGTTTTAATGAGTGAAATAGGCATTTCAATGCCCTAACAAAATGCGAATTTTTTTTTTTTTTTTTAAATGGTGCCACTCCGCTTTATTTATTTACATTGTACATTCAGATATGTCATAATGATAGAGTTGCGTTTAAATGCCAGGTGTGAGGCTATGTGAATTAACTTTTGATCAGATCAACCCAAGTACATGGTAATATGTGGTCTGGGCAAGACTTGAAATAAAGTTCACCTTTCATGGAATGCAGAATGGGGATTTGTATTATATGTATATAATTTATTTTGATTTGCAAACACAGGAGCTTAATGAGCTGCGAGAGACCGAGGGAGGCACTGTACTCACAGCCACAACATCTGAGCTAGATGGCATCAACAAACGGGTCAAGGAGACACTAGCCCGATCAGAAGGTATGATCATGTTGCAGACAGGAGAAATACATAAGGCCTTCATTCATTGCGCGGTTGATAGGTGTATAAAGTAAGAAAACCAAACAAGCAGTATTCATGAGTTGTTTTCCAATAATATAATATAATAAACAAGTGACACTCCAAAATGAGAACTACTTATGACATCCTTTAGATCTGGACACTTTGGTTGACAAGACGGAGTCGGAGATCAAGGATCACATTAGGAGCATGGATCGTTGGAAGAACATAGAGAAGGAGCAAAATGATGCAATCAACCATGACACCAAGGAGTTGGAGAAGATGACGAATCGGCAGGGCATGTTGCTCAAGAAGAAGGAGGAGTGCATGAAGAAGATCAGGGAGTTGGGCTCGCTACCTCAGGAGGCTTTTGAAAAGTACCAGACCCTCACACTCAAGCAGGTATAACCGTCACGCCTTCAACTTGCTCAAAACCATTCAGAAGAAGGACCAGTAAAAACAAACATTCAAATCACCAACTGTTTCCAAATAGTCAAAAAAACAATCCAGATCTTGATCTTGACAACAACGTTCTTGATTTAATTTTCTCTTCTATTTCTATTCTCTCAATTTTCCAAGAGTTTCATTTATTTATTTTTAATGCATTAAAGAAAGCAGAAGCGCCCCTCGGGAACAAGACCTGAGGCCTTTGCCCACCCACTCTCTCAGCAGTGACTCACATATGAGTCAGTGCTCAGCTTGTTGCCTCTGAGGGCTCTAACTGTGACTGAGTGCACTTGGCTGCAGCTTCATTAATGTCTAAGCATGTGTGTATGTTTACCGTTTGCCTTCTATGACAATGCTGAGAATAGCCCCACATGTTTTCAACCTGCCCACATACAGCAGCTCGTTCTCTGGAAGCATGATTGTGGCCAGGATGATGCCATTGATTGCAGGAGTTGATCAGGCAGATGATGCACAAGCTTCCCCACTGATCCTTCTGGAACTCCAATTAATTTATAGGTCATGGGCCTAGAGAGATTTCTTTTCATTTTTTTAGCTCAAGCATTTTATTAATTCATCAGCTAACCTTGTTTCAGAGGATGATAGAATCTGACCATGCCTTCTAACTCATTATAACATACTAAATGGGATGAACATTAATAAGTATTTCTACTTTTACTGCTGAGTTGTGGTCTTCTAAAAAAGTAAGACTTCAGTGTCAAGTAACACAAGAAGGGACATTCAGATAATGCCATACTTAAGGTTTTTAATTTATTTCATATTGATGCCTTTGAAGTGTTTGCCATGCAAATATTTACTGTAATTGTTACTCTTCTTTAACATACATTAGTGAGTGGTAGGCTACAGTGCGTTACATCTTAGAAGTTCCTTCTCCTTCATAAACTAGGAGACCTATACTGTATTTCCTCAAATCGTGGCCATCCTCCTAATAGACATCGCGCCTTAGTTAGTAAGTGGGTGGGTGTATCATCCCAGTTAAGAGGCACGTAAACACCTCCCGGAAGTATGATTGCTATCCATTGGGGAAAATAAAATCTGTTAGTATCTGTAATGACCTTAATTTATAAACACATTTGTTGATTTCCCATAATTGGAATTTCTCTCTCATATATATATATTTTTAAACTCTTTAAATATTCATGTAGCATAGTGGCACATCGGGTAAAAATGCAGCATGATCATTTGGGATAACTGGTGTTATATTTCTTTTCTCCAACCAGTTGTTCCGTAAGCTGGAGCAGTGCAACACGGAGCTGAAGAAGTACAGTCACGTAAACAAGAAGGCCTTGGATCAGTTCGTCAACTTCTCTGAGCAAAAAGAGAAACTGATCAAGCGTCAGGACGAGCTGGACCGAGGCTACAAATCCATCATGGAGCTCATGAATGTGCTGGAGCTGCGCAAGTACGAAGCCATCCAGCTCACATTCAAACAGGTACTGATCTCTGAAAGCTTTGTGTGTATACAATCCTCCAGAATTTAGTTAGTCAACCGAGCCTCGTCTTGCTCGCACCCGCAGGTGTCAAAGAACTTCAGCGAAGTATTCCAGAAGTTGGTGCCTGGAGGTAAAGCCACGCTGGTGATGAAGAAGGGAGACGCTGAAGGCAGTCAGTCCCAAGATGAAGAGGGCGGCGCGGACAGCGAAAGGGGCTCCGGCTCACAGAGCAGCGTGCCGTCCGTGGATCAGTTTACCGGAGTGGGGATCAGAGTAAGAAATCGAAGAGTTTTTTTTTGTTTGGTTTTAAGATTAAGACACACTTTCATGTATATCAACAGTTGCCCAGTGGTTATTTTGCTGAAGCCAATGCCAATGAGGTTTAAAAATATTCCAAAAACGGTTTCAAAAGTGTGTACAGAGCAATTGAAGTAGAACAGAATTTCTCTATATATCCAACTCATGAATGATCATGATGATTAATTGTAAACTTGGCATTTGTGTCATTGGCAAAGAGGAGGCAAAAAAAGTAATTACAACACGACGTCCTATGAGGTCAGTTAATCAGGAGCTTTTTCCTCGCCGAGAATTGTCGTCATACACGCTGAGGAATATGTTCAGTCCAGTCAGTCAGTGTAATTTGTCTTGTCAGCCACAGTGTCATCATTCTAGAAACCCCAATTGTACTATATATGGGTACTTGTAAAATAATGTATTTTTATTTGACAACTTCTGTTCTTTTTGGGGGGTTTTGATTTGATTATTTGAAAGGAAGTGCTATTACATATAAACAGAGACGCTGACACAATTCTGTGTTGTAGGTGTCTTTCACAGGCAAGCAGGGTGAGATGAGAGAAATGCAGCAGTTATCTGGAGGGCAAAAGTCTCTGGTGGCCCTGGCTCTGATCTTTGCCATCCAAAAGTGTGACCCCGCCCCCTTTTACCTTTTTGACGAAATTGACCAGGCCCTCGACGCCCAGCACAGGAAGGCTGTCTCAGGTAACGGGCGGCGATTTCACACAAACAACGGGTATGCGCCATCAATGTGGATGAAGTACTAACATGTTTTCTGTTTGGTGTCCAATGGAGACATGATTGTTGAATTGGCCGGCCACGCTCAATTCATCACTACAACCTTCAGGCCTGAGCTGCTGGAGTCTGCTGATAAGTTTTACGGAGTCAAATTCAGAAACAAGGTGAGCTGGGCACCTACGGATCTCTTAAAAAGTCAACATAGATCTTGCCAAATTTGCATCGGCATCTTGTTAGAACATCAGCCTGAGATTGGAAGTTTGGGGTTCTAGTCTCTCCTCTTGGACCTGATTGTGATTGTTCGCTTCGTTGCCTTCTTCCCGCAATTGATGCAAGTGTCCTTAAAAATATGGGGTTTGATGTGCTGAAGCCTCGTAGGTGAGGCTTTTTCTCTGCATTACCACCTGGTTGCTTTCTCAGAACTACTATAGCAACAGTGCCCTCTGCTGGCAGATTATGTGGTCATTTATGATTCATGTCGTTCTAATCGAAGCCCCCTCCTATTCACTTTTTCTTCTCACTTTCTCATTTCTGCTTTGTTTTTGAGTATATTATTATTATCATTATTATTTTTTATAGTGTAGTCTCCACTGGGTGTAAATTGAATTTTGTATTTCTTTTTTTTCTTTTTCTAGGTGAGTCACATTGATGTGATCACAGCAGAACAGGCCAAAGACTTTGTGGAGGATGACACCACTCATGGTTAATAGGTGACTCCTATTGACTTCTACCCTTCTTCTTCTGCGTTCTTATGGTTCAAATTACACTGTTAACTTAGCTGTTCACTGACATTCTTAATTTGATTTGACTGAATTTGTATGACTTGAACATTCGGAGGTTAAAGTTCTGCAGAAACGTTTTATATATGTATGTTTTTAATGTTTGTATAACTTGTACCCGTTCCGACCTGTCCTTCCATTTGTCCCACCATACTATTTGTGGGCCATCAAAGGTAAAGGCTCTGTTCTATACTTAGTAGTTCGTACTTTAAGTCATTTTCTGTTTAGCATATTTACATACGTGCCATTTGAATTCTGCGACACATACCAATGATGGAAAGTTATAACAGTTTTTTTTTTTATTTCCTCATTGATGTTGGTATTCTATTAGGTTGAATGTTTTTTGTATGTAATAAATTGGATAATGAATTTAAAAAAAAGCTTAATAATCTTTTACACCTCCCTTTGCTAACATTAGATGGCGCAGTTTTACTGTAGCACTCAGTGATTGTTGATGTTGAGTTCTAAATTTTGTATTGTGCCAATTTTACCCTTCAATTTGAAGCAGCGGTTTCAGACGTATTGTACAGTGGCTAACGGTAGCAGTGACTCGTTGTCACTGCTCCTGTGGTGTTGCATCTCAGATGGGATCCTACGTCGCACTCGTTTGGCGCTCTTGCTACAAGTCGAGTTTTTTTAAGAGCCAAAAAATGAGTCTCAATATTTATATGGCCCTGACTGTATGGAACCTGCTTAAGTGTCAGAGGCCAGCTAAGTTTGAGTGTGATTATGCATTTGTACTGGAATGGCGTCACTGCACTGGTGGGTGTCTTTGGGCCGAGTGAACCACCATGACCTCACAGGCAGTTGGTTGGAAAGCAGATGGCCACATGTCATTGAGCTGGGTGCGATATTGACAGAACACCTCATGTCCGTGCGCCCGTTAGCCTTTGCTTGCCAAGCATTTACAAGCCTGCAAACTATTGAATCTGCTGCCAATTCACATGACAGATGGCCACCATCGGGAAGATCCGTGCTTCTTGTCGGCCGCCTGGCCCCACCCGAGACGTTCTCAAAGTCCTCTTCCAAACATGTTCCAAAGCTCTTTTTTTTTCCGCCCCTCCCTTCTTTCACGCAATATAAACAGCATGTCTTCAAAGCCCCAGCCTGGCTACCCTCTGCTATCATAAAACTGGAGAACAAATGACCATAGCTCCATAAACAAGCCACTCATCATTTAACAAAAAAAGCATAAAGTTGTGATAGGTGTCGCAGTCAAGAAGTTAATTCGTTGTTTAACAGCTGGCAGTGTTGAGTCCTGCCAATACTTTGCTTGTGTTCTTGCACTTCGCGGTGGTCTTGTCTGAAACACTGACGTCTGATTTATCAACCTGTCACAAGACCGCATCCACCTGACCTGGCTCATCTTCGGCTCTCAGCCTAGCCTGTGAGTTCACAGCAAACAAGAATTTAACCAGAAATGTTATCTTTTTTAAATGTTGATTTTATTTTTATTTTTTTTCTCTTTGTATATAGGATTAATGAAAGTGTAACGCAGCAGCAACTTTTTATTGGGAAAACGTGGTTCTATTTTTATCACTCCAGACCGCCAGGGGGCAGTGCTGAAAGCACAAAATACACCTGGATGAGTTGGATGTGACGACCTAAAAGCCTGTGACACCCACAGGACAGTATTCATTTAGGAACTTGATCATAGGCTTGTATGAAGTTGTAAAATTAACAGCTGTCTTATACTCATGGATAGAATTTTAAATACATTACAAGAACATTATACTGTTGAGGTACAGAGTTTGGTGGGATAGAGTCAATAAAATCAAACATGTAAGGAAAGACTTAGAGTAAGTGGACAACATCATTTGCAAGGATGCAATACTGGTATCACTGTCATTCTTTTTTTATTTTTTTTTAATTATCTGATCTGTTTCAAACATTGGTAACATGGCCGGACGATGCAGTGGCAGGATCTTACAGTAAGGGGTTGGTAAGGGTAGGGGAGGCAGAGGGTATATGCAAACAAATGTTATCTTACGAACAATGGAATTTACAGTGTTGTCTGTGATTGCATGTGCTTAAGTTGGCTTTGTGAGCTCATAAATGCCAGCGCCAGTGTCACTTTTTTTAGATAGAGAAAATGCCTTGATTATCTTGTATAAATCCTTAACACTGGTTGATATTCATCTCATCTTTAAATGCATTAAGGAATCATATAAATGATATAGTTGTGCAGCTAAACACTTTCATGAGTTAGTAGGTGTGCAGAAAACCAGCACACTGAAATAGATACCCTCAATGTAAGGATATTTGACCTTCAGTGCCATGTGCGTATGTACTTGTATCACATGTGGTCTGCCCGGCTTTAGTTGGACAGCTAGTGTCGCTCTCTGGGCTCTCAACATAAAAGTCTGCCTCTGATGAGGTTAAAGGTAGAATATTAGAATGATTTAATTATCAGAATAATCCCATCTAATGACTTCACACATGTCATTTTAAATCCACTGCAGAATAAACATTCTCGCCTTCGTGTCTATGTTCAGCTTCACTGTCATTCTCACATGCACCAGCATGAGATTTTAGAGAAAATACCAGCATTTTATTTTTGCTTTTGGTACCGACATACCTAGTTTATGTCATGCGTTCATGTATTTTTTGTAATTTTTTTAAATTTTCATTTAAATATACATTGTTGCTGTATCCAACCAGTATAAAATGTCCCATTATGCACACACACCAAAAAAACTAAACATAACATATAGTAACTGTATGAAATATTTTGCCACATAATAATGTTTATTATTCACTGACACTCTCAAATACATACAAAATGAATCTATATTGTTATTGTAGTTGTTTGTCATGTTGTAGAGCTGTAGTACTTCATAATGTTGCTGTTTCAAATAATTTGGTAACCTGAGTTACATGAGAGAAAATATAATAGGTTGTATGCCATGTAAGCTCTGATACAACCCGTGTATTGAATGTCAATGCATTGTGTTAATGATCATAATGTATTTGGACAGTGCAAGGTGTGTCAGAGAAGTTCCAGGACTGGTGAGTTACAGTACACTGTGACCTCGGCTCGATCTCTGCAGGTAATAAACCTTTTCCACATGCTTTTATATATACATACAAAGTAACACTGGTGGTGATTATTTATCTAAATCTTAGTATCACACTTCAAACATTAATCTGCAGGTGTCATCCATGTAGTGAGATCATTTTTTCTTTTCATTTTGAACTGAAATGAATGTGAGCAGTGACGATAGTGGAATGATAATTCCCATTTATTTACCTGGGTTATCAAGTTTGCACAATTTCTCTTGGCTTCAAGCAGACGATATGATGTGAAATTGGATGTCATTTCCAAAATGATTACTTTTTACTAATCTGTGAGATCCAGTTACTTTTACATTACAGTAGTGCTTACAGTGATTGTGCATTCTTAAATACTGTTGTGGGAAATAGTGGCGTGATGGTGTTCTTTAGAAGGCTTTATCACTTGACTATTATCATGTCACTAGACTCTCCGTCATTCCGGCTTGCCTTATTGTCAACACCAGTTGATGCTACAGTGGTATCTGCTTTCTCACCGAGCCCAAAATAGAGTTGTCGCACACGGACATTTGTATAACAGAGCGCTTGGGAGTGAGCTTTTCCGGATGGTTGTCAGCACAGAAAGAGATATCTGCTCAAGTCTGCCATTTGTCACTGAAATAGACAATGTGGTGATGGTGCACATTCCACCCTCTGTAATTAATTGGGGTGACTGTTTTGACATAAAGTATTAAATCGTGTCATTTAGTCAATGTATGGACATGAATCCAAGTTAAAGACCGTTCAGTTTTTTGTTTGAAGTTATTCTGGCTAATTGTTGCTGTCTTTTTTTTTTTGTTTTGTTTTGCCAAAACAGCAAGTGTAAGCTTCTACAGACATAGTTTTTGCCATTTTTGTTAACAATACTCTGTGTTTTTAATCTATACAACATTTATTTCACTTTACGGGGGACTTCAACATTTTACCACTATACAGTATATTTTTTTTTTTTTTAGATGGCACACTACATTGGTCAAATCCTTCATGCTCCATAAATTGTCGTGATTATCCAACATTATCTCGTTGATGTGATTGCTAACCTGAAATTAATAGAATTAAATACTGACCTTTGTGCCTGTCTCCATCTTTCAGTTGACTACCAAACAAGCCTCACCTTTATGGGAGACCATAGTGTGGCAATTACATATTGACTCCATATAGTACAGTATGATTCAGCAGTTAGATTGATCCCAGTACCTCCCGAGCCACCGAACACCATTGCTTCCCACTATTGGCCGGACTTTACATGCGTCTGTTTGTATGTGTAAGCGTGGAAGTGCTAATCAGTGTTGGCCCGAGAGGATTTCTCGTCCCTGTCGTTGCTGTACCGAGCTTGTCCCAGCCAGGGACTCCCATTTGGCCTGCTCCAACTCAACCCCCTTGTGCCCTCTCTAGAGCCCACCCCCCCCTCCAGAGAGCCATTCACTCAATCTTCCGTGGCCATTGGAAGAGACCCTATTTTGATAGCCCCATCTTTCACGGGGAACCGAATTGAGAACAAGGTCGCTTATAGAAAACAGGAGGGTGGCCCTTTTGTCCTGTGTTGATCTTTTTTTTCTTTTCCTTTCCTCTTCTCACCTGGCAGCCAGAGAAGAACTGAAAGTTGCCGCTGCGAGTGGTTGAGGCTTAGGAGGTGTTAAAGCCGCAGGTGGTGCTTGGATCGGAGTAGGAGCCCGGATATATTTTTAGGTGGGCTGAACAAAAATGCTTGGGAAAGGACAAAGTGGTGGATACTCCTCAGAGACAACTGGAGAAGTTTCACAAAGGTAAGACAAAGTCCAAACCTGAATGAAACTACTAATTGAATGCAGATTCTGATTATGTTACTGGGGTGTTTTGAGAGATATATGTACATTCGCTCTGGCATGTTTGTCCACTACATTAACATTAAATGCAAAAAGATTTTTAATTTTTCTTATGTAAGCATTTCTTTAATATTTTGCATGGGCTTGTGAAGTCACAATCAATGTGAACAAAATGTATAGAATATTAATTACTGTTAATAAAATACCTCCCTTGAAAATGCTATTAATATGATTATTATTAATACATTATTTACTATACTTAGTCCTCAGATGTATTTTAAATATTAATTTTATGTGACAGAAAAAACATTTTGCCAGCGATTACATGCTGATACTAAATAATGCTGCATAATTAATATAAAAAATCTACTCATACATAATTCATTTCAAATTATATTATAGCTGCTTCATGACAACATTTACCAAAGTGCTTTATTAAGGGTTAATATATTTACTATAATGAGTAATACGTATGTATGTACACAACACAAAACTAAATGCAAACTGAATTTATTAATTTAAGTTTTAATTTAAACCTTTTTTTCAGTGTGTACCAATATTTACAAAATATATAGATGCATTTTGTTTCTGGTGTTTTCCTGTAGCTTTGGGGCTCCTGCTGTATGTCTAATAATTTATAACCGTTTGGCAATGATGGTTTAGAATGTTGCCTTTGAATGTGAGCTGCTGAATGGAGTTCACTTGCTTATTTTAGAACATTATGTCTCAGATTAACTTTGTCCGATTAAATTTTAAACATAGATGGTATTATTAAATTATGTTTGAGGAAAATATAATGTACAATTAAATGAAGTCTTAATTGGGGCTAGGATTTTCACTTGAACAGAAGTCTCAAAACAAAAATTCTGAACATTGAAAAACAAGCTCTTTTCTCATGGTTTGATTTGTTGTGCTTATTCAGTTTCACTGCTTCGAGTTGTCATGTCATGTACCAATTATCCCGTTACAAGTTATGGTTGGCATGGCAATCTTTTGAACATAGGTATATTTATGAAATGCAAAATCGTAGAAAGATAAAAAACATTTGCCATTAACTTTCTGACTGCATGTGCTGTATGATCTCGTGTGCTTATTTCATTGATTTCAACGCATAGCCTCCCGTTTCACTTGTTGACTTTCCCCCCGGTGCCCCACCTGCCAACTCTAAATCATTGCGGCAGTATGTCACAGAAGGTTAAGTTGCCCCGTGGCCACTCCCAAGGCCTCCAAAGGTCTTAAAAGACCCCTTAAATATTTATTGTGCATGTTGAACGTGACCACACCAGAGGGAAGGAAAACTTTAGGGTGGTTATTGAGAACAAGTATACCACCAAGTATGTATAATATGACGCTCAACCTCCTTGTCACTGACAACACAACGGGTCACAACACCCGGGTCATGACCAAGAGCAACTTTCCCTCACCTCACATGGTAGAACATTGGTGTTGGGGTTGAAATCGCTTTCTGAGCTCATATAGGGGACTCCTTTGAAATCAATATAAACTTGCTTGAAGCACAGCCAGATCAGTGACTTTACTAAATTTTTTTTGGCACGTCTCCACCTGGATTCTAGACTACCCGAAAAATGTAGCTTGAAAGGGATGGTTGTAATGTGAGCATTAAGGTCATAACATTTAATCCTCACAACTTTATTGGGTCTGTTGCTCGTTTAACTGCTATCTAACAATGTCTTTACTCATGGTTTGTTTTTGACTATTGCTTAGAGAACTAAATTAAGCAATGACAGGTCGAAACAGCGTCACCTCCTGCAGTCTTACGACCTCCTACTTTCACTGCTACAAATGTTCTTTGAGGTGTTGACACATGGCCACTACTAAAGCGAATCGTACTGTTAAATGTTCAAATGAGCTATATTTCATTTTTTTGTTAGTTTTTTAACATTGCCTTCATGTGCTTTGTTAGAACTACTATGTTAGTCATAACTCACTTCCGGTATAAATTTAGAGCATGGACTATGTGCATGCTACCTCCAAGGTTTCCCAGAAGGACATGGAGGGTGTAGAAATGGCACATACACCAACCTCCTGTTTTATGTCCCATACTGATTCTGATGTCCACAGCCAACAGCTGAAGCAGGGGACATTAAAACACATGTGCTCATGGCACCGTGCCTTTCACAATGTGGGGGGGCAAGAAAACAGGAAATGCAGCAATTTATTATATGTCACAGGTGCAAAACACACAAGCGCACATATATTAGCTAGCACAAAGTGTCATTGCAAGTGGTTACTTATAAAATACTTTTTTTTTGTCAGAATCAGTTTTGTGATCTTTTTTGACCTTGAAATTGCTTGTATAATAATTTAATCAAAATATAGTTTCCTGAAAATATGACATTCACTATGAAATGACAATGCAACAACAACCATTTAGAATATTATATATTATTATATTGTATTTAAAATGTCAACAGACATCGATCTGTGTGGGTGACGGACGGCAATCAAACGGAGTTAACGCCATTCCCAAATTCTGGACCCGCGTAAAATCGAGGTTCAGTTGTGGTCCTTCACACACAAACATTTAATCACTCACACAACTGATCTCCTAAACTCTGTTGCTAACCAAAACAATATCCCCTATCAAAGCATGTGAACAGTCTCTCAGATAACTCAAACCATGGCGGCCATCTTTACGCCATGATCAGTTAATATAAGCCCCCAGATCAAATTATTAATCATGAAGGCAATGAGTAGCTTCAGTTTAGCATTTCCGAAATGCTTGCGTTTACGTGGAAACCAAAACCTGGCTTATATTCGATGAATTTGCATGGTGATAATCTATGAAATCCCCTCTTATTTTGGAACGGCAGAGCTCACATACTTATGAGAACATTAAGGGCAGACAGAGAAGAACAGAGGCGGCGACATGCAGTTTGTTATAGACAAAGGATTTACTCCAATTAAGCTGGTTCCACAAAGCAAAAGAGCAAGTCTGTCAGCCATTATTGAATTAAGACTCGAATTCTGTCATTGTGATGATGAGTGGAGGTCTGGCTATGTTTAGGTCCTGAATAACAGATAGCAGAACCAGCCACTCAGACAAGAAAGAGATTCAAGAATTAAAGCAAACATGATAAGAGGTGACGAGTGATAATTACCATCATGTAATTCTTCATAATCTCTAGATAAATGACCTGCGAGGGAAATGTGACTCCATCGAAATTTAGCACTATAGTTACTATAACAGCTTTTGAGTCGTTTGTTTGTCATGCCACTAAGCTTTGAAAAAGTCATCTGCTGTGGGCTTTAATGAGATTAAATGTTTAATTGGATGTCAAGCCGACTCATAACTTTGTTGAGTGTCAAGATACTGGATGCATGTGATGATTCACTGCGCTTGATACTTATTAAAACCGAGGATTCATGTTGCTGTTTCCTCTTAAATGTCATGCACATTGATGGATTTGTAACTATCGACTAAGACGTGACTTTGGTGGGATAAGCTTGTTCCGCATATGCAGCAAACCAGACCAAATGCATTTTTTGCCGCTAGTTTGCTTTTTCGTGGACGTTGTTGAGGTTTTTATGTGGAAGAATTATGTAGTCAAGGGGTCCAAGGTTGAAGGTGATAAACCCCTGGCATTTGACCTAGGTTTTACAGTTTAGATTGTGGTAAACCATTTCCTGATCAACAATTTGGGAACTGCAGGAAAAATAGTCCCAGGACATATTTTAAGAGAAAACAAGAGCCAGATTTTATTACCATAACAACAAAATTCTTGTCTGAATTTTAAAATTGCTATAGGCATGCTGTAGCTCAGATTGCTTATTCCTGACTGGAATAGTTGACATATTTTCACCGTGTGCAATAAAATTGAAAATAGATATGTTTAGGGATGTGCGCGCCTTGGACCATTGATTCCTTTATAAAAAGGGACGTTTTTTTTAATATATATTTAAATATATTTTATATATATTTACTCAATTTTTAATATATTTTATTGTATGTTTGAATACACGTTTAAACTAAATAAACTGTTTAAACTTACTTTTTTTATATATAGTTCAAACAAACAACAAAGGCATGTTTGTTGAGCCTATAAAATCGCATCCAGGGAGCTTTTCATTTCATTTAATTTTTAAACATTAGATTTTTTTGATCAGTGACTAGTAATTGAATATATTTGTAAAAATGTTATGTATTCGTAAAAAAAATTAAATTGATTAGACATAGGTGTTTCCACCCGCCGGTGAAGATGTGCAAAAATCTAAAATATAATGAATACATGCAAATTTATTAGAAAGACAGTATTAAGATTCAGTTATCACAAGTCCTCCTTTTTTTTAATAAACTGTCATCAACAGACTGCATTGTAGAAACAGCTGCATAAAAAGCTTTTTCAAATAAGCACAGCAAGGTTTCAAGATGCATGTACACTAAAAAAATATTGTGTTGGATTTACTCAATTCGTCAAGTGGTTGCACGCAATAAAATCATCAGAATTTGTTTTTCAGGTCGATGTAAAGTCTACTTAAAAATACATCTCGATCCAGATTACTTTATTTTGCGCAACCACGTGACGGAATAAAATCAAGTATATTCAACACCATTTTTTTTTTTTTTAGTGAAGGACAAAATCCGTAAATTTGCCCCCCCCCCCCCCCCCCCATGGAACCTCTGTCAAAAAAACCTCCGTGTTAACAATGCCATTGTTCTCACTTACACCTGTGCCCCGCTGTGTTATGTGCACAATTCACTGTCGACCGACCCCAGTTCCTGTATTTCAATATGTACTCTGTGAGCCCTGACAGAAATATAATTTTGGCTCATTGCCTTGCAACAGCTGCACTATTTCATAATGCTCTGATTTTCTTTTCTCTCTCATGCTCTCCTTCAAGACTTGTGAAAGACACTCCTAATACTTATTTGTAGCAGCTCATGACGCATGAAAGCATTACAGAATGGACTTAGTTGTTGTTAAGGGTTTTAAGTTACATGAGTTATTCCACAATGATGTTTGAGGCTATTTTTTATCCAGCCAAATTGTTCACACTTCTGTTTGACTGCAGACAGTCATGAAAGCTGTGTGATTCGCGTTGGCAATATGATGCTTTTAGACATGTTAAATGGCTAACTCTGGATCGTGTTGCTGTTTGATTTTCACCTGTTTCAGGGTGTCTGAAGACAGTGCTGTTAAGCTGCTAGATTCTGTGCGGAATATTACGAATGGGGTCACAAGGTGAGGCGTATACAAACGATGGGGTACGCCACGTTCCCAACGCTTTCTTGATAGCTGCGGAGGATTGAACTACAGTAACCTTAAGAGTCCACAAATGCCCATGTCACCACGATGCTGACCGATGTTAATGAATAAAAATGTCAGGTATTTACTGTGTAATCATGTGACTGGCCTCTGCCGCTTGAGACGCGCAGCAGGTGAACATAACCACTGGCATTCTGTAAAGTTGTCGACAGCTGAGAACGATCACCTTGTGTCCTTGCATGGGACGTTTATAAAAACGCCGCACATGCATTCAGCCTTTAACGCACACTTGTGGTTTTCCTTGAGCAATTTCATTAATATCTGTCATGCGTTGAATAAAGTTTTAGGGCTGGACGAATATAGCTTATGATTAACTCCATGACGTCTTATTCATCTTGACTTTATTCATAGAACACTTTAAAACTGTACTGTGACTATTAATGCAAATTTGTTTTGTTTTTTTATTTCTCAAATCAAGGCAGAATGAAGAATTTCTCCTTGTAATAATTTATCACAACTTGTTATTGAGATTTTATGACCGGTTTATAACATTTTTGATTGGCAAATAAATTTTTTTAGACCAGTGTTTTCAGTGTGAGACAACCACAATGACATATTATAATGTGATGAAATATGCAAGAATGTGTCCAGTGTCTGTAAACTGTTGTGATGAGCGAAGAGCTCACCATTTGTCTCCTGGGGGTTATTAAGTATTTGGGTACACCACAGCTGCATTTTATTAATCATTTTTTCCATTAGTTTTTCTGTCACATTTATGCTAGGAAATCAAAATGTGAGACATGAACATTGTCTTTACAGATACAGTATTGAACACTTGCAGAAGTTGAGCGAGTGAGTGAGGAAGTTTTCTTTTTGTCAACACGAGGTTAAATCCGATCATTTAATTGCCGATAACATGCGCCTCAGGTAAGAGTAGCCCTGCTGCACACATGCAGAAGCTTTGGTTCTTTAGTTTGAGATACTCAGGACAATTTTACCGTTTATGACAATCTCATCTATTTCAGTCTGCCACACATAGCGATGGATTGCATGGCATGAATTAAAGTGGGATCATGTTTGTTTGTGTGTCTGGATCTGCTCAGACACCCGCTTGTCAGTAAGTCATCAGTTTGAAGATAGAGGGGCAGCGACAATCCCTCCGGCCTACCCGCAGTGGTAAGCTTTGAGGTGTGCAGACCGGAAGCTATCTCAGCCTGTTTATTTTCCGCTCCTGATGAAAAGTGTCGTGAACTGCCGTTTATTGCGTCTGATAGATATCGGACACACCTGTAATAGCTGTCAATCCGTGCTCCAGAGATAAAAAAAAACTTTTTTAAAAATATAGTACGTACCCTTTCGACTCCCTTCAAATATATTTGAACTTATCAACACTTCAACTTATCAAAGGGCACCTTTTCAAATCTTCCCTAGCGGCTGTTCTCACTTTCTCGCTCACGTAATTCTTCAAATAAGATGTGAGGCGTGCTTGTGTGCTCTTTGTCACTCCTATTTCAGGTTTTCTGGCACAATAAAACAAAAGAGAATGATATGGGTAACAACATATTCAACAAAGCCATATAAAGATCCAACTTGGTGCTGATATGAAACGGGAGTTCACTATATTTTCCAGTAGATGGAAATGTTAGTGTTACCCCATCATATAAGGAAAAATACAGACTGTATCTCAACAAAAGAAAAACTTTGAAGCTAACGACCACGGTAACTAATTAATTCGTTGCTATCTTGGGTGCACTGACTTATACCAGTCCCAGAGGACGTGAATAGTCTAGATGCTTAAAGAAGTTCTAGAAGGTATAACGCTCTCATTAGCGCTTAATTTAACTGGCTGTGTGTAATGATCTTGAGTGATGTTGGAAAAGACTCCACCGCAGAATTGTAAGTGAGCTCCAATTCTACAAGTTGGGACATTTTAGAGCACATGTGTTGCGATTCAAAACTGCAGAGCCTGAGACATTGGAGTATTCAGTCATGTCGATAAACTTGCTCATAAAGGACAGGATGGATAAGGTCCGACCAGACAGCGCCAAGTTTCCTTCTTTTTAATATGTAGTATGTAACACAGAGCGCCCTTTTTTGGTAGACTGGTGCTTGGTGTCAAAATAGGTGCATCGTTCTAGTTCAGCATGTTTATGAATTTGGTGGACCGGCTATGCCTCACTGAATGCAGCGCCACCCACGCGTCTGCAAATCTCTTACATTTATAATGATTATAAAAGAAAAAATAGAAAAAAATCCTTGAAAATCATCACTAATTCTTGCCCCTAAATTACAGAGCAGCTAAAATAAAAAAATTTACAGAGCAGCTGAAATAAAAATATTTCCAACCTGTTTGAACCTCGTAGGCCATCCTTAAACGGCTGCTTTTAATTTGGAAAGCACTGGAATAGAATGGGAGTGATGTAAAAATGAAAATGAGATGGTGCCGATATGGAAGGAGGGGTAAGGAAGGATTTATGACTACATCGCCTCGTCGACCAGTTTAGCTCTGGTGTTGCTGAGCGCAGTCAGCGAAGACTCCACTAGGTGTGTCCTGCACCTGCTTATTCTAACCTGTACACCAGTTACAGCAAGTGTAACTACATACATAAATGATGTCTCAATCAAGAAAATTGTATAATTTTCACTAAATAGCTCAGCCAATGAAATTGACTATGTATAGTCAGGCAGTGGGCTATAAATAAGTTTCAGAGCTGCAGCAAAAAAAAGAGTTGGGCTGCCTCACTTGTCACAGCCAACCATGTCCTGCCCCCACTCCTCACATTACTTCACCTCTCAGTATTAGATTAAACGCACACCTCTTAGCAATTTCTACACTCCAATTTGGCATTCATTAACCACCAATTAATTAAATTCTTTATCAGGTCTGACCATATTTAAAAAAAAAAAAAAAACATAAAAAAATGATTTGACCAATGTACATGTTGGGAAACTCTCTCACCCTGCTCTCGGCACCCCATCCGTTTTTCGTAGCCCAACCCTATCATCACTTTCAACACACAACTAACTAAACCCGATAGTAGCTCTGAGAAGATGATATACGTGTTGATAAACTGTCCCAAAAAACTCAGCAAGTCTCACACGAAATGCAGAACGTGACATAATTTATATATGTGTATATATGTATATATGTATATAATATATATATATTAATATATATAAATATATATATATATATATATATATATATATATATATATATATATATATATATATATATATATATATATATATATATATATATATATATATATATATATATATGCAATTTATAGATATGGCATGTGGGCACTGATATTAAATTTCTTTGGCAAATCCATCGGGCAGGTGCCACTCTGATGTATTCGAGTGGGAACAGTGACAGCAGACGTTAAAACCTAATTGTATATGTAAGGCAAGGGAATCTATTTGTTGGTATGTTCTTTAAGTTTTACAGTTGGATGGCAGCTGTCAAAGTTTACTCCGACCTGCATGTTTCTCACGATCCCATCTGGCACCGTTACAACAACTGAGCAATATGCGTACTGTATATGCGAGTGTTAATATACATAGAATGACTTGGTTAGCACAAAGTGAACTCATTTTGCGTGTTTGGGAATTTGACTGCCCGTGCTGCGCCATGCTGGCCATTCCAGCAGACAGACGGTGTTTTCTTTTGCATACTAGCACGCACTGGGAAATTATTATTATTAGATTATCTGGATCTGGATTTTGCAACCACTAGATGAAAGAAAAAATTGTAAATTCAACACAACCTTGTTCACATACACCTGACAATTTGGTTCCTAGTAAAAAAAAAAGTATACTTTTCACCATGATATCAAAACATGGTAAAATGAGTACCATGCCGTGCAGGGGGGTGTCACCCGAAACAAGGGTACTTTAAATCAGGAGCACCCGTCCATCTGTCCGTCCCTCCCTCCAGTGTGACTAAGCCAAATGTGGTGTGAGGGACGCCGACCCTGCTCTGCATCATACATACCACGCCCCATATGCGACTTTCCCTGCACATTGCTACAAAGTCTCTCACCTCCCTGACCCCATTCCCCTCAGCCCTATGATCAAGGACATTATGTTGCACAGAGTAAAAGTTTGTCTCGTCTTCTCATTTACTGCTTCTAGTAATCCATCCATCCATTTTCTGAACCGCTTAGTCCCCACGGGGGTCGCGGGCGTGCTGGAGCCTATCCCAGCCGTCATCGGGCAGTAGGCGGGGGACACCCTGGACTGGTTGCCAGCCAATCGCAGGGCACACAGAGACAGACAACCAATCGCACTCACACTCACACCTAGGGACAATTTGGAGTCTTCAATCGGCCTACTAAGCATGTTTTTGGAATGTGGGAGGAAACCGGAGTGCCCGGAGAAAACCCACGCAGGCCCGGGGAGAACATGCAAACTCCACACAGGGAGGGCCGGAGGTGGAATCGAACCCGCACCCTCCTAACTGTGAGGCGGACGTGCTACCCAGTGCGCCACCGAGCCGCCCCGCTTCTAGTAATGTAGAAAAAAATTTAGTAAGCTTCCCAACAACCAAATGCAAAAACCTATTTGAATGTATTTGATCAAATTTAATTCACTGTACACGCTAACAAACAATTAAACTTGTCACATATGTTGATAACAAGGAAAGTGCCCCCATTTGGCATTCTGTCATTTATGGTAAAATGTGGCACCATCTAGTGGCTTAGTGAAGAAGAAAAACAACTAGTTTTAAGACTGTGCCATAAGTTTAAAGTTTGATCTCTTCTGAGCTAAAATAAAAAAGGGTGATCGTTCTGATCTATTAAAGGGGAAGTCAAGCCACATCTTAATATGTTTTATGCACCGCCAGTAGCCTAAAGATGATATTCTGGTTAAAATCTTGTGGAATACAAATGAAGCAAAAAAATGGTCTGTTTAGAGATTGGCTTGCTGTATAGACTTTTTGTCAGGAATAAATACTTTTCTATGTTGCTGACAATGGACGTGCGCTTATAGTTATTTCTGAGCCCATCAACAAGCAGTCCGGAACTCCACAAATTGGTCAATTAGTCATTTAACTAGCGTGGAACACCTTCACAACCTCCCCATGTTTCATCAATTGGGTGCACTATTTTGTGTTTGTTTGCCATCTCGCCTCTTTTCTCAATGTTGACTTTGAATTTTATACTGTGTTTTGATCTAGTATTGGAGAATTTGTCTGTCTCCACCTACACGCGTCTTCAGTTGCTAGAAAAATGATCCTGGGTTATACTGGGAGGTGCTGGTAAGTAGACTGACAAAATAGTGTCAGTGTTAATCGGTGAAGGATGAAAACAACTTCCCCAAAATTACATTCAATGACATTTGAATGAAAACAATTTGTTTACTTATAGGATTAGAATACAATATTTTGACTTTCACAAATTTGGCTGCAATGTGCCTCAAACTCCACACGGGCTAACAGCAGCTCATACCGTAGCTGGCACCGAATGACCCCGGCCTCCTCTGAAAATACTTTCGTCACAATGAGTGTCGGTCAAGCCCCCCGTCCCGCACACAAGCTGACCACTTGTGCCTTTTCATCACATGGGCCCCCTTTGCCTGTCCGCTGGTTAATAACGGAGGCCGGCCGCGTCACTCGCATAGGCTGCAGAGCACTCGCGGTGATGTTAAGCCGGTGTACATGTCTTATCACATGAGGGGCCGAGCGAGTCATGCATCTGTCTCAGCTTGGGAGTAGAGGTCGACTCTGGGCAGAAACGCAGTGTGTCGCTTCATGTCACAGCTTTAATTTGGAGCCTTGCTGCACCTCTTAAAGGTTCGTCTGCTTCTTCCATAAACTTGTAGCTCCAAGTGTGGTGGATTGAATGAAGTGTTGCATGCTGAACTATGACGGATAACACCGGCAAGGCGGGACATGCGGCTGGCTGTGAAGCTTTATCGTGTGTGTGGATATGGGAGGGTGTGTGAAGCATGTTTCCTCAGGCTCACCGGAGGACTTTTCTGGGTTTGGACGGAGATTCTAACACTAATTTGTTATTTCCTCCGGTGAGGATGCGTCGACTGATCCATGTTGGAATTTTGTTATGATTGTGCAGCTGTCTGTTTTGGTCCTGGAAGGGATTGCCAGGAAACAGATGTTAATTTTTTTTCAAAAATTAATACTATTGGCCAATCCCTACTTGTGTGTTTTATTTTTGCAAATGATTGACCTTTGATGATGCAATTTTAATGGTTTGGTCTTTTGGGCTCCTGAAGAATATCTTTGGTGGTATAAGGATTCTGCCCGAATTATGGCAAGCAAGATTGATTTTGTGATTAGTTGGTTGACATGGCTGGGCATCACAATGGGCGTAAAATACTTTGATCAAGCAATAATCCTCATGAATTCTTTCAATAAATTTTCAATGAGTTGTTTTTGCTTAGATGTTTTTATCAGGAGACCATTACCTGAGACCAGGCTACATGTTTTTTTATTAATTTCGCCAAAGGAAAAGACTCAATGAAAAAATGTGACGTAAAATCACAAGTTTAGTTTTTAAGTTATCGTGAACATTCAGTGACAAGTGTTTGGTTTATTAGCGTTATAATATTCCATATGGTGTAATTATGATTGATATCAATTACTTCACTGTGAATTTATCAGAATTTTAGTTAAACATTGTGAAGGTCAAAGTGCTCTTGTCATATATTTTGTTGTGTGTTCCATGACAATGGCGAACCTCCAATTTATTTGTACAGAGCATGTTTTACCAGAAATCATGAAATAGAAAGACATAAAATAGAAATCATGTCAAATGAAAAATGTATTAGTTATAAAGCAAAGTCACATTTGAAAATTTTTTGCTGTCGAACAAGAAATAATAAAAAAAAAAAACTAAGCATTTATAAGTTTCATACTAGTGTAGAGAGACGTTAACGGTAGCAAAGGTTGATGTTACTGGGCAAATGCACAGAAGGAGGAATAGGTAAGTCTCATTACATTAACACTTAAAGTAAGTGACTTTTTCCTCATGCCATTCTTATTTCATTGTATACATTGACCTTTTCTTTATCCAAATTATGCTCAGCAGCCAAGACATAGACTCGTGTGCTCAAGTTGTATTTGAGCTTTTCTGGTCATTACACTTTTCCATTTAGACAGCCCAGGTACCCACACGTATGTAGTGATATCATGGAAAAGCCAAAGAAAAAGCTTTACAAACTCGCATATCAATTAAATTCTCCCATGACGTTTCAGGTGGCTTAAAGCTTTCAGCATATCAATATGGAAATACTTTGTATGCAATCAGTATAGTGAGCATTCTTTCAAAATGGATGTGGAATTTCTAAAATTTAGCATCAATAAATTCTTGTAAAATGACATTTTCAGTGTTCCAGCTGACTGGTCTATTAAGGACACGCTGCTGTGATGGAAGGGGGCAACTCTTGTATTTATAGCTTCAGAGTCATAGGCTGGGATGGTGTAAGGGTATCACGCTCCATCAACATGCATGTTAACTTACGAGTGTTTACGGTCCACTACGTGACTAGTTATTGCCTATTGTTCAAAATAAAATCACTTGTCATAATTCCACTCTATGTATTTACAATAGATATGATATTTCACATCTCAAAAACACCTTCAGGTAGTTTATACTGAATGATGTCACTTTGTTTGCAGTGTATGCTAGAGAATGACCATTTGATGGCAGGGATGGTGGTAGATATTTTTTTCTAAGGCTATTAGTCTAAAACCTCTATAGTATGATGGGGCAACAGTGGGTTCAAGGTTACTGTTGTCCACAACTTAACAGATGATGTGATGGATAGTTCAGACGACTAATTTTAGATAGTATCGGAGAGCATTTGTTTGAAAACGAAATGACAAAGCGGTCAAAGTGGGTCATGATAATTGTAGACAACTTGTTCCTAAGCACTTCACTTCACTTACAGTACTTCTACGCCGCATAAAGGAAGCTCGGAATGAACGACATCAGTTCAAGTTTAATGCCCTTTTTATTTATGGTAGAATTTTGAAGTATCATCATAATAAGTTATATGTTGTCCCTGCCATTAAATGATTTTTTTATAGTTGTTTAATACATTAAAGTGGCTGGTGCATAAGCAGAATCCAATAAAAACCTGTAGCATTCTGAGAATGTAGCTTGGTTTTGATTGACAGATTTTTTTGTAATATATATAGCTCGCAGTGGTTAAGAACTGTTGTCACGACATACTGAAAGAAGTTTCCTATTTGTCAATTTAACCATAATGGTAATCAATACTGTCGAATCTGAGGATTATTATTTTTATTCGGGCAGAATTTTTGTATTTATACTGTGGAGGTATACCTAATGTTATTGTGGTCAATACGTGTATGGAACAGATTACTAGAAAATGTTTGCTGTTTCTCTGTAGAATAAGTCTAATTGTCTTCCCTCTGCCATCAGTGCAGTGCCAGTGGACAGTGCGGACAAGAAGGGCCCTAAGGTGGGAAGCCAGCTGTCTGGCAGTTTGCAATTTGGGGCCCAGCAGCAGAACCAGCAACTCCTCCTGACCCCAGCCAGCCTCCAGCTTGCTCAGCTCCAGGCCCAGCTTACCCTCCAACGCCTCAAGCTGGCTCACGGAGGCAATACAGCCACCGCGGCCACTGTTCTCAATCAGGTTCTTTCCAATGTTGCCATGGCACAGCCCCTCTTCAATCAAATGCGGAATCCCCAAGTTGGCTTCCCAACAGGGGTGCTTGGTTATCCGACTTCAAATCCAGCCTTGGGGGTTGGAGGATTCAACCAGAATCTAGGGAATGTGAGACTGAACCATCATGGTGGGGGACCCATCGTAGGCCAACATGGTGTGGAGTTTGGTATAAAATCCGGGCCCACGTATCCCTCTGACATCGACAGGCGTCTTCAATACAACGTGGGAGCGACGTCGACGGCATCAGCCCCTGCTACCGATGGACATTATTCCGTGGTCAACACTCAAGCAAAACTCAACAATGTTGGGTTCAAACAAGACTTCTATGGACAGGATATCTCCAGCCAACAAGCTGGATTCAACATTGCTGATCAGAACATGAATCTGTACAACCGCACTGGACAGACAGAGCAATGGGACGGGTCAACAAACGCTAAGAACACCGTGAATGCGCCGTTGGTCTCTGATGCCACCAATATTTGGACAGCAGCTGGGCAGGCAGTGCGATCCAGAAATCAACTGTATAACCCAGAGGAGCCCACTTCTGACCACAAATTCAAGGGCAATAGCGAGGGCTCGTCTTTTGTCCCTGACGGCTTGCAGGTCTTTGGGAGTTACCAACCGCTACATGGAAGCGAGGAAACTTTGTGTACGGGTACTAGGACACTTCAGCCGTACCAAGTTAACGACTACCATGCTGTCACACCCACTCAACTGCCACATCAGTGCAGCATCTGTGACAAGAAAGTCTACAACCTCAAGGTGAGTTAGTTGTTTGGTGAAAAGAAAGAAAAACACAATTCGATTATATATTATTATTATTATTATTAATCAGATTGAAGTCATGCTTAGTTTCAATTCTTAATCAAATCAAGTTTTGAGCAAATCCCAAGTTACTGTGGCAAAAATCAAGCAAATTTACTTGCTCAGTCACAACATAGAAAGTATTTGAACATTAGCCAGTCCGCACACAGTATCTGCACATATGTACTTTATTACGAGACTGTACAGTTTATTACTGCATTTATTCTCAATTAAACACATACCAGACATGAAGCTTAGCTCATGTAGCCCGTGGTTTTTATAGTAACTGATTAGATGTCATTGTCTCTTAGGTTTAACCTAGCATGTTATGTCCCCTTTTTCCAATTTTATCAAAACCAAAGCTTTTTTCAAATGTAATCATCTCTGATGCTCCCTCAGTGATACTTGCTTCACATGCTGGCCTCTGCACTCCACTTACTGAGCGTTTCCAGCTTTGCGCACAGTACACATAATAACCAATTTCAAAAACAATTTTTGTCAAAAAGATTTGTCAAGTCATGGACTTCAACAAGTCAAGTCCAGTTTCAAGTCCTTCATAAATTCGAGACAAGAAATTGACAAGTTCTAAAATTGGTACAATCACAAATCAATTCCACACAAGTGATTAAGTTAATCGTTTTTTTACACAGATAAACGTGCAAATGGGCTCATCACCTACAGCTCTGAATTAGTACACAAGAGGGAAAGCTTCGATGAGGTGTTCATGCATGTCAACTTGGGTGTGTATTTTCAGGACTGGGAGCAACATGTAAAGGGAAAACTACATCTGCAGAACCGAACGCTGTACAATAACGAAGGGTGAGTGTTCAAATCAGCGCAAATTTTTAAAGCAGTCCCGTAATAACATACAGCATACTGTTGCCACCAAGCAGAGCCACTTACTCTGGGTTCCCTTGTTAATGATTGCCCAAAATTTACTTCAGTGAATTTTCATTCATTCTAGAACAGATTTTTTCTTTGCAAATATACGCATGTATTATTTGCTACTGCATTCAGCTGTCTTGGTGTTTCCATAAAAGTGTACACTGTCATAAGATATGAGGGCAGTAGGCAGCTAAAACGAGCCGTGTGCTTGATTGTTCCAGCTCGGCAGTGGTATCAGCCGGAGCTGCTCACTACACGCTCGGTCGGCCCGCTGATGGTGCTCTCGGTGGAGGAGACTCAATGAGCTCCACTGCTGCAGGTCAAGGTAAGATATTCCTGAACATGGTCTACACAAGTGAGTCTGTCGGTGTGCAGTTTTTCAAATGGTGACAATATGTAAATGAGAGTGGCTGATGGAGCTGAGAGAGTGAGGTAACACACTATAATTAGATAGGTGTCTAGATTTAAAAATATGGTCCAATCTTCTCCCGTTACATGCTTTATGTATGATAGTGTGTGAATATTGAGTGTGGCAAGAATAACATAAAAGCAACTTTGTGGTATAATTTGATGATCAATTGCTTGTCGATTAATACATTTTTTTTTTTTTACACCTCTTCATACAACCATCTTCAATGGTTTCATATCACTTCTGTAACACTTGCCCACTCTACAAATTGGAAATTGTTTCCACAGATGTTTCCTCAGGAGTCAACACCTCATACTTGCCAGTTGCAGCTATGACGAATTACCCTTTGACCAGCACGGGATTTACGTCACACCAGCAAGAGTCAAAGGTCTGACATATGTGTGGCATTTTTTTTCCCATTCAAGTATTGTACCCCTACAAATAAAAAAATAGGCTACTGAAGGTTACAACAAAACAGCAGCTGTCATTTTATTTACAACTAGACACGTTCATAGGCACACATAACCAGGTTTCAGTTCTATCACTATAAATGTACAGTATATTTTGTCTCTTTATAGATTAAAAAAAAATGCAGGAAAAATCTAAATAACCTATCAGAATAGAGGACTTGAAAAATCTGAGATAAATGCAGGGGGCTGTACGTACAAGTCCATTTTCATACTGGCATATATTTCTTTGTATTAAAGTTTCATGTTGTCCCCCTTCACCGAGGATGGTATCTTCAAGAAACTAGAAACACAAAAACAATAAACACAGGATTATAGTTGTTTGTACTGTTATTAGCACTGCAGTACAGGCCAAACAACCTCCAGGCAGCTGTGTCAAGCTACACATAGAGTAGAACCCAGTAAAGTGATCCAGGGGATCAGTAAGGGAAGGCTTGTGGAACGTTGGCAGGAACTGTTAAAGTAAGCGGACCTACTCCCCTCGACCATCAAACATGAATACTGCTTTGTACAGGCAAATAGACATGTCCTCTGAGTCCTGTCAATCAGTACCATGTCGAATAGTTGTATACCTTTATTTGGCCAGAGTTGAATATATTTATATATTCAACAATGGTGCATGTGCCTGAGCAAATTCAGAACTCAGTCAAGTTTATTTATATAGCCCTAAATAAAAAAATGGCTCACTCTGTATTAACTTTAATGACAGTCCACAGAGTAAAAATAAGTTAATGCTGAATTATAGATGTGTGTCTGTTTAAATGTCTGTGTACTTTATGTAACTTCTTGTATGTATGTATTCTTCATATTTTGGGCCATCTTAATTTGTGTATTTTTATCCAAAGGGCTTTCATCACAGTTTTAAGCCACTGACATGTACTGCGAGTTTGTAGTCTCAGTTTACTGTTCATCGCCTTAGTCACCCTCAGCAGGGATCTCATTGCAGCCTGAATTTACACAAGCGCACAATATTTGCAGGTCAAACGCCAGCAAAGTGCAGAGCGCAACGCCCAAGACTCTTCTTCTCTCAAACATTTAGAGAACATTAACAGTCTATAATGGGATCTGTTTATTGAGCCCAGTGTATATTGACCTTTATGTGCTCTGATGTTGGCACTGGTACTGGCCGAGACTTATTCACAGAATTAGCGCTCATGTACTTTTCAAACTGCCAAAATCATCTTGCTGGCCAGAAACCGTTAAGTTGTCACCATGATGCAGACTGCCCACAGTTTGCGGCCCAAAAATGTAAACTTTAAATTAAAGTGCGTGTTTGTGTGCGTGTGTGTGTGTGTATATGTATATGTATATGTATATGTATATGTATACATACTGTATATTGTATCTTCATAAGAAATTTTTGAATACATGATTTATATATGCTTTATATTTTATTAAATGGAAATTCAAGACATGGGACCATGATAAGCACTGTAATTAAAATGGTGCCAAATATACAACACCTCAAACCAGGTCGATATTACATCTGCTGCTATGTTTATGGAAATATGAGCTGTGTTTCAGTATGAAAAGAAATGTTGAAAATGCAATTAAACGGAGGTCAGTATACTTTGCAATATGAAAAGTTTGACATATATCATGACAGTGAGATGACAAGTGGATACGTTTGAATGTGCTAAACTTTAATTATACTGCTACGGTTCTGCAGTTGCTAATAATAGACAGGGCTGAATCAAAGACATTTTGATGGGCAGAATAGTTTCCTGCTAGAATCGCTGCCGGAGTGTTGGATTCTACTGACAAATCATATGTATAAAAGATTTTATAATACAACTGTAATTATTATGATTCATTTTCTGCTGTGATTGACAAGGACTATTTACATGGTTGTGTGTCTAAGGGCAGTTTGGAACACCTGCTTAGATTACCAATTATGGTAACTTCACACTCTCTGGAGGCCCTTGGGGAAATTCTATTACACTCTTAGAAGAAATGTCAGAGTCAGGCCCCCGGGCAGTTGGGGTTTCATGACCTTGCTCAAAGGCAACATGTCCCATATGCCAAGTTAAAGACAAAGCCACTGCTACCAATCTTTTCATTTTCTCAGTTTTTGATGTTTTTCTTCTCATATTTACAGACGTTTCCCCCAAGAAAGGCCACCACGGGACGTGTTGTTCACATCTGCAACCTCCCTGAAGGCAGTTGTACTGAAAATGATGTCATCAATCTGGGACTGCCTTTTGGCAAAGTTACCAATTACATCCTGATGCGCTCAACTCATCAGGTATAACAGAATATTTTTTTGTCAAGAATTTTTTTTTTAAATGATTGATATAGGTTAAGTAATTGCACATGCTACTCCAGATTGCATACGTAGTAGATTCCGCAATTTATACTATATAAACTTTGAGTGTGACAATCTCATCCTAGCGAGTCAATTTCTACTTCTGCAATGTTAAATATTGATTTTATCAGAATGAAGGGAATGAGCCAGGAGTCGACTCGTTCCATCCCACAATGGTTTACAACAGCTGGAACCTATCCCAGCTCTCTTTGGGTGAGAGGCAGGGCACCTGAACTGGTTGCAGGGCACAAATAGACAAAGAACCATTTACGTGTACCGAAAATTTAGAGTCTACAGTGAACCCACCATGCATGTTTTTAGAATGTGGGAGGAAACCAGAGTGCATTTGAATATGAAAAATATTACATGTTATTAGTTTTTATTCTCTCTTCAATCAGGCGTTTCTGGAGATGGCCTACATTGAGGCAGCTCAAGCCATGGTTCAGTACTACCAACTGACTCCAGCTATGATAAACAATCAGAAACTTCTGATTCGAATGTCTAAAAGGTACCAGGAGCTACAACTAAAGGTAAGACTCAAGTTTAATGTGTATGAATTGTGTTCAAAGGTAAAAAAAAAAAAAAGGATACAATTAAATTTAATAGTTGCCATTGTATTATATTTTTATAGAAACCGGGTAAAGATGTTCAGGCAATCATCCAAGATATTGCTTCTCATTGGGAAAGAGATGAAATGCAAAAACTTGAGCGGTAAGGAAATGTTTCAATTTTCTGCATCATGAAAAACTTCACAGTTTGAAATACAATTTGATTCCACACAGTAAAGGTTTGCTAGCCTTTTGGCTAAAAGTACCCTTGTAGATGACAGTGGCAAATTTAGTATATCATGTAAAAAAAAAAAAAGACAAATTAAATTAAAATATATATGGTGGTTGGTTGATTCATTTAACTTACCTTTCTCCAGCTACATGCCAGACAGAGCTCGCTCCCGCAGCCCCGTCAGAAACTCCCTCAGCCCTCAATCACACAGTCCCAGTTTTACATCATGTAGCTCAGCCCACAGCCCCCAGGCGGCCCCCTGCAGGGGTCCAGAGCGAGGCACCAATGGCCTGGGTCCACACCAAGGATCTTGGGATTGGTCTTCACACTATAGACGAGCTGAGGACGACATGGAGAGGGATGAACCCTCCAGACGGAACGGATGCAGCATTGACAGCGACCGCCCCAACGAACGACCATCGGACCGCCGGAAAGTCTATGGGAAACCCTCGGATTATGTCGTCTCCAGGTCTGCAGACGATCGAGGATTTGATAAAGGGATGACCGGAAACAGAGACTTCCCTAGAGGCAGTCCTCAAGGCAAGTCCTTCAACTCCTACCGGAGCATGGAGGAAAACTTCTACATGAAGTCGGATAAGGTGACCAGATCTTCATACCAAAGACACGATAGCAAGTCAAGGAGGAGGAATGGCAGTGACCACAGCAGGCATTCGAGGCATCTGGAGAGCGAGGTGATTGATGAGCCACCTCGTAGAACTCCAGAAGATAAGAAGCTGCGTTCACCCAGCAGGGGGAGGAGTAGGAAGCCAAACAAGAGGTGCACCCCTACTGAGAAACATGACAGCCCCACAACAAATACTGTGAGTAACAAATACATTTAGATTACAGTGAACCACAGTTTATATTTGGGAATAAGTTCCAGACCCCCAATATCTAAAATCCCTGGCATAGAGAGACCACATTAAAATAATTAAATAAATAGATAAATAAATTCACTTTTACCCCACACTTAAAACACATAAACTGTCAAAGTATGCCAGCCTTTGTTCTCACTCTTCGGTCTCTAGTCGAAATACCAAAGCTTGCTGTTTGTCAGTCCTTGTTGAAACTCAGGTAAAATTGACACTGACAACAAAAGAGGATTGAATATCATATCTTTAAACATCAAATTCTTCAACTACACTATAATGTATTTACCTGCCGGCTCACTTGATTGGAAAAAGCATTTGTGGCTAAAGCAAAACGGTGGCAGGGTTTTTATTATCTGTACCTGGATTTGCCATCTCTGCTGGAGTTGAGGCTGGTTGCCAATTTAGACAGCTGTCAATTTAATATAATATTCTGAGAGAACACCAATGGCGGCTGAATGGCTCAGTGGGTGGTCTGTTGACTTTAGACACAGGGATTAAGGTGTAAATCCTGGTCAGGGTGAATGGTTCACCCATGGAAAATGGGTGGGTTGTGTCAAGAAGGGCATCTGGTGTGAAAGTTGTGCCAAATATATCATGCAAGTGACTTGCTGGGGTGACCACTGACAGGGCAAAGTTGACGGTGTTTTTCTTAAAAGATGTTGGTGATAACATTTGAATTATTTTTAACCACTGCTATACTGATAACCTGGTAACCAATATCTTGGAAGCTTGAAGTCATCAGTATGGATACTTTTTTAGTTGTTGGATCAAAATCTTGACATGCTGGTATGGCACACAGGTCTAAATCAGAACAACAATTACTCAAAAATCTGCAACACAGTAAAACAGGGGCATGAGTAAGAGGGGAACACTGTGCAGCTGAACGTACTTTTTATGCTAATTCACTTTCCTTTGTAGGATGGCCAATCAAAAGAACACGTGTCACCTCAGCGCAGCGACAAGTCAAAAGATGTTGCTGAATGTTTTAATCACAAGGACATTGTAAGTAACAAGAAGACAAAAAAGGAAGCAACATCTGCAAACATGCTCAGCTGTGTATTCTTTTTTTTTTCTTGCAAGGAGAAGAACTTGGGAAATGAAGAAAACACTGATGACGACTGCTGCTATCCCAAGAACATGGAGGAATTTCTTACAGTTGATGAAGTGGGAGAAGATGACGATTTCATTATTGAGCCAGACCTTCCTGAGCTGGAAGAAGATGTGACCTGTCCTGAAGAGTCCGCAGAGGAACAAGCGCAAACAACAAAGGGGACTTCACTGTCACCTTCACTCCCTTTGGAGGATGAGGAGCAGGAGATTAACAAATCCATCCAGGAACAGACATGTGAGGATGCTGAAGTCCTAGAAACATCTACAACTGAGAAAGAAGTTCCAAATGAGACAAGTTTGGAAGAACCTATAAAGAGTCCTGTTACTTCTGAGCCACCGATTGTGAACCTAATTGAACTTCCCAATGAGGAGTTTAAGGCAGCACTGGAGGAGACGAGTACAGAAGACAAAGTTTCTGACAGTGGGCCCTTAGAGGAAAAGCCGATAAAAAATCACATTCAAATATCAGATGACTGCAAGGTCCAGGATGTGGTCCAGGTCACTGAGGCCAGTTCCAATGTCACTCAACACAATGACAGCATTCTTAAAAAAGGTACTTTACACCGGATACAATATGATATGATATTATATGATGTTGATATAGATGTTTTTTACTCATTGCCAAAAAAATACATACAAAATTTCACCAATCATAAATTACATAGGTTAGGTTCATCAACAGGTGTTTTAATTCTGAAATTGCATAACTATGAATTACAACACATGGTAAAATCCAAAGTGTGCAAGTTTTTTATAGGCCAAACTTAAGAAAAATGAAAATATCACAAAAAAACGATGTACAAGAAAAAAAGTAAAGATATTCCTAAATCGGGCACACAACACCATCTCTGATTACCAGTATAATTTGCTGTTGACCATTGAGACCAACTTATCATAAAAATGTAAAATGATCACAAATAAATACATGTTAATTCTTTTTTTAAATTGTATCCACCTATTACCTTCTATTATTTTCAAATAATCTTTTTGCAGATATTGAAGCGCCCTCATCATCTAATGAACAGGAAAAGGTTGTCATTGAACACATCATCCCTTTAGGTAAGCAAGATCATTTTTTTACTACACTTCTGTTGCAGTGAGATGGGAATGCAACAAATCATTTTAGTTCCCCAGTTATACCCAAAATAGAAAATGGTCATTTATAACTTTTTATAGCTTATCATTCTAACAGCCTAAGGATCTCAGATATTAGTGTCTGCTGTCTTAGTGTGAACGTTAAAGCGTTATCATGTACACTGCTAATAACGGCACTGACAACCTGTTGCATTAGCACTCTAATTGACGGGAATTGGCTGGCCACTTGCTGACCTATTTCCGTGATCTGCTTGTGAACTGCACCCCAGAGAGATGAGTATTTATATTATTATTAGCACTGGAATGGCACGGCCCAGCACATGCTGCATAGGGACTTACATAAGCCGCCTCTGCTGCGTGGCAACAATAGATCACAGACACGAGAGCTGTCTGCCATGAGTAATGGGGTTATTTTGGTTGGATGATGCCTCGACAATTTGTGTTTGTATCCAGTACAACCTCGGCACAACTCGAATGAAATTTTGTTTGTTTTGTTTTTACCAAACCCAAGGCAATGAAGGATGTCACTGTGTAGGTTTGTTGTTTATCTGCAATAAGTGACTTCAATTTTCTAATCATTCTCACACGCACTAAAAAAAAAAAAAAAAAAAAAAACAGGGTAGCCTTTTCAATGTCTGTCCATTAGTGTTAATGTCAGTTGAATCGGTTGCTTGTCTGGATGTGCTCGGCGATTGGCTGACAACCAGTCTGGGATGCACCCCGCCTTTTGCCCAAAGTTGGCTCCAAGTTAGCATGTCCAACCTTCAAATGTTCCTTTCAAATGTAAACGAAAAATATAGGTGGCAACTGCATCCCAGGTACTTCTCACTAAATTAGATTATGTATCCTACAAAATGTAATTAATTTTAGTTCCGTTCAAAAAGTGAAACTCAGATATTCAGTCCGTACAGAGTGAAATAATTCACGATTTTTTTTCATTATTTTGTTGAGTTTATAGGTAACAATCACGATCCCTGGCCACCACATAGCTCCGCCCCTGAAAGTGTCGAACAAATCTCTTTTAGACAATAAATGACATATCGCTCATTGCTTTGCAGGAGTGGAGTTCATTGAGCCGAGGACTGGTTTCTTTTGTAAACTTTGTGAGCTGTTTTACACCAGCGAGGAAACTGCAAAGATGAATCACTGCCGCAGCACTGTACACTACAGGAACCTACAGGTGTGTGCTGTCAATGTCCTTTGTCCTACAGCCGGGTGAATTATGACGCTGTATTAATAAAAAGAAATAATAATTTAACACTTTATACTTTTTCATAATTCTGTACAGGCAGTTCAATATCAAATATAAAAGTGATAAATTTTCTTTTCTTATCAAATTATAACAGTCAAGTCATTTGCTGCCCCAAATACTAACATGACAAACAAGTCATGTGTTCACTGTATTTGTAAATCATAAACGATAGATAATTAATCATTTATAGGTGCTTTCATCCAAAGGAAAAAAAAATTAAAACCATTAAAACAGTTATTAAGGCAACTCTGTGACCTTCAATATTTAGTATAGACACACCCAGTGCACACAGAAACACAAGTATTTCATGTTCACTTGATCCATAACTGTTGTATGTTACAATATTGAACATTCAGCAGAAAGCCGTGTCACATTTCTCTGCTGGCTGGCAGCACAGCTGACGCAAGTAAGGGGAGAAATGATTCCCGAGCACTCAATGTGTGACATTCCATGTAGAAAAATGTTCTTGACACTTGTGCTGTCTGTCAAATCTGCATGTGGTCCCTATGTTATGTATATACATTTTTAATGGTTTACATTTCTCCAGACTTTAATACCCATGAGTTGAAATGATATTTCATAACAGGGCTGTTGTCTTATTTCTGTTCCGGATGAGAAGTGCAGTATATCAAAATAATATATTTCAGATGTTCTGCATCTGTACCAATTTGACTAAAACATTATAATGCACATACTGTGCTTAATAATGTTGCATTACTGTAAATATAAACATAAATAAAGAACTGATTAACTTACACGCTACTCTGTAAACTTGTTTGAATCACTTTTTTGGTGATGTTTCCCTTCCGCTTCTGCAGAAATACCTGTCCCAGCTGGCACATGAGAGCCTTGACCTTGCTGAATTCTCAAGCACACAGTGACATCCCGTCTTCTTACCACAAGCAGCACAAGTGGAATTCACGGAGGCATAGAAAATACGGATACTTGCACTTGTTTTAGGATAATGGAATAATGATCGGAAATGTTATTCATAATTGTGTTCAATTTTGTACATACTCCAATGTATAGCAAGACTATTTATTAGTTTTATTCTTTGTACACGCAAAGCTAAGTGTTATTTAATTTGGATGTTGACACATTGTTTAACGAATTGATTTGCTTTCAAAATGTGATTTCCAGTTTGGACTTTGATATGTCCAACTAACAATAATAGATTGTACTATTGCAACTGCATTGTGACTTAAATAATGCCAATGAATGTTTTTACTCAGTTAAAACTGAGACAGATGCTCAGGTGAATTTTGTTTGTTGAGTTTCTAACTCAGTGTGTGCAATTTATTGATAACTGGCGTAAAGCTTTTCTTGAACTCTGGTCTTGTGTGCACGACAGTTGTCTTTCAGGTCAAATTAATTTCATGTGTAATAATGATGCAATGGCTTTGCAATCAATCTCTACTGTGTATAAACATCAATCCCTCAGTCCCAGCTTTATTAGATTAATTCAATGCCTCAACATTTTAAATATGGTATATTAAACTGGACCAGTTCAACTTCCAAATACAACAGTTGCTTTCAAAGCCAAATGTCTTTTCTACACAATATGAAGCCTTATCCTGAATGTTAATGTTGTTTTCTTAAATATAATTTTCATGTGAATAAATACTTTTTGGAGGGGTTTGTGTTTGTTTATTTGTTTTTTTACTTGCTTTATTAGCTTTCTTGAAGTACAAACAGGTTGTTGAGTGATTTTTAGGCTTGGATTCTTTACCTGCTGCTGCATGGTGTCATGTCTCATTCAGAGAGAGACTGACTACATTACATTCATAACCCGCTCATGACTTTGGATGGTATTGTTGTAAAACAGTGCCCTCAAGTGTTGAGGCAGAATAGTTCAAAATTGGGTAAGAACTCATTTGAGGTACAGGATACAAAACTGAATTGACCATTGGAGAGTGATTGCTTCAGCAGAAAATCAAAACATTCATTTGTAAATAAAAAAAAAAGCAATTTACACAGTATCACATCTTACTACACTACAACTGATTAATTTGAAGTCTTATTTTTACGGATTGATTTTTTTTCTCAATAATTTAAATTTGCCAGGGTTGTCTGTGTGTCAAATTTACAAGACGTATTTACTTTCAATTTACACGGACTCTGGTGTTGTAGCTAAACTTTTACGGATAAAATGTATATTTTTGTTCATGTTATTTGAGATTATAAAAACTCACATTTCTATTGGCTGGGGTGTTTTTAAAACCCCGCCTCTGTCAGCCAATCAGAGAGCAAAACAAAGCGCTGACGTGATGGAGTTGCTGGGTAGACAAATTGAAAACGACGTAGTTCCAAGTCAGCACAGAGCTTGAAGACTGCAGACGAACACTGATTCATTTGTGAGTTATTGACCAAATGTAAATGCCATAACGTGTTGGCAAACATGGTATATTTTAATGCACTATTAGAGATTAAAAAAAACGATACGTTGTATGCGCATTCCGACGCGTTATTTGTTAATTTTATTGCCGTAACACGTCTGTCTTTTTAATCGTCGTAGCTGCTAAACAGACAGCAAATTGTAAATTGCATATAGCATTCGCATTATCACGTTAATAGAGTTTATATTTTTCGCCTGTCAGTGAGTGGCCGTGCTATATGCTACTGCTAGCCATTGTTTATCAACAGTACAGTGGGACTTTGAATGAAGGCAACCGTGGGGGTGGGCCTCTGTTGCGTTGGTTCGTGTCTGGGCATATTTCTTCGTCCAACCTTTGCATTCTGTTTTTGGATATTACAGGTTTTAACAAAATCATTTTTTGCTGTTGCAACATCTATTCACTGTTGTCGGATATGGCAGCTGACTGCGAGGCCTGGCTCAACTCGAACCCCGTCGGTGAGTGTGGGCCATTCCGAGCCATTTTAAGTGCATCATCAGCTGTGTTCGAATGGAGAAAAGTGGTTGTGTGCGTGAAAGTCGTCTTTCTTTTCGTTCTTTCAGAATTAATCAATCGTTTTGGCACGTAGAGTATCAATAATGCTGGATTTGACATTTTGGGAACTTAATTTTTAAAGTGCAGCCATTTCGCTGACTGAAGAAACATGAAAATAAGCGCATACGTCACTCCTCAGAAAAGTGAATGATGTCATTTGATGTAATCTAAATCATTACGCACTAAAACATGACAAATGGAGTAGTAAAAGATTGATGTCATGTTAGGCGTCTTAGTCTAGTGATCAAGTTTACATATTCTGTGCTTGCTGAGGGTTTCTTTGGGTAGTCTGTCTTCTTCCCAAGTTCCAAAAAAAGTCATGATTGGTATAATTTTGTATGTATGTATGTGAATGGTGCATTGGGCTACTGCCCAGTAATCAAACTTGCACGGCATGCGCTACTAGTGCAAACATGTTAACGGAAGCTTCTAAATTATATATTGATGTGAATGTGAGCGTCAATCATTGGTTGGCTGCAATTGACTGGATCGGATCCACCTTATCCGCAATTCTAATTATAAGCAATATAGAAAAAGAAAGGATGATGTCATGTAACAGTTATTCTATACAAGTAGATCAACAGCGCCTCCACGGGTTGACACAAATTAGCACTCTTTAGTTTTGCCTTGTGTGGCGTCTCAATTAAATAATATTTATTTTTTCTCCCGACAGAGGTTGACAATGTGAGTGACTCCTTTGAATCTGAAGACGAAAACAACACTGGCACACTTATTGCCAACAAAAACATCAGCAACGAGGTCAATGGCAACTGGTTGTTGTCGTCGAGCAGCAGCATCCACGAGGCGCGTCTCAAGGCCAAAGCTAAGCGGAGGCTCAGGAAGAACTCGTCCAGGGATTCTGGCAGGGGGGACTCCCTTAGTGATAATGGTGATCTGGTCAGGGGAACAGCGGTGACCCCCACCAGCCCCAAAAGTAAGCTGCTGGATAGGAAGTCCAGACTGGGCAAAGGCAGAGGTCTGCCAAAGAAAGGTAAGACAATGTGTTAAATAATAAGTGATGACACTAATTGTTGGGTATGTCAGAAAACGTTTGTGGTTGTAAACGTTTGGTAGGCATAACCTGGTTAGTTTGCAAACAAATTGTGAGGTCTTGGACAAACAAGATGCTTTAAAAATCTGATCATTACAACAATATGAAATCAATGGGAATCACAAATCTCAGCACTGAATCAGTAAACTTGAGTTACCCACCACTACTTTACATTCTTACTCCCCTCATTCTTCTTGTTGGGGCTGCACCTCATCCTGGAATTTTGATTGTTTTGCAAAAGAGGTCAGAAGGACATATGCAATGTTACAGGGATCTTTTCTCTCTCACACACATTTTACAGTAAATATCAATGCACGTAGTGAGGGTTTAGTCTTGTAGTTGAAATAAAAGGCAATTTCTCTCTCCACAGAATCTAAGCAGACCTTCTTGCACTTAGTACTTTGATTTACCGTGAAAGCCACACACGCACTCCACTGACTGAGCCAAATGTGTTCACATAACCAGCTGGACTAAATATAGTGAGATGTTAAGTAAAACTTGGCACACAAGCTGCTTTGCCAGCCATCTTTGCAAAGTGCCTGCAATCTGCTGTTGCATGAACAAGTTCTTAACAACAGAACGCAATGCTGACCAAAGAAGTGTGTGTGTGTGTGTGTGTGTGTGTGTGTGTGTGTGTGTGTGGGGGGGGTGTTGCCACTGGGATTTGCCACTGAGATTTGTCTGAAACTGGTCTTATGCTTGAGCCTGAGTGGCTCACAGTCACAAGAAGCAAATCTTATTCATTTGAAGTACATGAAAAGCTCCCTTGATCTTGGGTGCCGTTTCAACTCAGCATTAGTGCTCGTTTTGTCACGTTGTTTGTTACGTGACATTATCGCCTATAACATGTTTTGGTTTCTACTAAAATATCATATTGTAGACACTTCATGTACTGTTACCCCTCTCCTGCTTATCCTTTTGACCTTCCTTTACAATGACACAAACCACTGTGAACATATTTTATTTTAAAGTTCACACCATTGGCTTTGAATTCAAACATTGTACTTAATCTTTGTGTGCAGGTGGGGCTGGAGGCAAAGGTGTGTGGGGCAGATCCGGTGAAGTGTATGAACCAGAGCAAGTAGACGAGAAAGACCCAAACTATGACGAAGCTCAGGTACTGACTGCTGAGTTGATCTACGCAGAGGATAAGGAATATTCTGTGCTCAAGTACTTTTTTCTGATTCACAAAATGAGTTGGTAATTAATAAATCCCAATTAATTGTGTGAGTTGTAATGTGTAAAGTAGCCCACCTGAAAAAATTGCTCAATAGGCTGGCTGAATAATTATGTTATGCATGATCCAAAACTAAGATTCATCTTTTTTTTTTTTTTTCTGGACTCCAACATGGGATTTTCTATGTTTCCCATGATTATTTGGCCTTTTAATTTGTTACTCTTTCAAAACACATTTTTGCATTTTTTCTTTGTAAAATACAGTAAAGTAATAAAATCCAATAATATATATAACGTGCATATCTAACGCTCTGAAAAATCTTCATTGATCAATATGGATATATTTCGGTGATGAAAAACAACTAGAAACTACAACCAGATAACTAAACACAGTTACTAAAGCTATTGTTGTCATTAGGCCAGTCTTAAGGGCACTGAAGTCTTGCTTAAGCCCCTCTGAATAAGTTGGTGGGTAATAATGCGCTAGCATCCACAGATGCTTCATTTATCCCAGACAGTTCTAAAGCTTCCATTTAATGTTCCTTTACATATTCTCTTGCTGATGCTAGTCTAATCCATTCTGGGGTTTACTATGCAACCAACACGTATTTACAAAGCACAGTAGCGCAATAAAAGCAAATGTCAAAATGGTCGATTGATATTTCTGTTGTGAACATCTGGAATGTTTGGCCAGGAAAACTGTGTGTATGAGACTGTGGTCCCTCCGCTGGACGAGAGGGACTTTGAGAAGACGGTCACCCCCATTGTGCAGGAGTACTTTGAACACGGAGACACAAATGAAGTTGCGGTAAGCATGAGGAGTGCAGTCCACGAAGAAGCATAAAGATCTTACAAATAGCGTCAACAACTCCCTCCTCAAGTAGGAACTGCTGGCAGATCTGAACCTGGGGCCCATGAGAAGTGAGGTGCCCTCGCTGGCTGTGTCGTTAGCACTGGAGGCCAAGGCCAGCCAGCGGGAGCTGACCTCCAAGCTGCTGGCTGATCTCTGTGGACCCGTCTTATTCCGCAGTGATATGGAGAAGTCCTTTGACAAACTCTTACGAGAGCTCCCAGATTTGGTGCTGGACACACCTGGAGCCCCGCAAGTGAGTGTTTCTGTCATTAAACTTAATTTTGTGATGACATCACACAAAGCCAAAGAAAAAGTGGCGTTAAGCCTTCAGATAACATTTTGTTTGACTTTTGAGGCATTCAAATTGCAACACTGTGTGGTATTTGACAATGCAACTCTCGTTTCCACTTTATTCTTCCTGAGGGTTTAAACTTGTTGAGTTATACTTTATATCTCAAATATTTTGTTCAAGCATATTTTTGTGTGTGCGCGTGTCCTTTTTGTGTAGCATAGACATGAGATCTGTGGTCATTGTCTGGCTGAGCAGTAAAAATGCAAGCTCAGCAGAGTGTTCTGAAAGGCCTATTAGGAGCCCTCTCCCCATGACCCCTCCCTCTCTGTCTCAGTTGGTCTTGCTTGTTCTTTCTCACAGATCTGTGTGTGTTTATAGGGCCTGTATAAACCTCCCTCTGTATCCCTCACTCTAGTTTTCTCATTCTCATACATCTACACACACACACGCACACATTGCCTTTTGTTCTTCTTGCGGCAGCCTGTCAAGCCTGCACCGAATTGAGAGTGAACTGACTCGTCTGTACAGGAACAATAGTCAGAGTGCTGAGTGCATGCTTTGTGGATACCAGGGCAACAAAGCCAGCTCTTTCGATTACCGAAAATTACGCATACACAACTGTAAACAAGCACGTGTAATTAGTTACGCGCACATGCCAGTGACACCACTATATGTTGCGTGTTATGGTAAAGTTTTGTCATTAGTTCAAAGTGGACGATATTTCAATTATATACTATTTCTGTCTTATGATATGACACTGTCCATTTTCTAGATAGTGTAGATTAGTGTTGTGGATGAGCTCGAACCTATCTCAGCATACTGAGAGACGCGGGAGGCAGGCTACACCCTGGATCCATCCATCCATCCATCCATCCATCCATCCATCCATCCATCCATCCATCCATCCATCCATCCATCCATCCATCCATCCATCCATCCATCCATCCATCCATCCATCCATCCATCCATCCATCCATCCATCCATCCATCCATCCATCCATCCATCCATCCATCCATCCATCCATCCATCCATCCATCCATCCATCCATCCATCCATCCATCCATCCATCCATCCATCCATCCATCCATCCATCCATCCATCCATCCATCCATCCATCCATCCATCCATCCATCCATCCATCCATCCATCCATCCATCCATCCATACACTTTCAACATTGCTTCTCCCGTTCAAATCATGGGAATCCAGATGGACCGGCGGACGAGTAGATTGACGGATGGATGGAACATAATTAAAAGTAATTAATTAGAAGCCCCATACAACATTTAAACATAAAATAAATTTTCATAAAAGACTAAAACCTCAAGTTGTCTTGCCGTCAGCTCATTCCAACACCGCCCCTCAAGTCGCATGTTTTCATTCTCGCACATGAAGGAAATCCATGGGGATAACTGATACATCTAGAAATTGTGATATTAAAGACAAATTTTCTCTTTCTTGTTTCCTAGCTCATGGGCCAGTTCATTGCACGAGCTGTTGGTGACCAAATCTTGTCAAAGAGCTACATTGAGAGCTACAAAGGCAGAGTTGGTTGTGAATACACAAGGTATTTTATGTGATTGAATGTAGGATACATGTTTAGTCATGGGCAGGGAAACTTTAAAAAAAAAAAAAATTGTACTCAAGAGTATTATTTAGATTATGACTCGACCACGTGTTTTATTAAGAGCATGGATGTCAACACTTTTTTGCAATATACAACTTCAGATATTGCTCAACAATGAATGAAAAGTAACAAATTTAGGAAAGTTGTTCTTTTTTTCAGAAAGTAGTTTAACGAGTTTCCCAAGTTCAAAGTAGGAGTTTTTCTAGGCTGAAAAATGGACATTTTTAGGCAGGCGTAGACAGCAGTACATGTTTTCCCCATAGTCTGTATGGTTCAACATATTGTACAGATTGAATACGAGGCCAGCGGAGCTATGTGAGTCACATGCCATTGTTTCCTCCGTTGGGGGGTCGAGCTGTTGTGTTCGAAGTGTACCTAATGTTGTGACTGGCATAAATCATCATCTTGCAGGGCGGCCCTCGACCGGGCGGCTGTGCTTTTGAAGATGAGTAAGGGTGGCGTTCGCATCGACAACCAATGGGGCATAGGTGGGGGCCAGAGACCTGTCACACAGCTTGTCAAAGAGGTAAGAGTCCTTAATATTGTCGCATCATCAATTTTATCCATTCGCTGTTGACATTTAATGTCTCTAAGTCCACTGTAAAACATTTTTTTAAAATTATTATATCAGATGAACCTCCTGCTAAAGGAATACATCCTATCTGGAGACAGCAAGGAGGCTGAGAGATGTCTGAAAGATTTAGAGGTTCCTCATTTTCATCACGAGTTTGTCTATGAGGTAAGTCAGTCTGCTATGCAGTCAGCTACCAACAGAGCTGGCTCAGTTTTCTAACTTATTTCTTGAAGGCTCTAGTAATGGTATTGGAGTCCAAGGGAGAGAAGACATTCAAAATGCTTCTGCAGCTTCTTAAGTTACTCTCTGTGTCCTCCATTATCACTGTGGACCAAATGAGAAGGGTAAGATGCCACCAGCTGTTTAACATTTGTATTGCACATCCATGCGCTCAGTATTGTTGTTTTTCTTCCTTAGGGCTATGAAAGAGTTTATATGGATATAGCTGAAATTAACATAGATGTTCCCCGTGCGTACTTCATCCTTGAGCAGTTTGTTGAAAAGAGCTTTAACATGGGAATCATTGATGTAAAGTTACGAGACCTTTGTCCCTGTAGGTAAGTGCTCACACCTTCTTGGCAACATTATTAAAATATACAAATTTGTGACCTATGTCATTTCATTTCGCCTGTCAGGGGCCGCAAGAGATTTGTCAGCGAGGGAGACGGGGGTGTCATCAAAACTGAAAGCTAAGAAGTGGTTTTAAAGCTCCAATACTTTTTTACTTGCATATTTTTCCAAACTAGGAGCAAAAAAAAAAAAAAAAACCACACTTTTGAAACTGAAGTTCTTTAGATGGTTTCCTCTCGTGTTTCAACATAAACGATAACATAAGCTAACCTTGAAAGTGCCACACCTCTGTGTCAGTCATTCCATATTATGATGTACAGTATTCGACGGAGTTTACTGCCGCACATTTTGTGTGCTCTAGGAGGCAATTTGTTTGTACACGCGACTGCTTTGTGTCAAGAGCTTTATAAAACAGTGTATGGAAAATAAAGGGGAGAATATTATATGCAATACTTCTGCCCCCTTTACTAGCTGCTTTTTCTATGCTGTGTGACTCATTTTCTTTTTATCACTGAAGGTCAGTTCAGGTTCCAAGAGGTGGTCTTAGAGTGTTTATTTTTATATCACATACTGGTACAATTGATTTACCAAGTGTTTCTTCCAGATTGTTCATTAAAACTACTATAAAGAATAAGACTTTTTAGAATTATTATTATCTACATAACAATTGACAGCTGAAGATAAACTCAGGTTATCAAAAAACACAAGACATAGGTGTAAATAATGAATATTTCATTTGATATCATCCCTCCAATCCACCCACTGGTCAATAAAGCAATATAAATGTATTTCATTGCTGGCTGGTTTGTGTATCCAACAAGTTGGATCCCTATTTCATTCATAGTCTCTATTGCGACTGCTCCTTCATTGCAAGTTCTTGTTGTTTGACAGCCTCTTGAGCCTCCATCTGCATCTTCTCCAGCTTCTCAAGTGTGACCGACTTGAGTGGGAGGAGTTTGGGTTTACAAAGAACCATGGTAGGGACATCTTCCATAGATAGTTGCCCTGCGATGACGAAAAAAAGTCAGCAGCAACATGAACTATAATTTTTACTGCTAATTATACTTCCCAACTAAACATAGTGTCTCATAGTTTTGCTTTAATCCCAAACGACCAGCAGTACATTGAGTTTGACGCTTGTCCATAATAATTTCATGAGTAAACATCCCTGTTCTATATCAAACGAACTTATTTTCTTACAGTGACGATGGTAGTTCATGCAAAAAATAAAATAAAAAAATTACATGCAATTATCAGTTCTGTTAGTGTGAACCAAATGTGTTTTTGTCGATCTTGAAGATACAAACCTTGCTTCGGCAGAACTTCTCTGAACACCGACTTGACCTCTGGCATTGTGTCTTCTTGATTAACCTATTGATGTGTAGTAAACATTTTATTACATCTGTTTTATTGCACTTTTTTGTCAATCGAGTAAAGGCCATAAAGGACAAAATATGACTTTTTATATGACTTTTGTAGGCACGATACAATCGTTTTCACGAAACAACCGTCACTTAAGTGGGCATTATTGTCTTTGGACCGGTTTGATGTTTGCACTGCGCCTATTTTATGCATGCGATGGACACTGCCCTGCAAAGTGCATTTGTTAAATATTAAACGCGGCTAAAAAAAAATATTTTACGGTAACGTGCGTTGTAACTTGTAAACAACATTGAGCTAGCTGATCTGACGCTACCAATAGCATGTAGCTAGACTATCTGCATTAAAACTGCTTCATTGTATAACACGGATGGTTTTGAGGAACCCGCTCACAATTTAGGCTTTGGGCTGCATTTTATAAAAACAAACCTTACTCTGCTGCATCAATTACTTCCTAATAATACACTAGGATCTTGGACTACTCACCTTCACTCGGTCGGTTGTCAAGACAACGTTACCACCAGATTACGTCATTTTCTTCCTCGCCTTTTCCACCATACGAGTGTTCTACTGACATCTACAGGCGACATTTAGATGAATACAAACAAAGCTCTCGCCGACCTTTGCCCTTATTTTCTATTTAATAGGGAAGATTAGATGCATCGAATGTGTTTTTCTTGTTGATTGTGTGATAATAAACCGTTTTATTAAGGGTAACTTGAGAGTTTGCGTCTCTTTGATAGTTATGTTTTAACTAATGTGCTGAGACAAGTAAAAAAAAAATCATGTTTTTTATTCTTGTTATTGTTTGCCTTGTAAATTCTCCACATTATTGTGCAATTCAGGGAATTATATGTGTGTATTAAAAGATTGACAAGTTGTGGTTCTCAAACTTCACTCAACTGAAACTTGTATGTGTGCGTATGTGTGTTTTTCATTTTCATTAAGTGTGCAGATCATATTTAGCTATATTTCAAAGACTAGCCGCTAGTCACTAGCGATAACATTCAGGTCATTTGAGATAGCTGTGCCATTCATGGTCAAAGGTCGCATATGTGATGAGGCAACAATACTCTTCAAGCTCCATAGTCAATGTTAACCAGTGCCTATTTGTAATAGCTCTGTATCTGTATAGTTGCAGAATGCCATTTTACCTACTTTTCTTCACCTTTACAAAATATTCAAGTAAGATACTTTTGTAGTGTCAAATCACTGATGTGTTGAAAATTTGTGGCAACAGAGAAAAATACATTGGATCCATAAAATCTGTACAAATTAACAATGTTTTTCTAACACTAGGTGATGAAAAGCGAGTGATTAGCACTGTCTAGAACTGCAAACAGTGATAAAAGCTTGTGGTTGCACCACTACATATGCTGTATCCCAAAAGGTTTATTGCGCTTGCCCACTTTTGACAACGGGAAATGGATGCCACATCCTGGGCAAAACTGAAAAGGTCTATTACAAAAGAAAGTGAATAGCAGTGTGGAAATGATTACAAATGGGGTGAAACTTTCAGTAACTTTCGGTGAGGTTCGTGACCCATATTTACACTATAAGTATGGATAATTGGGATGCATAATAAACATTTTTGCAAGCATTGGAGAAGTGAAGCGAAATACAACCATTAATCGTAGAGTAATTTTACCAACAAACAGTGATGCTGCCTTTGTGCTAGTTCTGCTTCTTTTGAGGGATATTGCGCAATCTAAAGCGAGATTACCTACAATAAATCTGATTAACAAATATTTTTTTGTTTTAATTATATTCTATAGACTACGGAGACTTCATGCACAGTGGACATGGACTATGAGTGAATTTCCTGTTCTTGGAAAGCTGCAGAGAAGTTGAGTTTTTTTTTAGTGGCAGCCTGTTGTCGCGTCGTCGGCCGCCGAATCCCACTGCGCATGTCCGCTTTGCGGGCAGGCGAGGCGCAGCTGGTGTCGAAAAACGCGATTGGTCAGTGCGGGAATGACGCAGTTTAGTAACCGTGAGGGCGGGGCGGGGGAGCCGAGCAGCACCAGTGTTGCTTGGAAAAGAGGAGGAAGCAGCGAGGATGGCGGAGTCACACCTCTGAAGGTAAAACACTATATTATCAGATTTACACTTGACATTTCACACACGGTTTTCCTTGTCACGCAGGTCCAGAGACTGTACACTAACCAAGCTTTTAATCAAACCAACGTAACGCCCGAGTGTCATTTTACTGTAACAAATACAAACGCACTCTTTTGTTCAGCTTCGGAATGGCCGCTGTTTTAGGAGTGTTTTCTTTTCTGTTTTTTCTCTTTCTTCGGCTAACACTCAATACAGGAACCGTTCGGATGCTGTAGTAAAAAAGAGTCCGCGCTCTATTTGTCGTCATTGCCTCTTGCGCCAAGATGTCGCTTGCTTCCGTGGCTCTTGGTGTTGGGTGTCTACCCAGCGACCGATGGCCCTCAGCTGGCCTCAGCGGAGGCTTCGTTTCTCGGTCCAAGTCGTGGCTGGCGAGCGGTTTCGCGTCAGCCAGCCGCTTCGTTTGGGCCTACGTACCGCTAGCTCAATTTGAGACAAACATCATCGCTAGCAGTTAGTGGCAAACACAAGACGTTTGCCACCTCACCAAATACGTGAACGCTCTTAAACTTGTTTTAATGCATCTAACTGCAGCGGTTTGTTTTGGACTTGTTACATGTCTTGGAATTCGGTTAGCTCAAGATGCTAACCTGCTGGCTCGCTGACGTTAGCAAGTTAGCACTCTGCAACACTGACGTTTGCTTTTCACGTTTAGCTTACTTGCTTTTATTTCCTGTGTCCTTGTCAGTTACATATTTCAATATTTTTCCTCTTCATGGGGTTCTCCAAAATGTTTTTTTTTGTTCATGAATCTGTCGATCATCACCCACGCAATCAAAACTGTGTCTTACGAGATGTTTCACAACACTTACCACAAGTCGACGTAACCCAAATAATTACGTCAAATTGTATGTTAGACATGAGACAACGTGCTCAAGATATTGCATGCACAAGAAATAATGTAGAAAAGTGTAATGACATGCATGACTGCTAATCTGATTCTAAGGATTTGTCATTAGCACAGTCACCGTCCAGAGTTTTAACTGTAGTCCAATTAACTATCGAAGGGTTTGTCGATGTCAGCAACACAGAAATTGTAATTTCTCAACCAATACGGTCATGCTTTATCCGACTAAAATTCAAACCAACTGCATGCTGTCGTACCTGACCGCCACACATCAATAAGTTAATCAGTGCTATGATAGATTACCCTTAACTGCAAATTTTAACCAGAGATGTCTTTATGCGCCCCTAAATGTAATTTTGATGCTAATTTAAAAAAATATATTTTTTGTATCAAATCGGGTTTTTGAGAAATTTTAATAGTTTTTAAATTTGATCTATAAAAGCGTGCTCTATATGGATTTCGCTCTGTTTCAGAATGAAATAATCCATGTTGCTAAATCTAATCTATGATTGATAAATATTACAAATATATTATTATTGTGACCATATTATTGTATTACTATATATTGTCCCTTGAAATTTTGCCCCGTACTAGTTTATGGTGGATATTTTTCATTGAAACTTGCCAGACAATTGGAAAAGCGGTTCACAAAATAGCAAATGAACCAGAAGTGTCGAGGAGATATGCTCAGCAATAGCAACATTTATACTCTTACGCGAATGTGAAGGTATCGCTCAGAAACACATTCTACAAAAAGGCAATTTTTTTGCTGCCACAAGGAAACCCAACTCATTTTCTCTGGAACCCATCATACGATTTCCAAAATTCGCTGTACTTGTACTGTGGTTATAGGGGGCATTCTCTGCATGCAAACCACATTTAGCATTCTGACAGTCATTTCTGGAAACTCTTGTCACATTTCTACTTGTAATTCTCTGTGTCCTTGGACTACCCTTTAAGCCTTTTTTTTTTTAATCCATAAAACAGGCTCATTAGACACTTGGCGATAGTGTGTAGCACGCTATGTTATTGTTAATGGGCCTGCTCTCCAGTTTGGTTGAAAAGCTACCACATTGTCATTTGTCCTTTTTATTTACATAGAACAAGAGCTCAAACAATTCTCTAATTTGTCAGCATCTTTTTAGTGACAGCCGGATTTATTTATTTATTTATTTATTTATTTATTTATTTATTTGGGACTAGCAACTACTACACTCCAATATGCATTCTGCAAGTTTAAGGCTAGCACAGTGGGATATTTGGCATGCTGCTATCAATTGTAATTGAAGCTTGAATGTCTATCCCTTGAACTGAAAACAAAGCTCATTGTCTTTTTTTTACCGTAGTCCCCCTCCTCTCCTACGTGTAAGAAGAAAACCAAACTGAGGGTTCTGCGCTGTCAGTTAAGAAGACTCGTTAAACACATTGTAAATATGACATTAATCAGGATTTGGATGGGAGCAATAGTTTTAAGTTAGTAATAGAAGGGTCCTTTCTGTCACAGTGGAATCTCAGCCATCCAATGCCTTTTCAGCTTGGAAAATTTGGTGCTCAAGCAAATGTTTCAGGAAAATGTGCTTTACATGCCACGCATACTTTGGACATTGGACGGTCAAATTGTAATGTCAGCGTATTCTGCAAGCTGTTTGTCCCCCACAGTTGTAGACTCCGGCTCCGTCCAAGTACTTTTGACTAGCGTTAGTTCAGTCTTATGCCAATTGGAGATGACTGCCCTGAGTCCTGTGACTGTAGAAGCCTTGGCTCCCTTGAGTGCCGCCATTTTTATTTGGGTGGACTTCTACTGCCTGTTTTTGTTCCCGATCCCATTGGCTTGATAGGATGCTCAGCTGGAGCTGGGGTTGACCAGCTTGTTTTTGTTGAAAGCAAAGTACTTTTGATGTGAATATTTTGTGTATGACTGTTGTTGTGCATTTTTCTGTGTGCTCTTTGAGCACTGGGTGAGTTAAATGTCAAAAGAGGCTTTGGCAGTGAAATTTTACTTTGGTACTGTACCTGCATAAAATATCTCAATATTGATAAAAAAATGTGAAATTATAGATGATTGCTAAATAACTTGGGTCGCATTTACCTGCAGTTTGAACCTCGCCAAGCAGTATTTAGATTCCACTGCACCAAACCCTGAGCACAGGTGATTTCCAGTCGACAACAAGTGGCAAAATGTGTTCTAAAAGGTATTCATTATAAATTGCAAAATAATTGAGTTATCAAATTAATTACCAGTACAGACATTTTTTTAAAATCTTTTTACTGTTGAAAATGGCTAAATAATGTTAATCATGTTATGTTGCTGCGGGTTGTAAAATTGGGACCTTCTGTATAGCAAAAAGATTTTAGTTTGGTGGGTTTTACATTTAGTTTTGAAATACAAACTAATCCAAGAACAGATTGTGTTGTTGTCATTCAACTGTTATAACTGTAGTTTTAAAAAAGTTAGATTGTATGTTTGGAATTGTGTAGCCATGACATTTAATACTATAATTTGTAATTTGCTTTGCTCTTCTATTTTTCAAACACTCCAGTCATTCATTTCTTCATCCTTCCTCTGAAATCTGAACTGATTTGGTCGCCTGCACTTCCTTTTTAACTATTTATTTCCCCCAAAGCTGCTTTTGAACCATTAGGAGATACAACCCCTGATTGCTTGATGCGTGTTTAAAAAGATAATAACGTATTAGTAATTTGCACATTTCATCTTGCCTAAAACAACATGAATCTAACAGTAACTCGTATGCTGTGTGCAATGTCAAAGTATGTTCTCATGATGCTGGGATAAGGAACCCTAACCATAAAAGGAAGTTTCTTGTTCAGTTTGGACTGGATGACAATGGGGGGATCTGGCATTTCTCATTTTATGTTCAGTATTTTACACAGGGACAGACACACCTGCCTCAAACCGTGCAGTACATGTTAACCTTTTGATTGATGATTTAATGTTTCTTTTCTGAAAGGGTCTGTCAAACTTTGGGCTCTGTAAGGGGTGCTGTGGTTTCCCCTGAAGGTCATACGACCTCTTGTTGTGGGGGCTCGATGCTTTGAAGGCCACTTCTAAAGATTAGTCTCAGCAATGGTAACCTTTACACTTGGTTCTGATCCTCGTCCAAACATGTCTCTCTCTTTGCCGCGGCTTAGCATATACCAAGCAGCTTTATCCACTCCCCGAGACTAAACGAACACAGTCCACCACAAACACCACCAACCTACACTTCATGTTACGGATTACGTACTGACAATTAGAAATCGCAAAATGCAAGTTGAGGTGGGGCTCCAGGCATCTGTAATGTCAACAACCGCTGAGTTATGTTTATTTAGTCACAGAAAGGTGACGTGAGAGTCAACAGATTTGCTTGGACTGTTACAACTTCCATTTGTGTGCTCAATGTTATGTGCTGACACCTCACCAAACCTGTCAGAAGAACAATTTTGTTTTTAAATGTTTCTCATTCACCCAGTTACACACAATACTTAGATTTGGAGAACAAAAGAATGCACCAAAAACAACGTACGTATGTATTATTATTATTTTTAAATCTGACGATTGTACGCGTTTGCTGTCCCACATTCGGCATATTTCAAGATTTATGGTCACAATGACAGTAATAAAATAGTGTGCATTCTTCTGAATTAAGTATAATTTTTTGCTCTTAAATTATTGTTTTTTGAATTTGTAGAGAGAATGTACTATTTTGTTAGCTTCAGTGAAAAAATATAACTCCAATATATATGACTGACTGAGAAAGATATTAGGACTTGCTTTGAACTAAGTAATGACTTGACCCAACTTGCTTGAAATTTTGTGGCAGCTCGTCTTGTTTGATTTTTTTTTTTCCCCCTCCCCTTTCTACCACACAGTATGTGTTAACTTGAAACTTGACTATTCTGACTTTAGACTGACTTAAGTTGCACATATGTGACATACTCCCACGTCTGCATTTATAAAGAATCCAGTGAAGGAATATTGCCGTGACTGTGTGTACTTTCATAAAGCAACAAAGCATTCTGCAAACAGATAAAAAGGTGTTTAACCGTAATAGGTCATTAGTGTCTGAAAAGTGCTCGTCGCACAGGTACAATTCCTTTAAGTAGAACAGGCCAGCAGAGTTGTGAACCTTCACACTTCACGCTTGACTTTCCAACTTTCCCTTACACAGAGGCCATGCTTAATTTGAACTATTGAACAGCAAAAGCTCAAACTCACTGCTAATTGTTACGTTTTTCTTCAACAGAGGGATTACAAAGACCTTGATGACCCTTTGAGCCTGAAAGAATTCCACAAGTTTTACCTAAAAGTCCCGCAATTGTATGCAGCTTCAACGCTTGAGAATGTGGCCCACGGATGCCACAGTCCAGATTCTTCAACAGAGTTTTTACTCACTGGCATTTTAACCAAGGAACAACATTTTAAAAGTGTTACAAAATCTTCTTTTCCCTAGGAGAATAAGAAGTGTGTGCTCCTGCAGAGTGATGTTCTCTTTAAAAACCTGCTCAATTTTCCGCATCCCTTTTTCCCCCTGAATAAGTAACTTGACAAGAAACTCATGAGCAACTCTGCAGGACACCCGATAACGTCGACATGAGTAGTACTTTAGGCAAAGAAAAAGATTCAAAAGAAAAGGACCATAAGAGCGGTTTGGGTGGCAAAGAAAGGGAAAAGGAGGCCAAGGCTCTTGCGGGTCCACTTAAGGATGGGGGCAAAGAAACCAAGACCAAAGGGAAAGAAACCAAAGAAGGTAAGAAGGACACCAGCAGCTCAACACCGGGTGTTGCCTTCTCAGTTGACAATACGATCAAGCGGCCAAACCCAGCACCAGGTACACGCAAGAAGTCCAGCAATGCCGAGGTGATTAAGGAGCTTAACAAGTGCCGGGAGGAAAATTCCATGAGACTGGATCTCTCCAAGCGGTCTATTCACATGTTGCCCACCTCCATCAAGGAGCTGACACAGCTGGCTGAACTCTACCTATACAGCAACAAGCTCCAGAGCCTACCGTCTGAAGTGGGTTGCCTCTCAGGCCTGATCACTTTGGCCTTAAACGAGAACTCCTTGACCAGCTTGCCCGACTCACTGGACTCCCTTAAAAATCTTCGTATGCTTGATCTCCGGCACAACAAGCTGAGGGAGATCCCGCCGGTGGTCTACCGACTGACGTCACTGGGCATACTCTATCTACGCTTCAACCGCATCACCACGGTTGAGAAAGACATCCGGAACCTTTCCAAGCTCACGATGGTCAGCATCCGGGAGAACAAGATCAAGCAGCTTCCCGCAGAAATAGGTGGGTCGAACGTGGATGGCCTTTTCTTTCTAGATCAAGTCGCCTGTTGCCGTGTTTACGTATTTACGCAGGGCCGCTGTTCTGTGTTTATTCTTTTTCCAGGGGAACTTCGCAACCTCGGTACTCTGGATGTTGCCCATAATCAGTTGGAGCACTTACCGAAGGAGATTGGGAATTGCACACAAATAACCAACCTAGATTTGCAGCACAATGAGCTCTTAGATCTCCCAGAGACTATAGGTATGCCTTTTACAAATCAGCATTGCATTGTCTGTGATGTTAATAGGAAATCTTTCGTTTCAGGAAACCTTGCCAGCATAAACCGCCTGGGTTTGAGATACAATAGATTGTCAGCCATCCCCAGATCATTAGCCAAATGTCGAGAACTGGAAGAGCTAAATCTTGAAAACAATAACATTTCAGTGTTACCAGAGGTAAGTAGAAACTGTAACTTGGTCAGCAAAAAGCATGTTTTTCCAAATGTTTTTTACGAAAGCAATATCGTTGATATAGTTGCATTTACCTTCATTCATTGTTCACGTAGTGTAAGTTTAGCAAACTTATACTCTCTTGGAGCACATACATTAGAGTTGACCGACCAACCAGTTCAAATGAAAGCTACTTGCAGATTCTTTTTGATCACAATTACCTTCTGTTGTGCCTCTGTTTGTAATTAATCAGGGTCTCCTGTCGAGTTTGGTCAAACTGACCAGCCTGACACTAGCAAGGAACTGCTTCCAGTCATACCCTGTGGGTGGACCATCCCAGTTCTCAACCATCGACTCGCTCAACATGGAGCACAACCGCATAAACAAGATCCCTTTTGGAATCTTCCTCAAGGCCAATGTTTTAACCAAGCTTAACATGAAGGTACATGTTTTGAAATTGCCTTCAATTCCTTTCAGCATGACCAATTTAGTGTGCCCACAGCGCCTGATGTCAGGTTCTGTTTTATAGACGTAATAGGTAATAACTACCCCAAGATCTTTTGCTCTTTTAGTTTTTCTTCTTTAGAAAGTCATAAAACACTATAGATTCTATTGAACTTTCTAGAGTGGAGAATAAAACTTAAGACTCATAAATATCATTTCGATATATGTATTCAATTCACAAGTTGTGTGAAATGTAAATCTAGTGGAAAGTCCCCAGTCTTGGTTTTTTTCAGTATTTTGTGAGGCTTGGCTGCATGTTACTGTACTGTCACCCCGTCATAAAAAGGTAATCACGACTAGATATAAAGATGTCTTCTAACTAAATCTGTTATGGTCTCTACCTTTCGTCCAAAAAAGCTAAGCAGTTCCTAATTATGATGAAATTTAATCCTGATGTGTTTTTCCCCCCCAACCTGTGTGAACAGTAATTGTGAAGTCTGAATTGGCTTTTGTGGAGATATTGTTTACAGACCCATCAGCAGTGGAGGCCATTTGAATTTAAGTCTGTAAGAATTGATTCTGGCGTCGGCTAACGGATTCTTGTATTGACCCTCTCAGATGTCTCGCATTTATCTTATAAATGTACGCCATTGTATTCCTCAGGACAACCAGTTAACTTCTCTGCCGTTGGACTTTGGCACATGGGCCAGCATGGTGGAGCTAAACCTAGCCACCAATCAGCTGACGAAGATATCAGAGGATATCTGCCGTCTGGTGTCTCTAGAGGTGAGCCCTAGATGCCACAGCTAATGATTTGAGTTACAGCCAGAAAAGGCTTTATACGTGTCCAAAAACATGTTTATGGCCTATTCGAAACTTGATTTGAAAAAGGTGTGTTAAACAAATGCTAAGTATAAAGGGTAAGGTAAGGCAGTAAATTATTAGGGTGCACCTTATTTGAAAAGCGTGACAATGTGATTTTTTTTTTTTTTTTAGACCTCAAAATATATTTTGCTACCAGCATAGCGTTTCCCTTCTCTCTCTCTGGATTATTGTTGGTTGAGGGGTTTCCATTGGCTTCAGTAGCCAAGAAACTATGCTCACTCAGAAGAGAACAGGGGCATTGGCGTCGCTAGGATTTTTTCCATGTGTAGGGAGCAAGGAGGTCCGACCCGCAACCACACACATTTTTTTTTTTTTTTTTTAACAAACTCAAAGCAGTTTTCTGAAAATGCTGATAATTCATTTTTTCTTCCATTTCTGACGGTGGGTGGGAATATATAATAATAATAATAGAGAAAAAAGTAAAAAAGCATATTCAGAAAATACCCAAAAATCAATTATATGGTCCTGGGCCTCGGGGTCCAAACATATTTCAGGACGGCAGTGCCCCCCTAGCTTTGCCACTGCACAGAAGTATATTGAGTCATCTGTACAGCTCTAAATTCCATGAGTAAATTGCATTTGGCACTTTCTTCCTGGTTTGCAGGTATTAATTTTGTCCAATAATCTTCTGAAGAAGTTACCTCATGGTATCGGCAATTTGAGAAAGCTTCGGGAGCTCGATTTGGAGGAAAACAAGTTGGAATGTCTCCCAAATGAAATTGCATATCTCAAGGATTTACAGGCAAGTTTTGCAAACAAACAGTTCTGTTTGAGTAGCATTCACACATAACCTTGAGTCTTTTAGTCTTTTCTACTTTGTAACTGTCCTGCACTCTAAATCCATTAGAAATTGGTGTTGACAAATAACCAGCTGACAACATTACCCAGAGGCATTGGCCACCTTACCAACTTGACTCATCTGGGGTTGGGGGAGAACCTGCTGCAACATCTCCCCGAGGAGATTGGTAAAAATTTCATTTTCTTTCTTTTATCTTTAGGTTGCCACTCTATGCAACTTGTTTTGCCACCTTGTAGATTTCAGTGTGACACCCTTGATTAACAATAGTTAACCAGAAGGGTTCAAGAGCTTAACAGTCCACAATTTGTCCCACTTTTGACCCCTCCGCTGGTTGATTGGGCGTGGTGAGCCCTGTTACTGTTGAGTTTAAGCTAAAACAAGATTAACAAGGGGGAGGTGGGAGCTATGGCTAGTAGTGGCTTAAGATACACTTAGTGGACTTGGCTGAAGACATGTGTCTGTGTCTTTTTGGGCTTAATGCTTTTACCCTGGTCTGTTGTCGAAAATTTTCTTTTTAAAACCAAAGTGAAATATGAATTCATTTGGACAGAATGTTGACGGATTAATATTACTTTTATGGCTACGCTCTATTGTTAGTCATTGGCTTACTGGCGCTCCTTTACTGCCAATGTGGCTCCGTTAAAGGGAATAGTCAAGTGACGTCCGAAGCTCTATTGCTTTATTTGTACTTAGCAGTGGCAAAGCCATTTGCAAAATCCACTGTTCAGATTTGTTATCAGGAGTTTTGCTTCGAACTATGGTTACTGTTAGAAACATCAGTGACATCTTGTATCTTTAGCTTAAAAGTGCAATAACGAGGCAGACATTTGATATGTTGTGACATTCAAAGTACTTAGTTGAGATTCTGGCTGCAAGAAAGGAGACATTACTAGCTCCAACACGCTTTTCTTTTACTGTATATGCAACAAACAAATGCTTTAAACAAGTAGGGGCGGGCCTGTAAAATGGAGCTTTCTGTCAAACTAATGTCATGGGCAGTCAGTCAGAGAAAGCCTTCTGTAAAGAGTTGCTGCAATTTAATATCTTGTTGCAGTTATACATAACATTAGTTGTCATCACATGAGCACACTTTGGTCAACGAATTTCCATTTTGGTGAGGCGTGTTGTTTTTGCAATTTGCAGTTTAGCATACCTTTGGAAAGTTTTTTTATTTATTTTTTATGGTTGTGACTTATAATAAAAGATTGTTGTCATAAAGCACTAAACAGTCAGTACGTGAAACAAATTGCTGCCGCTCCTAGAATGTGGCCGTCTGCTTCTTGGCAGCTATCCTGACCAGTTTTCTTCTCATCTTGTCATCAATTTTGGATGCACGTCCAGTTCTTTGTCATTTGATTGTTGTGCCAGATTTTCTCCACTTGATGATGACGGTGTTGAATGTGTTCCATGATATATGTAATGTTGGTTTGAAACTAAGGACCATTCTAGTAGCCCATTACTTTGTTAATGTATCCATGAGTCGTACTAGAAACATTTTTTAATTTCTATCTCTTTATCACAAAAGAGGACATTGTTTGAAATTGACAATTCAGAAAATGCACAAAAATAGTTTGTGATTCAGTTACTGGTTTGGTCAAAATAAAAGCAAACATTTGCAAACAAGTTAAATGGAACAAGATCTCTAAATAACTGATTCTCAAAAATAGTTCTTGATTACTTGTGGATTAATTATTGTACCTCCAATTTAATGCCTTTTAAATGTGAACAATAAGATTCCTCTGCTAAAAGCTTTCTGCAGGCGCTTGCTTTAGCAGGAAGATGTGACCGCAAATACGTCAGACAAATTCTACTAGAACATCTGAACTTTATTTGGTATTAGTCTTTTTTGATGGTGTCCTGTGTGCTTACTTCTGTTTATTAGGAGTTCGAAAGTCTTTGTTTAATTTTGAACACAGCCACATACCAAGTTATGTGGGTGTGCATGCGTATGAAACTGCATAATCTTTTTTTTTTAATTTTTTTTTATACTCACCTTTCAAAATATGTCATTTTGTTTTGCAATTATGTTGTACATGTTATGGGTCCAATTTATGGTGGAAAAAGTAAACGGATTAATCACACAAATCTGGCATTTGAATACCCTACTTTTTGTATTTATTTTTTTTTTTTTACACATTGACTGAATATACAGGTAAAACCCTGGCTTGTTAGAAACTGCCAGTATGTAGTGACAAGAAAAGTCTTGAGACGTTCACACTGGCAGTTGATTTCCACTTTTATTGCTATTATTTATTATGATCATTTTGTGGTTTCTTTTCCTTTTTGCCCTGGTAAATTGCACCGATTCAGATCTATGTTAACATGAAGGCTTCCACTGGTCTTCCTCCTCAGGCACACTGGAGAACCTGGAGGAATTGTACCTCAACGACAACCCCAATCTGCACAGCCTGCCCTTTGAGCTGGCCCTGTGCAGCAAGCTGTCCATTATGAGCATCGAAAACTGTCCCCTCAGCCACCTGCCGCCCCAGATTGTGGCCGGGGGCCCCTCCTTCATCATCCAGTTCCTCAAGATGCAGGGACCGTACCGTGCCATAGTCTGAGGACAGAGCCCACACACATGCCTGCCCGCCCACCCCATTCCGTGTATCATACACTGTAAAGAAGTCAAGGCGTCAGTGTCGGTTGGGAAGGAAGCAGAGGAGATGGACGCAGAAGGAGACTTTCTCTCACCATTTTTGTGCAGACAAAAAGAGACACGTTTGAGACTCTGCATTGCTCCACTTAATAACAATTATTCTTGGACCCCCTCATCACTCACTCTCATCTTCCCATTCCGAATTGTACGGGAGGAAAATATTCCCATCTCTTTGCCAAAACTGAAGATAGTACATGAATTTCTATATTGAGTAACTGTGAGCTAAGTGGCAAGTCTTTGAATCATATAAAGCGTGCTCCCATTGCCAATGTACGTATTTACAGTAATTACAAGAATCTACTATGTGAGCGAGGATACAGCTATATGCAAAAACAAACAAAACAAGTCTTTGGGTCGTAACATTTACTGCTGCTGCCATAATTTAAAGGTGTCATTTTTCTTTTGTATTTAGACATCAACCTCACTCTCTTGTGATGATTACTTGTGTTAATTACTTCTTGACCACAGAGAACAAAGGTCTAATGATGGCGTGTTTATACTTTTTTTTGTACTTTATTCTTGTTTATTTTCTTGTCTCTTTTTTTTTTTTTTTCAACAATTTTTTTAAAAATCTTTTTTTTTTTTAAACTGTGCCTATGTTTAGAGTGATCCAGTGGTTCATTTCTAAACACTATTGAACATGAGAATACAAAGACATAAATTATTTCAAAATGTTCTTTTCATTACTGCTGTTTTCACCTTGGTGTTGCTATTGGATGAATCTATTTCAGCGCCATCATCGGTTATGAAATAGGGCAATTGGAGATTTTTTTTTCTTGTAAGAAATAGCAGCAGTAGTTGTCAAATGTATAGCTAGTAGTCATGTATACATATGAGAAATACCAATCAAAAAAAGCAAGTTGGACTTCTTTTCAGTGTGGGTGGTGCCGTGTGACTCCGCCCCCACCTGTTGTCATGTGATCAAAAGAAACAGGTGATGGGGTAAATGATAGGAGACGTTTTTATATAATGTATACAAATTCTGGTTGTTGCCTTGAGTGCAATTTTAGTTTTGTTTACTTGTTTGATATTCTCTTCAGTGTTGGGCTGCATAGCTGTCATCCACTCGATCATCGACCAACATATCAAACATTTTTAAAGGACTTCACTTGGCAAGTGTATCAGAGCCTCAAAAAAAAAGGTTTGATAATAAATCATTGGCAGGTAATCCCTTGACACCTTTATATATATATATTATCCTTAATTTGTATCATTAAAAAAAGTTCCCGTCTAATTTAATTTGTTTTTAATATGATATTTTGTCCCACACTGTCCCAGTAATGCTGCTGCTCTTATGCACTTTTTTGGAATAAAAACATTGGCATCCTCTGTTTAACACAAACGCAGTAGCCTCTCATCGGTTATTTTTCAATGGGGGCATTTTCTTTCATTAAGAATAATTGATCTGTAAGTTTATCTTGGGAAGTTTGCATCACTTGGAAAGAATTGTGTTTTGCAGGCTTAGAGTAACAATTGACTTGTCTTTTGAGGAGGTTTTATCCGGTCAATGTTAAAAGGAACTTACTCTCGTGAACTGTAAAAGTTTGCATATCCTGCTTCTTTCTTCATGGCGAGTGAAATGCTCAGCGTTTTTATTTTATATCATTGAATGTTTTCTTTTCTAAATATGTGTATTCACTTAGTATTATTTCAAGTGACTGTACATTAAAAAATGCCAACAATGGTAATCAAACCTAAAATTGTGTACGTGATGAATCGTAGTACTACACAAAAACCTCTATATCACTCGGACATTGAATCAAACTGAAATGTGTGGTTGTCCCTAAACAGCATGAGGTGTGAAAATAATCCTCTAATAATATACTAATGTTAATATGATGTCAGTCTTTGCAGTTTAAATGCAGCCAAACAAAAACTACACAAGAAGACTACAAATGTAGAAAAGGAATTGGGTGACACCCAATTCCTTTTCTACATTTGGTTGGAAAAAGGTGTTGATTAATCTTGTATTCTCAAGCTAGTATCATCATCAGGAAAAATAAATAAAATAATGTACCAGCATGTGATTAATAGTTAGTCGTACTGTTCGTGTTGTTTTGAAAATACACGATACAGCACTTCAAGCACCTATTAGATTTGCAGCATGCTAGCTGCACATGACCCAATTTTACATTTCATCTCAAGTTGGGGTGTTGATCAGTAGACTCAATATGTGAGGTGAGAAGACAAATAAAATGACTTTTGGACCACTGCATGTTCATCCTAATCAGCAATTTATAATAGTTCACTTTGAGGACTGCTCTCTTGCTGTTTAGGATGATGAATAATGCAAGCATTACGGACCATTTGTCCTCATCCTGCTATTTCAGAATGCAGGCATGTTGGAGATTTAATAGATCATTTTAAAGTGTGCATATTAAGCAGGCTTCTCGCATACAGCTCACTCATGTTTTAGTGGCCATCTGGTGTATGTCTGCAAATGTTCCGCTTTTCTATGTCAAAGCATTGTGAAATCATCATGTTAATCCTTATATACATTGATAGGCTGTCTTAATTGTTCGTGTTTATTATGCTGTTCTTAAGGGTACTTGACAAACATCTAGATGTAGTTGTTCCTTTTCCTCTGTAGTAATTGCTTTTACTAAATTCATTCATGCTAAATTCATCTTTATATACATATTGAATATATGCATTATGGGTATGGTATGGCTTTCTGGGGGTTACCAAACTCCACCACAATCAGGACTAGATGGTAAAGTCAAAACGGACTAGACTGGCACAGACTTGATCATAATAATCCCAGCAAGACAAAAATGGCAGATTCAATTTCCAATGCACTTCACATTTTATGTGTTCTTTCAAATGACTTTGACAAGAGTTGTAAACCACTTAGTAAGGTGATCATACTGTATGTGTAATGATGCATTTGTTTTGACTGTCCCTCTTGTTCATACTGACCATTCAATGGTCCCTTCCCAATATGTAATTTATCGTTAAAGATGGCAGGGGAGAGGCCTGGTGTTCTTTTTACAAGGCTTTAGATCATATTACCAGCGAGTGTCAGCAGGCATTACAGAGTAGTGGCCAAACTGCCGTTTGATTGCATTTTAGAAGCACAAGAAGAAATACTGGCCCCACAATTCGTGGTCCTGCACTGCAAAATGTAGCAGCACTTTTCCCAACATGCCTGGGGTCAGTGAAGGAAAAACCTACAAAGCATTTTGAAGTTGGTGTTTTTTTTTCCTCATTATAATGTGTTACGTTAGTCTCAAATATTTGGTGGAAATTGCATGTCACAGAATATTTTAAGCATTATATGATGATGTTTCTGTACACATTTGCAAGCAGTCAACCTCTGTAGGGAGATGCTAAGGGCCCTGTGAACTCCAGGGGGCGCCAAAAATTTGATGAAAATTTACCATCAATATAATGCAAAATATTCGACTCAAAATTTAATATTTCTAATAACCCAAAAATTCAAGTTAAAATGAAAGACAATTTAATTGATATGATCAAAAGAGTGAAGAAGAGGAAGGTGAAATAATTTAAAATCAGCATTACTGTCCAGCAAGAGGAGTAACAGCAGCATCTTCCATGATTATTCAAAATAGTCTAATTTTTGGTAAAACTATAAAAAAGTAAAAAGACCAATATGCCCCCCCACACACAAATATATACACAATGTGTTGTAAAATAATCCTGCTGCAATTTAGGTGGAGTAATGTTCTGAATGGCTACAAGAATAAATATTACATTCGTACCAGCCAACAGTATTTCTTCATCATTGTAGATTCAAACAAACTAACAAAACCCACAAAGAATATATGATGGTTTAAGTTAGCGAGTCAAATAATGAAACATGAGGTTAATTCTGTACAAGGCTACCCCCTACTGGTCAATTTAGGGACTCATTAAATAATAATAAAAAAAAATTACATGTCCCCACAGATTGCTGTTTGAGGATGACGCTGCCTGGAAGGCACTTGTAGGAGACGACAGATGTCACTGTATCACTTCATCTGTACCTCCATGCATCAAGCAGCGTCACACCAGACGGATGTTTATCCCAAAATAGTGAGTGCATGTCAGCTGCTCCAAGGCACGTGTGAATCCTGCAATGAAGCTAAAATACTGGCAATATTATTATACAATATATTGCTTTTCCTTAGTGCCTGTCGTCATATAGGGTTGATTTGGTGAGCTGCAGGAGCCCATACCAGCTGCTTGGGCAGGAGGTAAGGGTGTACCCTGGACAGGTCCCCTGCAGCGAATCACAGGGCGCATATGCTGTGCACCAGGCACTGTTTTGTGAGCCACAAGGAAATTATCACTGTGAAACCATCCATCCATCCATCCATTTTCTATTCAGTGTATCTTCATTTGGGGCGCATTCGAGCAGGGGTCTATCCCAGCTGTCTTTTGAGTGAGTACAACCTAGGCCGACCGCCAGCCGTGTACATTGTCAATTGATAACCAACAATTAACGTTCACATTGACAGTTATTCGCAATTTTCAACTCCATAGTGACCTATCATGCATGTTTTTGGAATGTGGCAGGAATTCAGCCCGGCCAAACTACCCAAAGCGTCCCCAAAATCGAAATTACCGTATTTTCCGCACTATAAGGCGCACCGGATTATAAGACGCACCTTCAATGTATGGCCCATTTTAAAACTTTGTCCATATATAAGGCACACCGGATTATAAAACGCACCTTCAATGAATGGCCCATTTTAAAACTTTGTCCATATATAAGGCGCACCGGATTATAAGGCGCACCTTCAATGAAGGGCCCATTTTAAAACTTTGTCCATATATAAGGCGCACCGGATTATAAGGCGCACCTTCAATGAAGGGCCCATTTTAAAACTTTGTCCATATATAAGATATATATACATTTGGCCCGCGGGCCGGACTTTGGACACGCCTGCTGTAGTGGCTCAATATTGGTCCATATATAAGTCGCACCTGATTATAAGGCGCGCTGTCGGCTTTTGAGAAAATTTGAGGTTTTTAGGTGTGCCTTATAGTGCGGAAAATACGATAGTCAAATTCCTAAAATAATCTACCGCACTGATGTCATTTCTACATTGTTTTGCGTCTGTGGAGGAGAAAGTATGTATTTGTGTTATCAAATCGGGGAAGTACAAGTAAAGCATAATCCGGAATATAAATTCTAAAGACACCTGAAAAATATACTCATGTACTCATGTTCAAAATTGTTAGCACTTCATCACATCCGGCACTGTAAGAACATGTAAACAAGAGATTTGAACCCAGAACCTCTCAACGAAACCAACTAAATAGAGCTACTGTATATCAAATAATATTTCCTGCATGTTATTAAACGCTTTCATGCCTCCTGTCACTGAAGTGTCATGGTCCGGTGCCTGCAGTATATCTTGGGCACACACCACTGAGCGGCACACACTGCAGTGTGGTCAAGTCAAACGCTGTGCCTTTAATTTTCTCATTGAGCGTATAAAGGCTGGATCTGGAATGAAACATTTTTCCCTTGAAGGCGATAACGGCAAGCTATCATGAAGGATGAGAAAACTAACTGGAAATATATTAAATATGTATTAGTTGACTCGTGACCGTGAGTACACGTCCCAAAGGAACATGTTGCAATAGCAGTTTGTTTTGATTCTGTGCCATTTTCGTAAATGAACACTCCCAGGTTCCTAATAATACACAGCACAAGACCTGTGAAATGATTGTGTTCGATCGTTCACGTTTCACTGTCTGGACTCGACTACATAAAACCAACTTCATTTTATCTTCTGACAAATATTGGATGCAGTTTTCTGGAGACGAGTCGAAGACGAGCTGACCGCATTCATGAGTAATGTAGCTCTCCCTTAGTTTCTCAAGAAGTTTCATTTCCCATCTTATGACCCTGAGGGGATCTCAAGTGTGTAACTTGGTGGCAATAAGAACTTCACGTCCAGTGTGGGAGTTTGGGAAAAAATTGGTTCTCTCCATCCGCCTGTCATGTCTGGTAGGTGAGGAGGGAAGATGCGTCACCCCCAAAATGGCTCACATATCAGTTTTTATTTGGCAGCCAATAACAAAGGCAGTGTAACATGTTTTATTGATCATCAATCAGGCACACATTTTTAATTCCATTCATGTTTGTTGTATCGTGGATGTGTATCTTCTGTCTTTGATGTTATAACAATACAATATGTATTTTATAGATTTTGTGTGTGTTTTAGAACTATTGTCAATACTAAACCCAGTGTGTGTTTTTTTTTTTTGCTGTTATTCAGGTTTGAAGGTATTTGCCTTTTCGTGCCTCACGTAGAATTTATCTCTTGCTTCCAGCAGATACACATCAGCAAAACCTGATGGACAGAAATCTTGACGTCAAGGCAGCACAGATGCGAGGAAGACTGACGCCTTCCGCGTGCTTGTAACCCTCCACACCTGCCAAGTGAGTATCTCTCAAGTTTTGTCTACAATTACACAACTGGGATGAGCTCAGTGTTTCTTGCATGTGGTGCACTTGTCACAAATGGAAGGTGTCTAAAGACTAATGATAAAACACTGGAGCTGATGACTGCTGCTAGGCAACCAGCTGCACACTGCAAAAAATGTCTATGCCGAAAGGCTGTGGAGCTGGCTTTGGAAAGTCTACAACATCTAGCCATGTTTTTTTGGGGGGGGGAGTCTAAAGTGAGCTGGAGATTGTCCCAGGCAAGAGGAGGGGGATACCCTGGACTGGTCACCAGTCAAGTGCAGCCTTACAATCACAATACATGTGGAAGAATATGCATAACGATGCAAACGATCAAAACAAATTCTGTTCCCAATTTATTCTAGCTCTAACTTAAATGGATTTCTTTTATACATGATGTTATTACTTCCTGCTGGATAAGAAAACATCTGTTTTTTTATTGCTTTGGACTTCCCTAATTGTTGCTAGTGGATGGCTTATTGATTTGATTGCATTATACAGTATTTTCATGACTATTTGAATGACTTTTTGTTGTGTCATACATCCATTTGCCTAACCAAAAAGCTTTGCCACCACTTGAGCGATTCAAATGTTCATGCTGATCTTATTTAAATTATTGCCAAAATAACAAGTTTAATAAAAAATACGAACTAATCACTGATCTGATCAGATGAACCAAGCTATTTAAACAACTTGTTTCTTTACTACACAGTTGACCCCCGCTATTCATGGGGTATTGGGGCCAGACGGGCCCTTGAATAGCCCACATTTACAGTTAATTGATGCTTGTTGAAGCACATTGGGAAAAACAACAACTAAAATCTAAATATTCACCATAATACAAACGCCCATGCTAACAGGCCGATCAATTATAAATTCAGTGCATTTAAATAAAAACGGTGCATGACCAAATTAGATTCCAGACCTAAATTTTGGGAACCCTGTCCTTGAACAAAATTACCACAAAGGTTCACTTCAGTAGATCACGACGGATTGACCCACTTTGGATTGTCTTAATTCAATTTGTGAAGATTACAATTTTGCCATGTACCTCCACACCAAAGAGCAAAGGCTCCATTATTAATAGTAATCCCCTCTGCTTCGTGGGCGCGGTGATAAAGCTAATCAAAATAATCGGAAGTCATGCAGCTGCTCTTGGCACCGGCACACGTCGACGCGCCCGCATGTTGCGCGGAGCTGCGTGGCGCACGGTGGTCAGTGGTTCACTTCTTACAGCGTGCGGGCTATAAAGCGAGGGAGTGGCGCCCGGTTACGCGCACTTGGAGAACAACGCACGCACACTGTAGCTCGGAAGCGGCCGCTTAGCGTAATAACGCAATACGAACATGATTATCGCTTTATTGGCTCCACTCAGGCTGAGTGCGAGTACATGCCGCACGCCTGTGGAAGGCTGTCCGAGCAGGACGGACTTTGCATCCGGCTCGTGGATGGATCTTCTTGGCTTCCTCATGATCCGTTTCAAGAAGTTACACGCCGACAGTTGTTAATGTCACTCAGCCACCCAGAGGATCACTGCTGCGTCAGGTAACATTGTTTGCACTTTATATGCAATTTTTAATGTTGGCGTTGACGTCATCATTATCATATCAAGTCATTTTATATAAAGCAGTTTTATATATTCCTAAAAAAATACACCGTTTTATGCTCACACTTATGATAATGTACGCTTTAGCCTAGAGAAACGTTTATTTTTCCTGTGTTCTTATCCTTACTTGCATATGTTTTTGTAGTTTTCAATTGTTATTTCAGTCATCAAACCAAAATAGCATCTTTCAGAATCTTGTATCACAGATCACTATTAACATCAGACACACTGTTTTTTTTTTTTTTAGGCCAACAGTGTGTCTGATGTTATGCCCTAATAAATAAATATATTTCTGTAATAGAATATAATATATTTGTTTGTTAGGGCATGCTCAATATAGCTTTGTTAAAACAACAAATGAAATGGTGTGACTAGTGTGCTCCTGGGAGCTGTCAAGGTTCCCTTGACCAATGCGACCAATCCAATTAAGCACGTCCCTATTCATTATTGGAAGAGGGAAGGGGTGCCCTCGCCTTGACAATTATCAATGCATGTAACAAAAAAATAATGATGACGATAATGATAGTGTAAATGTAAGCTAATACTAATCGAAACTGATTCAACTTCACATTTTCAGATGGACAAAACTCCTTCTCAGTGACCAGTCAGTGCACCATGAGAGAGAGCAGCCTGTCCCCAAAGGACTGATTCATTTCCTCTCGCTCCCATGTCGAGTATCTAGCTGCGTGCTTTCTTGTGGATGATATTTGTCAACCGGGCAGTAATCGCGCAGGAAGCGGGACAATCTGCCTCCATGGGGTTCGACAACGCCACCAACCACACAGTGCCGGGGGTGAGCCCGTTGAGCCTGCAAGTCTCCCTGCCACTCTCGGCACTGGTGAGCATCATAATACTGCTCACTGTGTTTGGAAATGTACTGGTGGTCATCGCTGTGTTTACAAGCCGGGCTCTGAGGGCACCGCAGAACCTTTTCCTGGTATCTCTGGCGTCGGCTGACATTTTAGTGGCCACCCTGGTGATGCCCTTCTCCTTGGCCAATGAGATCATGGGATATTGGTACTTTGGTGAGGTATGGTGTGAGATCTATCTGGCCCTAGACGTTCTTTTCTGCACCGCCTCCATCGCACACCTCTGTGCCATCAGTTTGGACCGCTACTGGTCCATCACGCAGGCCATCGAGTACAATCTGAAGAGGACGCCGCGCCGCATCAAGTGCATCATCTTCATCGTATGGGTCATCGCAGCCGTTATCTCCTTCCCGCCGCTAATCACCATGGAGAAGGAAAACAGCACGGAGGGCCCCGTTTGCAAGATCAACAATGAAAAGTGGTACGTCATCTCCTCCTGCATCGGCTCCTTCTTCCTCCCCTGTGTCATCATGGTGCTGGTCTACGTCAGGATCTACCAAATCGCCAAAAAGAGGACACGAGCGCCCCCGGGGGACCGCAAGCGGATAGATAAGTCAAATGCCGTCGCAACCTCCAACCAGAAGGAGAACGGAGTGGCCGAGGCTGAGGCTGAGAAGCTGAAGGAGCATGAGGACATTGAGCTGAAGGAAGGAATCGCAGGCAAAGAAGGCGAGGTCAACGGTGTGGACATTGAGGAATCGTCCTCTTCTGACCACAAAGTCAACAATCCCTGCTCTCTGAAGAAGAAAGCCTCCAAGGGCAGAAGTAAAATTAAGCCAGGAGACAGCGAGGTGCAGAAGAAGAGCTCTAAAGGAAGCCGATGGAAAGGCCGGCAGAACCGAGAGAAACGCTTCACCTTTGTCCTGGCGGTGGTCATCGGCGTGTTCGTCATCTGCTGGTTCCCTTTCTTCTTCACATACATGCTGATGACGCTGTGCAAGTCGTGCCCCGTCCCCGACACCCTCTTCAAGTTCTTCTTCTGGTTCGGCTATTGCAACAGCGCGCTGAACCCCATCATTTACACCATCTTCAATAATGACTTCCGCAGGTCCTTCAAAAAAATATTGTGCAAGAGGGACGCTAGACGATATGGATGATGACCTGTAGCTCTTGTAAATACTTTTTTTTTTTCTCCGTTCATAACTGACATGATGAATATGCCTCTGGTGTGACTGCTTGGAGAGCAGTGGCGTAGCGTTGGTTGCCAGCGCTCAGGCAAATCTGGCCCTCTGGCATGGCTCACTTCCACCAATCTAATGCTGACCTTTTAGAAATTAAAGCTCATGTTTGGGAATTCAATGAGCCAAAACATGTGCTGTGAAAAGAAAAAAAAAAGGAATTATACGGTCCCGTCTTCAAAGACCTCACCACTGGCTACCATCATGTCTTAAATGGGGAGCATGCTAATTACTATCTGAAATAATATGATCTGTACTTCTATGACTGTACAAGATATATTTTTTTCGTCAAATGTTTCCCCCCTTCTTACTCCATTTTTTTTTTCACTAAACACCCTCTCCCTGCCCCCAGCTTACACCACTATCCAAGAGGTTTTTGCAAACCGAGCTTTCCATGCACCATTCGCTTGATTCCTTTTGATTTGAAAATCATTTTCCACCACAGCTTCAGCACAGACACAGACAGCATAGCGCTCAGCAGTCAATTTATTGTAGGTAAATGTCTCCTTATTTTTATTTTTTTTTACTAAAACATCTAAGTCAATGGAATTGTTTTATTTTGCTATAATTTGATGTAGAAAACCTGTCTGGATATTGCCATGGATAGATATGTATTGTGCCATTTTGTATGATATGAATACTGTGTAGTGTTGATGACGGTGATCAAAATATTGGGAAAATGGTGGCACTTGAATAAAACCCATTTCCTGAAACTGTTTCTAGGCTGCATATTAACTTGTGATATCAATTTGGTGATGTCATCTGCATCAACGGATGTACGCACACACACGCGCACACACAAACAGAGTCTGAATTTATTCCAATAAATGATTCGACAGATCTGAGAATGGAAGCTCTGGTCTAATCTCAATCATGTGGTAAAGAAGAGAACAACTTTAATGAACTAATGTAAATTGATTGACCTTTCCACCAAAATCTAAGAGAAAAAAGTAAACCACCAGTGAGTCTGACCTTTATAAACAATTAGAAAGGAGCCTATTTAATGAGCCCGAATTCAACATGTGTTAATAATCTCTGGGCCTGAATTGTCTGGCTTTAGATGGAGGTTGTTTTGTTTCATATATCCGATTCTCCACAGTAAATAACATTTCTCATTATCTTGGAGGCTTCAGGGTTTAGAGCTTATGAATCCAGTGCATGTGTGAAGCACTAAGAAGCAAGAAATCACAGAGGTAATGGTTCATTTTCACATTTGTGTTGTGGTGCAAATGTCACAAAGTAACAAGCTTGTCAAACCAGAATGTCTCTTCCTTTTCACAGCGCGCTCTGTCAAGCATAAAGAGACGGGTAGTGGGTAAAACAAAAGAGGCACAGTGAATTCAGAGAATTTCACTTTTCCCAGCAGAGGGAGTGTAAGTGAAAGTGTTCCGTCTGCTCGGCGCAGGCTTTTTAACGAGGCTCAGGAAGATCAATGATGCTTCTGAGAGTTTGTCTGCTAATCCGTCTAGTGGCTTGCCATGTGCGGAGTGTCTTCCTGCACGTCTACATCGTTTAAACATGTGGGCCTGTGAAAATGTGAAGGGGAGGGGAGTGGGGGAATGTGTGTTTGAACATGTAAACAGTTGGCAGATGCTTCACTGGCTTGACAAGTTCACTGTATTGTCACAGGAGCAGAGAGCAACCGAACTTTAACTTTAAAGCAGACATATGCATTCCCTGCCGCACTGCGTGCCCATGACATGTGTTGCATCGAGACGTAAGCAAGCTACTACTAGCCCAGAGGCTAGACAGCACAAGAGCAGATTAGATTTTCCGCCAACAAAAAGAACTCTTGGTCACAAGCCACCGAATTATACGTATTGATTTGGGTGCTGATCTGCTCATGTGGCGCATGCAGCAGAGACATGGCACACAACAGCCACCAGCCCTGACCCTATCGACTACTTCGCTGAAGACTCTAACATGGCGCTTATCTTAATCTAACACTCTCACACGCTCTGCTTAGCATTTGGCCGACATGATCGGTGTAGTCCTTCAAAATGGTGCACTTGGCAAAACTTTTGTGGAGGTGCAAATCTACTTGCTGGCTACTGTTGTGGTGCCCTTGAGCAAGGGATGCCTTCTATCACTCCAGCTCAAATAGTACAAAACATCTTTCACTCTGAATTTTTCTTCGGATGCCTGCATATTTGTGATGTGGTTTCGGGATATGAAAAGTATACCAATGGTGATGAAAGTTATAACAAATATAAATTGAAATAAATATTTACGCAGCAGAGCTGCCAAGTCATTATGGGAAAACCAAAATTTAGGAATGGCTTGCTCACAGGTTTTCTTTCAGAAATATGCAGATCACCATAACTTAATTGGGTTTAACTCTCCTTGGGTCACCCACGCCTTGTAATATGTCCACCATATGGTCTGTGCCACCTTTGTTGCCTATTTTGCCCTCCTACAATAATCATGCACATCACTTCTGTTTTTTTTTTTGCCCCCCCATCAGCTGTTTTGCCTGGGTCACAGCTGTCAGATTTTTCCTGCCTCCTTTGCCCCTTATTTTTGCTTGGGTCAGATGTGGAATTCACATCATCTATTCCCCTCATGTTGCACGTCACCTTTGTGGCCAATTTTGATCAGGTCACATATGTCATCCATATCATTATTCCAGCTAGCGTATGTGACTCGTATTGCCTGCTCACATATTCTCTGTCATTTACAATGCTCACGTTGCCTGTTTTCATATATCGCTTTAGGTAAGAGCAATCGTACATTTGATATGTTATTGCCTTCAAAGCATATGCATGCACCTTTTTGTTTGTTTGGACTCATTTAAAAGTGCGGGGGAAAAAAACTGTTGAGCAACTTGATATATGTATCAATTTTGTTTGTCTTTGCTCCCTTTCTCCCACTACGTATCTGTTTGCATCATTGTAACCCACTCATCACCAAGTAACACTGATTACTTACTGAGAGTCTATTGGAGGAAGGCAGCTGTTGAAGTCAGAAGATTTCCTCCACCTCTATACACAGCCACCCGCGCATGCGTACGCACATGTCGCCTCTGGGAATCGAATGGAAGCATGGATCATCATGTCACATCTGTCACCAGAAGGCTACAATTCAAATAGACAGCGACAAAGTGTCAACAGGAGCAGCAGACTTTGAGGAGACCCGGTCATTTGTACCCGAGAATGAGACAAGGCACAAAAGTTTCATTTGTAACATCTGAAAGCAAAGGATGATTTCATTCCTTTGCTTTGGGATGTGGGAGGACGGGCGTGTCGGCTGTGTGCAAACGCTCCGTAGGTGTTGGGGTGAAAAGGACGCAGTGATAATGAGTGTTAAGTGTGGCACCCACATACAGCAAACCGCCGCATGTGTTTTTCAGAGTGACATCCACCCATTTGGGATGGCTTCAATACGACTATTTACAGCGTCACCGATGACTCACTCTTGTTTTTTTGCTACTTATTAGTCCCACTTGAATATGGCAATTTCACAGGTGGTTCGTTGCAGTCCATGTGACCAACACAATCCATCCAGGTTTTAGGGACAAGCAACATTATCGCTAGCTGTCGGCTCTTTTTTTCAGACTTTTAAAGTGTCTCTGAGCTATCATTTCAAATGGGATTCCAGTCTCATTAAGAGGAGCTGATTAGCTGTCAAGCCTCTGGGTATGATTGGACCCGCAAAACAATGCAGGGCCAACAGATATTTCCCTGGAAAATAATTTGTCTAGACAAATTTATTTTCCAGGAGCTCATTATGATCGAGAGCAATCAGCTCTGATGGTCCCAGAGACCAGGCTGCACTATGCAACGTGATTATTGGACCTGCCAGGCAATTCATTTTGGCCGAAGGAGGGACATGTTGCTGGCTTTCATGTCCCTGTTTGAAAATGTTTTCAAAGTTGGAAGAACGGGAGCCCAATTTTTCCAAATAGGTCAGTTCTATGCTCGAAACATTTTGAGAGCAATGTGGATGAGAATTTTATGATTACAGCGCGGAAGTAAAGAGAGGGGTTCTCAAGTGAATGCAGGCAACTCCCAGGGTGACAGTAATAGAAAAGGCATCGGGGCATGAGGAGAGATCACAGTCGGCTTCTGGCAGCAAGAAAGCAGCGCTGTAAAGTTGCACCTATTGTTTACTTTTATTCAATCAAATGATTTTCAAGTGTCTCCATGGTAACTTGCTACATCCACTGCTTTCATGTCACGTCCTCCTGCTTGGATACTTGATTCAAGTATAGAACGTAAAAGCTTGAATTAATTTTTCACTTATGCATATAAAAAGATGTAAATCCCAACAATAGATATTGTATACACAGATGAATAAGTACACTCTCAACCAATTTTCAGTAAACAAACAATTTTCTGAATTTTGATGATGATTGGATTTTCCTCACCTGGGTAAATTCTTTAATTTATCGCGACCCTTGCTTATACCCTGAAGTATGAAAATGTTTTGTGTATTCTAAACTGCAAGTTAGAAGTGTGCAGGAGAGCATGGTGATGTGCAAATTGCATAAAAAAGACGTAGCTTATCAAAAAAATTCCCATCAGCTTCAGGTAAATCATTCATTCAGAAAGCACACTGCCTGAAAGAGCAGAAGAAATAAATTTAGAGATATTGTGTAGGCAATCGCCACACATCTTCAAGCCAATTATAAAACTACTCTTTAAGTTTGTCAAATGTAAC